>NW_022437041.1:2410425-2580176 GCF_009761245.1 Sapajus apella | reverse complement strand
GTATATTAGATATATACACATATATTTTATGTGTGTATGCATATTATATCATATATGTATATATATACATGTATATATATAGTATGTGTATATTATATATGTGTATAATATACATATATTATATCTATACACATATATATTATATGATTACATATATATTATATATATTATATTATATATGTGTATATATACATGTATATATAGTATGTGTATATTATATAATATATGTATATAATATATGTATATTATATCTATACACATATATATTATATGATATGTGTATATATATTATATATGTGTATAGATATAATATATGTGTATATATATGTGTGTGTGTATATGTATGTGTGTGTGTATATATATATGTGTGGGTGTATGTATATATATATATATTTTGGAGATGGAGTCTTGCTCTGTTGCCCAGGCTGGAATACAGTGGCACAATCTTGGCTCACTGCAACCTCCACCTCGTGGTTCAAAATATTCTGCTGCCTCAGCCTCCAGAGTAGCTACCCGGCTAATTTTTTTGTAGTTTTAATAGATTTCACCCCGTGTTAGCCAGGGTGGCCTTGATCTCCTGACCTTGTGATCCACCCACTTCGGCCTTCCAAAGTGCTGGAATTACAGGTGTGGGCCACCACGCCCAGCCTAAAGGTTTTATATTTACTACAATTAATAAAGATATTCATTGAGCACAGCTGAAATGATGTAGTGAGAAGATGAAAGAATGGAAAAACCAAGGTTCTGGAAGGATCATCCATATTGCTAAGAATGTTGACCAGAGATAAGAGTGGAAAGGCAGAAGTGAACCAAGGGAGGCAGTAAATAATGAAGTTAAAAGGAATGGCTGCCAAACACGCTAGATTTTGGAGTAAAAAAAAAGGAAAATAAGTTGTTTAAAAGAAGCAAAAAGATCGGGGAGGATTTTTATCTCAATGCTGGGATCTAAGGTATGCAGACTGTGAGAGGAAGAAAAGCAAGGGAGCATGCAGGCTTTGTGTGTGAGGGCTTGATCAGGGCGGAGAGGACTCATGCGGGGCAGGAGGCGAAGCTTCAGAGATACGGTTAAGAATGCAAAGGTCACTGCTGTTGATAGTGATCATGGGCCATCAGAAGAAAAACTCAGGAAAGGAGGGAGCGATTGCAATTGGGTCAGGCAACGATATGCACAGTGATAGGGGACTGTGTGGAAGGGCCTTCGGGCTAGGTTTTTTGTAGTAAGTAAACAGAAATATGATTCATGAAGGGGTTAATCCTGACAACATCTTAGGGAAAGCTGGATCACCAATTTAAACTGAAAGTGCAGAGTCACAAACAGCTTATGCAACTCTTGTGGGTATAAATGTGCTACATTTAACATTAAGGAGCTCGTTTTGATGGCTTTTTAGGGCTGTTCCTTGTAGAATATAGAATAGATCCAGCAAAACGATGATCATTGTTATTACGTGCAGGACTCTTCAAGGGAACTTCATGTGAGTTCAGAAACAAGCACAATATCTGGCAGAGAGTGATACTCAGTAAATGCTCATTGAATGGATAAAAGACAAATGTGTTTCTCCACTTCAACCTCCTAGTTGAAATTTGCTGCCTCTAAACCATTTACTCCAGCTCTTCTTCTGAAGTCATCTGCCAGCACAGCCCAAGTGCCCCACTGTTGGCCTGGCTGCCACCATCACTCTGCGGTGACTCCGCAGTCCCTGAGTTCTAAGGCAGGAATAGAGAGAATGACTGTCTTCACCCTCCTGCCTGAAACAGCCCTGGTTTCCTCAAGATATCTCTTCTATCCGTGCACTGTAACATCAGTCTATGCTCTAATCAGAGAGACATTGTATTTTCAGCCATTCCTTTTTCTCCTCCCCTTCCAAATTTCTCTCTTGCATGATCTCACTCTCAGCTCCTGTTCTCTCTCGTACCATCTTTTCATTAAACATCAAGTAATGCAAATAAATATTTTGGAAGTCACTTGCCAAATACATCTGTTTCTTGGTCAGATTCGTGAAAGTTTATCAAGAACTTGTTATTTGATCAAAACATCTAAAAAGAAAAGTGTCTGTCTCATTTCTCTAATGCTTTCTCCTAACTTTCGTATCTGACAGAGGACAGAAAGAAGTTATTGTTTTACATTATGTCTCTCTTTTGGGGGGAGGGGGAACAGCTTACATTTAATTGCAACATTTTAAAGTTGTACAAGTTTTTTTGAGGGAGAAGGGAAACAGAGTCTCCCTCTGTCACCAAGGCTAGAGTGTAATGGTGTGATCTCCTCTGCTGGCTGCAACCTCTGCCTCCCTGGTTCAAATGATTCTCATGTCTCAGCCTCTCAAGTAGCTAGGATTGCAGGCATGCACCACCACACCCAGCCATTTTTTTTTTTTTAATTTTAGTAGAGGTGGGGTTTTGTCATGTTGCCCAGGCTGGTCTCGAACTCGTGGCCAAAAGCCATCCACCCACCTCAGCTTACTAAAGTGCTGTGTTTACAGGTGTGAGCCACTGCACCTGGCCTACTATTGTGCAAGTATTTTGACATCTGCCCCCCACATTTAGCATCTTAAAAATATAGGAAAACACCAACCATTTACGGTCTTAATAAGTTTACCTTTTCCGTTCCCATTTGCAGCACCCAATATTCCTTTGAAATATGAAATGAACAAGCATTCCAATTGGAAGGTGATTGGTCATACTTCCGTAAATGCAGACCAATATTCCAAAAGGCCTATTACTTACTTCAAATGTTCCCTCTCTTAGCAGTTCAAGGGACAATCGTATGACATTGTTGTTATTTTTTAATGCAAAAAGCAATGGGGAAGTAAGACACTTTAGCATTGCTGTGGAACAAGAGAGATGAAAACCAAACCTGGGTTACAAGATGAATGAAACATTGGAGGGACTAGGAGCAACTGGGATACTCCTTTACCTCCCACATCCAGTGTGTGTGCCTCACAGAAAAATGACAAAAATAAAAAACCCACAAAATACAGCAGCTAGAATTACAAGATCCACTCATCCAAGGGTGGTAGAAGGCAGCAAGGAAAGGCAGAAGGGTAAATGTCACAGGGAGAAAAGCAAAATACTCAAATCAGTCCAGCCTCAGGCATCTGCAAATGCTAGAAAATAGCTGCAGAGAAACCTGTGGTCCTTTCAGCCTCAGTGGTGGTGGTAGAAATCCACACACTGGTGTCAGAAAGATTCTGCCTTACAGGCACCAGAGACAAAAACTCCAATTCCCCAGAGAAAAGGGAATAGGCAGAGGGCCCTTGGCAGAGTGGGTCCTGCCTTCCCTGGCAGGGGGATCTGAACAGGGAAAAGAGCTGCCACAGCCTCCTTCCAATCCCACCTGCCTCCTTTGGATGGGAGGCAACTCAGCGGCCCACAGCTGCCTTCAGTTTGGCAGGAGACAGACGTGGTGACGGGAACTTCTCTGCAGAATTTGAGCTGCTCAGCACAGACTGCAGGTAGACCGCCTTGTGGAAGAGCCTGCTGCTTAACAAGACCAAGGAGAACAGGCACAACTGTAAGAGTCTGGTAACATATGAGCGCTGCATTGCTGGTGAGAAAAGCCAAGGGCAAACCAAATCCAAGGTAGTAAGGCCAGTTCCTTTCTAAGTTAGACAGTCACTGATGCATTTAAATTCCTTTATTGAAGCAAGGATATTCGAAGCAGTGCAGTGAGGGAGACGTGACGTATGCAGGAGACTAACCACCTGACCAACAAGACAGAGGGGAAAGAGATTCACAGACATTCCTTGAATGAGGAAAAGAGCCTGCTGCAAAAGGGTGAAGACCACACAGCAATTCTCACTAGGGAATGGGTGAGGCTTCCTCTCTGATACCTCAGGTGCCAGGCCCACTGTATCCTGGAATCAAATGGCATTCACAGATTTGCAAAGCACCAACCACTGGAGCACCCAAAGAAGACTGGAAATTGACATGAGGAAGAATTCCAGCCATGAGCAAACATCTCCATGTAATGATCAATAAATCAGTCATCAATAAACCTGTCTGTTACTGACTGAAGCACAGGAACAAACACCCTGTGCTTGAGGAGTGTTTAGAGGAGATTGAAGCCATTCCAAGGGCAATGCTGGAAAATTCTTCTAACAATACGTGACTCACGCTCCTGCTTCCACTGTATACTGTGGGCTCTTTTCTGTGCTAGAATACTACTAGCCCTTCTGGGCGCAGTGGTCCCTGTCCTGGGAGCACCCTGGCAGAGCTGGTGGCCAGGCGTGGAGGAGCCTATCGGTGCCATGGTGGGCGAAGAGACCCGCCGGAGACCTGGCGCTGGAGCTGCGAGTCTTTCATGATGAGAGATTTAGGGGCACTTCTCTCTCTTCTCTGTATAGTATGGTTGGTGAAGAGATGGTTGACAGTGTCAGAAGCTTTCTCCAGGACCTTGCCAGGGGAACCAAAGACTCCATCGGGGGTATTTGTACCATCTCAAAACTAGATGCCCGAATCCAGCAGTAGCGAAAGGAGCAATGCTGAGGAAAGATAAGTAGTGTCCTAGCACAGAGAAGAGACCAGGGTATGCATTATTTATTAAGGCAATTGCATAGCAAAATTTTATTAGGATTTGGAATGTATCCACCTATTTTTGCAACATTACCAAATTTTGCTATTCCGATAGTGATGCCTACCTAGAGAAGTTGTTGGAGTGAAATTAATAGTACATAAGCCCAATTGAAACATATGTCTTAATAGTTATCAGATCTAGATAAACCTAATTCGGTCAGTAATAAACTCTTACGTAATTCATAGAGGGGATGTATTTATACAATAAATTATGCAAATGAACATTTTTAAATGAAATACAATAGAATCTGATGAAAACTAATCCTCAGATATCAACAAAACATATTTTTATTATTTGCAAAACTAGTTTTTTGAAAATAAAATGCCTGATATAATTTATGCTATGATATGAAAAGAAAATTTGGTTCCTCATTTTCTCCTAGAACTATAATCATTATTAAATTAATATAAAATATTTAACAATAAATGAAGAATATGGAAGATTAGAAGCATCATTTTAATCTAATAATTCAATGAGGCTGTAATAATATAAAATCTTAGGTATCTGGAGAAGTCACTTAACTTTCTATGTCTTTTTTTTTGTGTTTAAGTTAATACTATTGGCATATTCACAAGGTTGTTGAAAGATATGAGTAATATAAAAATTGTACAGTAGATTAGAAGTATAAAGTGTTATGTGAATGCTTGAAGATGGCTATGCTTCTGTGAAGAAAGCTCAAATTTCTATTTATTGTATCAATACCAAATGAAACACTCTCATATTACTTCAGTGTTATGACACAGAAATCAAATGCAAATTCTTTACATAGTGAAGAAATAGTTGACTCAAAATGAATGGTGACATGAAATTTACATATTTCAGCTCTTACCTGACCTTTTCATATTATCTGAAATCTCTCCCTACAATAAATGGCTACTTAGTCATCTAGAAAATCAAATTTGGTTGGGCCAAATACTTTGTAATAAAACTGTCTCATAAACTAAACTGTCCTCTGAAGAAACTATTCATGAAAATAAATATAAGTATGAGTTGAAATATTGTCCCTGGGGGAATAATTTAAACTTATCCAGATAATCATTGTATTGATCTTTGCAAAAACCTTTAGTCTCTTGTCCCAGGGTGTGATCCTAGCTGTCTCCTTTAACATTGAGCCTCAGCTTCCACAACATCAAAAGCAATGAGTATGGTAAGACCTGCCCTAAACCTCACAAGGTAATTGGAATGTGATTAAATATGTGAGCATTTATTTAACATATTTCATGCATGTTTACATATAAAGAATAAAGATGCTGAAAAACTATGGCTCTCACTACTTTATTATTTTGACTTTGAATCTCTCATGAAAAGCAAAATACCAAGTCATTGCATTTACCTTGCTTGCTCCCTCTCTCCAGGAACAAAAATTCAAAATAGCAAAATTTAATTAACAAATGTATTTTAATTATTCTTTGTTTACCTTTTAAACAAAAAAAACAAAGAGTTAATTTGTATACATAGATTTATATAATGAAACATTAAAGCCTAGTGAGAGCTTATCAACTTTGATAATATGTTGCAAACTGTGCAAACATTATACTTAGTTTTTAACTAGTTTGTCTCTCCTGACCTGAAGTTTAGTCACATACCTGAAGTTTAGTCACATAGACATGCCAAGTCCTGTTCTATTTTCCCACTCTTAACCATACCCATAAGTGCTAGATGTGGGTTTTTATTAACTGACCAAAGTAAATTTAAAATTTTAGTATATATATCTCAGTAGACAACTTAATGAATGTATAGTTCCTGAGTGAGCATTATTTAGAAAATTTAATTGAATTTATTCAAACAATATAAAGTGATATAAAACAAAGAAAAGAATAATCCTACGATGGTGTATTTAGAAGCAACCACTGTTAAGCTGTTGTATGTATGCCTGTGTGTGTGTGTGTGTGTGTATGTGTGTGTATGTATATATGTATATACATATGTACCTGTATATATATAGGTACATATTTATATGTGTATATGTATATATATGTATTTACATATATATGAATAGACAAAGAAAAAGCCTATTTGAAAGCTTTTCATGAGGAAGAGCTAAATATACATGTAATGTGTATATGTGTATAATGTACTTATGTATACTTACATGTGTATGCATGCATGTATATACATATACACATGTGTACACACATGTTTACATATACGTGTGTATACATATACATGTGTACCTACGCATGTGTATACATATATACATACATGTGTGCATATACATGTGCATGTGTATATACATATATGTGTACATGTACATGTGTTATATGTATATACATATTACATATATATTACACTTCTTGTCATGCAACACTTTCAAATATGTATATGTATACATTTGTGTGTGTGCATATATGTGGGTAGTATATAATAAACAAAATAATGTATTTTTTGCTTTTTACAAAAATTATATTACCTTATAGACAATCTCTGTTGCTCTGTAACTTACTTCTTTCATTTAACTGCTCATAACTGTTTCTTTCTATCCTCTACTTATTTGTCTTCATGATCATTTTTTATGATTACTCTTCCCATCCAAATTTCTACAGTGGAGTGTAGTAAGAAACAGTACACAGCAAACTAATGAATGTCCATTCTCAAAGCCCAGGACAAGAAATGGAAAGTTTGTCATCAGCTAGCAAAACCCAAACCAGCAAGCTCAAGATCGGAAGAACACTGTGGTCCACTGAAGACAGAATGGTAAGAATAAGAGCAGTTCAGTGATAGATGATCTAAAGAGTTTTCTTTCTCTCTGCCTCTGTCTCTGTCTCTGTCTCTGTCTCTGTCTCTCTCTCTCTCTCTCTCTCTCTCTCTCTCTCTCTGTGTGTGTGTGTGTGTGTGTATGTGTGTTATTAAACATAGAAAAGTGGATAAAAACCTAATTATCAAAAATCTGAGGCCATATGCAAAGCAGAGTGGGGAAGAAAGACATTCAGATTCAGAAATAACTCTAACAAAATTTGACATTCTCCTATTTCCTCCCATGTATCAAGCTCTTCCTCACACAAAGCTTTCAAATATGCTTTTTCTTCTGTCAAATATATTTCTCCTGCCATTTTTTGGTTGACTTTCTCATTCATCCATTAAATACTTTCCTCAGGAGCCTTCCAGGATTCTGTAAGCTAACATCCTTATTACCAGGCAGCTTTTGACACATAACAAAATATCCCAAATTTAGTAGCTTAAATACAAACTATTTATTTCACTTACAATTATGTGTAACAGTATTTTGCCTTGGGTTCAACTGTGTGGTTCTTCTGCTGGTCTCAGTTGGGCTCATTCCCATCTC
Source organism: Sapajus apella (assembly GCF_009761245.1). Taxonomy (NCBI): domain Eukaryota; kingdom Metazoa; phylum Chordata; class Mammalia; order Primates; family Cebidae; genus Sapajus; species Sapajus apella. Next base: position 2,572,323 of record NW_022437041.1, on the reverse strand, counting down.
TATGATCAGACACAGGTTCTAAGATGAGCTGGCAGTTTGGCCTGGATCTGGCTGGTCCTGAATGGCCTGATTCACATATTTGGGGGTTGGAGGTCTGAAAAATGGGACACTATAATTATCCTCCCTGATCTTGTGGTGGTTTCAAATTCAACATACGGCAAAAGAGAAATCTTCAATACACAAATGGTTCTGAAGTTTTTGCTTGCATCATATTTGCTAAAATCTTACTGACCAAAGTAAGGCACATGATTCACCTAACTGAAAATTAGACTTTATGTGATATGATCTGCAATGTCCTAGTATAAAAGCATGAATACAGAAAGAGGAAGTATTTGCGACTATTTCTACAATCTACTCAACACTGTCTCATAATATCCTAAAAATGTTTTTCATAGTACTAATATTTATACTTTATTTGCCTAATTATTTTTAACTTATCTGTTTCCACTGCTAGACTTTAAGACGATGAATATTATATAAACAGAAACCATTTCTATTTTTCCCAACACTAATTTTTTAAGTGCCAAGCCAAGGGTCTGCCTGACAGCAGGGTCTTTCTAATCAGTTATTGAACAGAGGCATAGACGAATCAGACTTGGGGCATAAAATTAGGGTTAGAATTCTAGCCCTGGTATCCCAGTCATGAGCCTCAAAGTGCTGCATCATTGATGCATAACTATTTCTTTCTTATGATTTTTGGTTTACATAAGAGAAAAATTCATTTGTTCATATTTAATCCATTTGTATTTTATTTACAGTGGAATATGAAACCTAACTGATCAGTAAATGAATGTGTAACAAATAGATTTGTAGAACTATAATGACAAGCATCATTTTTGTTACGTGACTATTTGGGCTATATCATAATTGTGGGCTACTGGAACAATGATTGGAAGTAATCATACAGATATGGCAGCAATAAAATTAGGGTTTTCCTATTAAAATAGTTGTTTATCCTTGACTTTAAAACACTTTATGAATTCCTTTTTATTTTATCATCATCAGATCTAGGAACAAAGCTTTAGCTGCATTAACACTGTAGGTTCCATTTATTAGCCCACTGAGATTTTTTTTAGATGAAACTTCAAATTTTGAGTATCTTGTTGGTTTCAATAGGCAGATTATTTTAACTACAACTTGTTTCAACGAATTATTTTAACAATGATATTTTTAATAAGAAACTGATATGTGGATGTTTCTAAGATATTGGTTCCATTTCTTTTCTAAAAAATTTTATTTCAAAATAACAGTAGATTCTCCTATAACCTACCCATAGGGCATCTATTCAAATAGGTGGCAGGTTTGTATGCATGAATAGTCCTGTGGTCTCAGTTATTTCTCAGGACAATTGTAATACATATAACCAACAGTGCTTTCACCAATATGAAAATAGAATTCAGTTAAAATCTCATTTGTCAGCAGTCTTTTCTGTGATCCTATCTCAAATATGTTTTTATAATTTAAAAATGAACCACTATAAGATGCGTTGCTTCCAGTATTTTTGCCAGAGGCCTACCTAATAACTGTAAAATACAGTTCACTTTTGATAGTCTTAGTAAAAGTATATATTTATAAAAACCTCTAGAGTATTTGAGACTGAGTTCTCCTTTTCATTTTATTTTGAGAAACAATTATTGTCCATAACCAAACTACTTTACCTGCAGTTATATTTTATTTGATTTTATTCATACCTCTATCTGGTTATAAAAATGACTAATATTAAAATGTTTTTGTAGGTTCTGATGAACATACATGCAAACACAAAACACTAGCAAACTAAATGCAACAGTACATTAAAAAGGTAATATGCCATGATCAAATAGACTTTATGCCAGGTATGCAAGGATAGTTCAATATATGCAAATCAACAAATGTGATACATTACATAAACAGAATCAAAGACAAATATCCCATGATTATCACTATAGATAGATACAGAAAAAGGATTTCATGAAATTCAGCATCAATTTATAATAAAAAACTTCAACAAATCAGTCATAGAAGGAACATACATCAAAATAATGAAGTTCATATATGGCAAATCCACAGCCAACATTATACTAAACAAGGAAAAGCTGACAGCATGCATTCTAAAAACTGGAACAAGACAAGGAGGCCTTCTTTCACCACTGCATGCAACCTAGAACTGGAAATTCTAGCCAAAGCAATCAGGGCGGGGTGGGAGGTTGGCGAGAAATAAAAGTCATCTAAATTGGAAAAGAAGAAATAAAATTATTTTTTTGGCTGATAATATGAGCTAACATGTAGAAAACTCTAGACTCCACCCAAAAATACCTCTCAGATTTCATAAATGAATTCAGTAAAGTTTCAGAATACAAAACCAATGTGGAAAAATCAGTAGCATTTCTATAAACAAACAATAGTCTTGCCGAAAAAGAAATCAAGAAGACAATACTATTTACAATGGCTACAAAATAAAAATAAAATACTTATGAATACACTTAATTCGGGAGGTAAAAGATCTCTGCAAAGGAAACTATAAAACAAAGATGAAAGAAATTGTGGATGGCACAAACAAATGAAAAACAATTATGCTCATGGATTGGAAGATGCAATGTCATTAAAATGACCATGCTCCCCAAGAAATCTACAGATTCAATGCAATATCCATCAAAATAAGAATGCAGTTTTTACAGAATTAGAAAAAAAATCCTAAAATGAATATGGAACCACAGAAGTGTCTGCATAGACAAAACTAAAAAACGCAAAGCTGGAAGCATCACGTTATCGAACTTCAATTTAAACTACATGGCTATAGGAACCAAAGCAGAAAAATAGACATATAGGACAATGGAACAAAACAAAGAGGCCATAGCTAAAGCCACATAACTGTAGCCAGCTGTTACTCGACAAAGTCAAAAAGAACATACATGAGGGAAAGCACACTCTTTTCAATATACAGTGCCAAGAAAATTGCCATATACATAAGAGTAAAACTGGACCCCTATCTCTCAGGATATACAAAAGTCAGCTCAAGATAAGGACTTACATGTAAATTTTTTAATAATAAATTTGACTATAAAAACACTAGAAGGAAACCCAGAGAAAACTCTTCTGGACATCAGTCTAGGCAAAGAATTCATGACTAATGCTTCAAAAGTACAAGCAACAAAATCAAAAATAAGCAAATGGGTTTTAATCAAAGTAAAAAGCTTCTGTGCAGCCAAAGAAATTGTCAACAGAGTGAACAAAAAACCCACAGAATGAAAGAAAATATTGTAAACTATGCATCTGAATAAGGACTGATATCCAGAATTTACAAGGAACTTGAATAACTCAATAACAGCAACAAAAATAACTCCATTAAAAAGCAGGCGAAGACATTAATAGACATTCAATAAAAGACATACAGCTGATCAAAAGGCATGTGAAAACAATGGTTAATCTTACTAATGGTCAGAGAAAAGCAAATCAAAACCACAATGAGATATCTTCTTACTCCAATCAGAACGGTTATTATTAAAAAGACAAAAAGTAGATTTTGGCAAGGATGTTGAGAAAAGAAAACACTTTTACACTGTTGGTAGGAATGTAAATAGTACAACTGCTATGGAAAACAACTGCTGTGGAGATTTCTAAAGGACTAAAAATAGAACTACCATTTTATCCATCAATTCTACTACTGGGTATCTACCCAAAGGAAAAGAAATCATTATATCAAAAAGACACACACACTCATATGCTTATTGCTGCAGTATTCACAATAGCAAAGATACACACACACACACGAAAATGTTATTGAGCCATAAACAAGAATGAAATTATGTCTTTTGCAGCTACATGGATAGAACTGGAGGACATTATCCTAAGTGAAATAACTCAGACACAGAGACTCAAATACCACATGTTTTCATTCATAGTGAGAGCTAAATAATGTGCATATGTGGACACAGAGTGAGGAATGAGAGACAATGGAGACTCAGAAAGACGGTGGATGAGGGTGATGGATGAGAAATTATTAAATGTACATTATTCGGGTGGTGGAAACCCTAAAAGCCCTCACTTCACCAATACACAATATATTCATGTAACAACATACTTGTACCCCATAAATTTACACAAATAAAGTAAAACAGAATAAGAAACATCAAAGTACAAATTGCTTATTTTATCCATTTAATTAATGCTCTCCTCTCTAGATGACATTGTCTTTTAAGTTGTATAAGTATCAAAACAAATTGAAGCAATTTTGTTTGTGCAGGATATTTGATTTTTAATATAATTTACATTGGATGGGAATTATATACAATGTATGCAATGAACATAAACTTTGAAATATATATTAAAAAATATATATTAAAATATATATATATATAAGTTAACCAGAAAACATGCTGATATAGCTTAGTACGAATGGCTCTAAATACCAGGACCTTAAAACAGAATGGAGTCTCTACCCAGTGCCTAATTTCTTTGCTCTGGATTTCAAGTATTTTTGTTTTTACTTTTTTGTGATTCTTCTTTGAATAAGAGGGATAGACAAAAAATGAATGGAGACAGGGCTTAATCTCAGTTTGGAGTAAGGAGAACATGCAAGAAGGAGACTCCACAAGAAAAAAAGAGAGAGGGAATGGGCTCAGAATTTCTGGAAAAGACGTGAACTATTCTAGTCAACATAAAGGAATTAGGATACCTGAATACTTTTTCCAAGGACAAGAAAATTAGGAATGAGTTGACTGCTGCATACAGGAGGTGAAGAGACAGGAGATGGGGAAAGGATAACTTTATTCATCAAAGGGAGGGGAAAAGAAAGCCTAGCAATGGGGTCCCTATAAATGGAGCAAAGTAATTATGGCCAAGGGCAAGAGGAAATGAGAATAGATTGACCTTAGAGAGAGAATGGGAATGAGATCTTGCAGGGCCTCTATTCTAACAAGAATCAGACTTCTCTGTGAGCTAGGAAGTCATTGGAAAGTACTTCCCAGTGATGTGATTTATCTACATTTCTAAAAGAAAAACTAACTGTTGATGTGAGAATAAGTTGTTTAAACGATAAAATTATAAGACCATGACTCAAAAAACAGAACTGCATTACATTTATATCAATTAAACTTCTGTCTCATTTTTTAAATGTTTATGACCATTTTCTTTTTTTTTTTTTTTTTTTTTCTTTGAGATCGAGTTTTTGCTCTTATCGCCCAGGCTGGAGTGCAATGGCACGATCTTGGCTCACTTCAATCTCAGCCTCCTGGGTTCAAGGGATTCTCCTGCTTTGGCCTCCCTAGTAGCTGGGATTACAGGTGCCCACCACCACACCCAGCGAATTTTTGTATTTTTAGTTGTGATGGAGTTTCCCCATATTAGGTAGGCTGGTCTCAAACTACTGACCTTAGGTGATCCGCCTGCCTTGGCCTCCCAAAGTGCTGGGATTACAAGCAGGAGCCACTGTGCCTGGTTGTTTATGGCCAATTTTAATTAAATATACCTTTAAAAAGTTCTATTTATTTTTATTTAAAAAGCAATTTAGAAGCAGGTAACTTTTACTTAGAATGGCATTTAGCAAATTTAGTAATCTAATATGAAAGAGAAGTATAAAATGTAAACAGAAATTTAGAAATGGCCTCTTTTATTACACATTTATTGTTTGAAATAAAGAAACAATCCACTGAAACTTTACGATGGATCGATAGTATTAAGGCATTTTCAACTGATTGGTGAATAAATAAAGCTGCTTGGAAGAGCAAGTGTAGAAATAAAAGTAGAAGAATTAAGTCTTCTATAGAAACCCAATATATTACTTTTCATAGTCAGGAGATATTTTTATGAGAAATTACCTCTTTGAAAAGAGAAAGCAGCAAATAGAAAACAAAGTGAGATCATTTATGTTACATTCAGAGAAATAGAAACAAGTTCAAATAATTATCGAGAAATAATTTAAAAATGAATATCATTTGGAACTGCCATGGAAATCCTGATCAGGTCATATCTTTTTCACTTCCAAATCAGAAGATGGAAGATGGGCTCACATATAATACATTATGTGGTAGATGAAAACAATGTCTCCAGCTGCTATATAACTGCAGCAGAAAACTTCTATACACCTTCATTATTCGCTAGTAAAAGAATCCAGAAAAAAATAAGTTTATACTTTGCCATTAACCTGCCCATTATGGAAATAGTGGATTTTTTTTTTTTTTAATCAAGCACTTTGGAATAAAAACTCCCAAAACATTGAGGTGCAAATCTGAACTATTTTAACAACTGTGTAGCATTGGGCAAATTATCTAAGTCCTCTAAACCTCAGAGTTTCCATCTGAATACTGAAGTAATAACGATGACTTCTACCTCATAGGATTAGTATAATTACTAAATAAGATGTTTTTAAAGTGCTAATAAAATGCATAAATAGTAAATGTTAGTTTTTCAAGTCTTTTAAAATTATAATCTTTCAAAGAACAACAGAACAAAATGGTAACCCAAAAATTATTTCACATTTTTGTCTTCTAATGTCTTCTTTAGGTTTCTGTAAAAATCTATGCATTTTGTTTAGGTATTATGACTTAAAAATATTTTTTGTTAGAATTCTATGTCCCTGCCACAAAAGGAGGTATTATTCAACATTGTCATAAAAACAAAAAGTTGTATTACTTATTTAAAGAGTAAAACAATAGCAAGAATTGTCTATCATTTTACATTTTCCTGTTAAAAATGCTGTACTTCCTATATGTTTGCTTAGCTTAGGAATATTATTGAGAATCAATAACAAACTTATGAAAAAGCCGCAGGTCTTCACAAGTATCATTTTCATTATATTAAAGAATGAAGCATGTTCCACTTTTTTACCCTTTCCCTAGCTAAGGAATCATCTTGGGCATTGTTTTTATTTTATTTTATTTTTTTTTTTTTTAAAGATGGGGTTTCACCATGTTGGTCAGGCTGGTCTTGAACTCCCGACCTCAGGTGATACGCCCACCTTGGCCTCCAAAGTGCTTGGATTACAGGCGTAAGCCACCGCGCCCAGCTGGGCATTGTGATAGATGTTAAAGTTTATGGTCTCAGTTATGGGCGTCTTCCCTCTCTTCTAATCTATTTCTACTCCAACTGTGGCCCATGGTCATCTGTGGCAGTCTGTAAACTAGTTGCTACCAGTTCACAAGAAGATAAATACAGAAAATGAGAGGAAATGGTTATAAACATGATGGCAATTTGACATTGTCACAACATACAAGTACACTGTCAGTTGACTTCTCTTCTTCAACAGGAGGTAGAGCAGTTCACACTCTCATTATATAAGTAGGATCATCTAACAATAAGTGTGTGATATTACATTTTTTAAAAAAACTAAAGCTTTAGGAAAAGTTACAGGAATAATATTTTTTAAAACTCTAAAACATACAAATAGCGAGAATAATATAAAATACTCTTTCAGCCTCCTGGCCCCCCAAACCCTCTTCATGTACCTTCAATTATAGCAAAAGGATACAATTCAGTCTCACAGTTGCACCCAATTGTCTTGTCTCTCAGGTCTTACATCTAAAAACCTTCAGGTTTTCATTGAGTTTCACACCCTCGAAACTTTTCTTAAGGTTACAGAGCAGTAATGTCTCATGCCTAAACACAGGTTTATACATTTTTGATATAATTATTACAAAAACAATGCTTCTTACTACACCTTAACAGGTGGCACTGGATATGGATTTGTTCCATTACTGGTAATGACAAATTTGATTATGTTGATGTCCGGAAAATCTCTTCATAATAATGTTATATATTTTCCTTTGTCATTAAAAAATAATTTGTATAGAGATGTTCTGAGATTCTGCACATATTGTTGATTACTGTATTTTAGCATCCTTTGGTGCTTTTTGCTGGAATTAATTATTATTATAAAGATTGTTCAAAGGTCTTTCTAATTTCACCATTCCTCCTACATGTATTTTACTTAAAAAAAAAGGCTTACAATATATTTTTTATTCATACATTTGCTTATATATATCAGCATGAACTTATATTTCTAAAATGCTATTCAGTGATCTGCTCTTACGATTATTCATTTTGGTGTTAAAATTGCCCCAGATTTAGCCAGTGAGTAGTCCCCCAGGGCAGGCTGCCGCCTATGCTTTTGTGATGTGCATTATTCACTGAGCACTCCTTTAATTTTAATCATAACAAAATTGTTTAGACTCATCCTATACTTTCCCTACATCAGCCCTGGAATTAGCCATTTTTCCAAGGAAAACTTGTTCCTTTGAGGAGAATGTATCCAGGAACTATTATCTCGGCACTAGTGTGATCTGATGCTAGCATCCTCATTTATATCTATATTTCTATTTCTATCTATATGTATTTCTGTTTCTATCTATATGTGTATTGTAAAACGTGAGTTCACACTGACACTTCCCATTCTACTCCAGTACAACAAAGTTCATTCTAGCTTCCTCCTTTGCCATATCTGTACCTCCTTAATATATTTAATTATTGGTTTAATCTCCTGTATTTAGCCAATCTCCTGACCATGTAAAGCTGCCCTTGACATACTGCTACAAAGCCATTATCGGAAGGCCACCACTGCTGCTGTTACTGTACTGCCTTGCTTCCCTCTCTAAAGCCATCCTCATATGGACTGATGATACCAGCTGTCCTTGGGATGCACCGACAGACATGCTGTAAGTTATTACTGCTTGTCTAAGGCCTGCTCACTTAAGATAGATTGAATTGGGAAGGGAGGGAAGAAGGAAAGAAGAAAGGAAGAAACTAATGAAGAAAGAAAAAATGACAAAGAGAGGGAAAAAGAAAGGGCATCATGTGATGGTTGCAGATTCATTCATCAATTATAAAGAAAATATATATGAAATATGAGAAAACATAAGAACAATTTATTTTTATAAAACTTGGAAAAATTTAACCATTTAAATTTTCTTTAAATTTATAGCTCAATATTACTAGAATATTAAAAGTAAAGTGTTTTATTTATATTTAATTTTCAGATAGTCAAAAATATTTATTTGATTTTTAGCCAATGAAAGTTTCACCTTTTATAGTAGCAGCAAATTAAGACTTGATAATTGAAGTGACTCCTTTCTTTAAGAAATGAGGAACAGGTGGGTCTCGACCAGCTTGTTTGCCCTCCACCCAAAATATGGACACAGCTTCTGTTCAGGAAGAGCCAGCAACGATGTCTCCAAATGCGGGATGCCCGGTCATGAGGCCAGCCAGAGACCCAAGAGCGAACCTTGTCCATGTTCTTAGGGAAAGGTGCTGCAACAGACCCTGGGCCAGAACTGGCAGGAGCATGTTTCCTCAGGTGTGTTGTTTCATGAACTCAGCATCAAGTCAGAATCTGACCTGCCTTATGGACAAACCCTGTCAATCACCATAGGCTTCCGCTGGTTCATTAAGTGGTGTGTGAGCTGTTTTGCCCTTTGCCTTCAAAACTGTAGGATGGTACCCCAGAACCATCTTACCTCACTACGTTCATTCTGGATTCAGGCTCTTCCTCAGCTACAGCAGACCACCTGAAGTCCCTTCAGCTACAGCTTCACTGGAAAGGTCCCAAGTCTGCACCAAACTAGTGAGCCAGCAGTCCCAGAAACAGCAACAGGAGGAAACCACAGAGTTTACTCAGTGTCTTTATCACCATTTTTAAAACAGCAGCTGCAGCAACAACTATGGCTTCTAATAGTGATGTTAATAATACGTAATTATACTTACAGTGGTTACAATAATTACAACTGTTGGCATTTAGTTTATATATAGATTTGTTATTTGTATTGTTCTATAATTTATTTTCAGTAACACATATATCTTAATTTGCCATAAATATCAGGACCCCAAAACACTTCACCTGATGAATGAACCTCACCTGCGGATCCATGGCTACTCAACTGCTGGTTCAACACTTTCACCACTTCACCCCCACACCAGGGATATGGGCAACCTTCTGAGATGATGTTGTAGACTGACATGCATATGGCCTGTTGAGATCTTAGATCTTAGAGCTCTGCTCTGGTAAAATCAAAGGACAACTTCAAGGCACACTCAGCTGTTCAGCTAAACTGCAGAAGGAGGAAATATTTTTTCAACAGATCTATATTTATGTTACTTGCTTTCAGACTACGAGGTTGTTTCAGGCACAGTATTTTGATTTAGTCTGTGTTGAAAATCATAAATAGCCTACAAATACCAAAAAGGGATGAAAAGAATTTGCCGACATGTGGAGTGCATTATACATGTTTTCAAATTTCTCCTATGGTGAGAAATGAAAAATATAATGTTAGGTCTTGATTTTCTAAACTCAGTGCTCTGGCGTTTTCCCAGATTATTCTAAATCCTTCCAAAACACTTCAGAAGCATTCTCTGGAGGAGATTATTCCCAATGGTGAAGAGTACTAGATGGATAGAACCTCACAGGAATCCTGGAATTGTCACTCTCCGGGACCTCGCAGGACTAGGGAGCTGTATGAGCCATGCGGTCTGTTGAGGTACCTGGCCTTTTGAGTCAGGGAGAGTTAATCCTGCGTTCCAGCCCAGCCACTTAGTGGCTGTGGGGCTTGGAACAAATTCCTTGACTTAGAACAGTTATGTAAAGTATTTGAAAGAAAAGACATAATGATGCTGAGTGCAAAAACAGCAGCAATTCTTCGTTCGTCCTTATATACATGCCCTTAGCAATGTATTTTTGTAGCTCCTCCTAATACAGACTTTGTTTCCCAAAACTTGAATCTCATTGGCCTTATTATCTCTAGCCGATAAAAGTCTGTGAATATGACAGTGTGCCAGTTTGGGATCTAGGGACAAAAGTTCTTCAGTGTGTCTGCTTTTTCTATCAGAACTCTGCTATCTCCATGGGAACAAACCAACTTTAACCTGCTGGAGCAGGAGATACCATGCGGAGGAAAACCGAAGTGCCTTAGCTGACAGCCAGCTCACTGCTAGAAGCAGAGCTGCCTATTCAACCAGAAGCTGAGTTATGCCTGAAGGAGCCCAGCTGGGACCAGAAGAATGGCCCAGGTGAGCCCAGCCAAAATAGCTTAACAGCTCAATCATGAATTTTGGGGTGGTTTTTAATGCAGCAACAGCTAACTAATATGTATACCCAGTGCAGATAGCATGATAGGATTGAATGACAGAGCTAATGACTGTTTACCTGGCAAACAGAAGACACCCTGTAGGTACTGATGCATGTAGACATGTATGCATGGGATTGGTGCTCAACCTCACATGGTCTCCCATGCCACAGAAAGAGAACCACAGTCTGATCATTAGGACTAACGCCAAATTACAAAATAAGAAGTTTCTCTTTAATCTATTTCCTCCCCATCTAAATTCCGGAGGTCAAGGCTGTGGATAAATCAGAAGACCTGGGCTCCCTTCTCTGGGGCCTCGTGTCCTTTGCTCACTGTGAGAACTTTGGAAGTGGGGATAGGTCACCCTGAAGCAGCAGGTGGGAGACAGTGTGCTACCTGTGGACATTTCCTACCTGTGTCTCCCTTCTCTCTCTCTGGGCACTGTCTCTCCCACCGTTGGGCCTGAGGATAGATATTGGCCAGAAGAGGGTGTTCCGTGGCAGAAAAGGGAAGTTAAGCCTTTCACGCCCCTGAAGTCAGAAGAGTCAGAGCCCACTTTAGTGTGGCAACCGCTGGGCACGTGGGGCTACTGAGCACCTGGAGTGTGGCTGGTCCGCATTGTGAAGTGATAGAAGCTCTAAATACAGAGTGACTTTAAAAGATTTAGTACCAAAAAATCCTTTATTAATAATATTATATTAATTACATGTTTACATAACATTTCAAATATATTGGGTTAAAGTATTAGAATTTATGAAAAAAGAAATGAGGCACAAAAGAGTGAGTGCTGGTTTTACATAGAGATGTGATCCTTTATATATTGAGCTGGGTTTTGTAGCATAACTGATAGCAAATTGATAAACCCACAGTGCGTCGCTCCCATAGATGTCGAGTAATTAAGGATTTAAATCATCAACACTTAGGCAGCACTTACAACTCATTGAAAGATAGCTTGTCCATATATAATATCATTGGTTGGCAATTTCTTAACTTTTTAAAAAATGCTGCTCCACTGTGACCTGGCTTCATATGCTCAATTATATTTAGAAGCAAAATCAAGCTGAAATCATGGTAACCAAACCCCACCTGCTCTGAAACTTTCCCCAAAAGTCAAATATGCTGTAGTTATGATCTCTTGCCTGATCATACCTTCATAGTTTACTCTTTCAGGGTTCTTCATATCACTTGATTGTATGAACTTATAAGCTTATTTAAAGATACACTGAAGTCTTATGTAAATGTGGTTTTCTGAAAGTACTTCATCTGTGTTAATGATAAGAATATAATCTAGGTTAAAAGATAGTTAAAGATTAACAAGACTTTTCCTCCGTGTCTTTGCTTCAAGTCCTTTCATTATGCGAGTTGTTTCCACCGAGATTTTTTCTGTGTCCCTCTTAAATATGCCATGTAGTAATTTCTGCATCCAAATTTTGGTGAAAATTATGCAGTGTAAATTTGGGGAAAAAAGGATGGAGGAAATATAGGAAAGAAGATGGGATGAGGAGAGACAGCTAGAAAATTTGAAGAGAAATTTATCTACTGATAATGTTTTGGTGAGAATGCTGTACCTTATTAAGCTTACACTCTGATACATTTATCTGGTGAGTATACTATTTCTTATTCAACTATTAAAGACAAAATGTACAACTTTGTGTGTTTTCTAAAGATATCTGTTTATTATATACAAGACCAACCAACTTCTTTCTATTAATAATTGGCTTAAATGCATTTCTAAAATGTGTAAGTAAGTATTTGAAGCTGTTGGCATTTATTTCAGTAAAAAACTTCAGAAATTCAGGTACATCAGCCATTCACCTAAATTTGTAGTTCTGGAATAGCTGCTGGGTTTTCTAATATGTTTTCTTCTATTATTCCTAAATAACATAATTTTTCCACTTACTATTTCACGATTTATCTATCTTGCAGAGGTGAAATTTTTGTAAAGTAAAAGCTTTTAGTAAACAGCCAAAAAGGTTTCACCACTGCTCTGTTGCTATTGAGGCAGGTTGTGAATAGGCTTTCCCTGAAAGATTCCAGTGGAAAGCGACAATCACAAGTTCCATTCACCACAGGCAATCAGTGTGTCCTTTGCTGCCACTCCGCATCGACTGCTCAATCAGAGCATTGGTTGATAGCAGAAGGCAGAAAAGCTGCCCGGGCTTAAGCTGATAGCAAGAAAATGAAATGAAGTGTTCATGACAATTATCAGAACAAGCCAGGGTTAGGGGAAAAAATATAGCCAGAAAGAAAAACTAAATATTTCTTTGATTTGAAATATGTACCAATTAAAGCTAAAATTGGGGGATATTTTTGTTTGTTTGTTTTAGTTTGGCTCTGAAATATTCAGAATATTGACTCAATATTCATGTTCCCTTTATTAGTGAAGATTTACATTTGTATAAGAATATGATGGGAAATGAAGTTTTGGGCTATATGTGAGTTTTAAGAAAGTTCAAAGTGTCTGAACAGTGGACAACAACATTCTGTATATAAGAGCATTTGAACAGCAAAAAAAAAAAAAAAAAAGAAAAGAAAAGAAAAAAGAAAGAAAATAAAAGAAAAAGAAAGAAAATCATTACAAGATAGTCTGTATTCATTGCACACCCAGGGCAGCAACGCGGCGTTGTGCCAAGTGTTCAAAGTTAAAGCAAGGATCTGTATTCTGATTCTGGATCTGGCACTGGCTGAACTCACATGATCACTGATAAATCATGATCTATATTTTAACCTTGGCTTTTACATCTTGAAAATGGGACTTAAAAATGACTGTTGCCCTATTTACCCAAAACAGTAGTGAGAAGATTGAATGACAAAATGTGGGTGAAAGAGGCTAACATATTTTAAGGTTCCACAAACACTATGGTAAACTCTAAGATATAAATCCTTTTTTTTATATCATCTTTACTATCCATAGTAAAATTCATAGAGCAGATCACTACCTACAAACATAATTTTGGAAAGAAACATTGTAATTACCCAACTATAATATAAAGATTATGTAAAAGCAAAATGATTAAATGATACATTTCAGTATATAAATGTTAGAAAACAGCATTTCTAGAGGACATTCCAAATGAACCATATATGTATACAACTCTGTGTAAGATTACTGAGGAGGGCCAGGTGCAGTGACTCATGCCTGTAATCCCAGCACTTTGGGAGGCCAAAGCAGGTAGATCACCTGAGATCAAGAGTTCGAGACCAGCCTGGTCAACATGGTGAAACCCTGTCTCCACTAAAAAGACAAATATTAACCAGTCATGGTGGCAGGCGCCTGTAATTCCAGCTATGCAGGAGGCTGAGGCAGGAGAATCACTGGAACCTGGGAGGCAGAGGCTGCAGTAAGCTGAGATCGTGCTACTGCACTCCAGTCTGGGTGACAGAGCAAGACTCTGTCTCAAAAAAAAAAAAAAAAAATAGATGACTGAGAAAATTGTAGCGACGAATGCAGACTGACACAGCAAAGTTGTATAGGTTTTTCCAAAATCACAGGCAGTGCTGTTTGCACTGATGTGATCTTATAAAATGACAAAAGAATCTTGTAAAGTTTCAAACCAAGAAAATATATCCCTCTCTTTATTTGCAAGTGTTCAGTGTTACTAGAAAATTCCACATGCATCAAATGGAATAAAAATAAGTGGAATTTATTTCTAATGTAACATAAGACTCTAGACTAAAATGTAACATCAAATAGTATAAAAATAAGTTGATTTATTTGTAATGTAACATAATTTTCAAGACTAAAAAGGTCGTAAACAGGCTTTTCATTACATGAAAATTTGGTGGGACATTCCACATTTGTGCAGGGCATGACATAATTCCGTATTGTGCGGGTATATTGAAAATACTGTAGGTTGCCTAGCATATCTGACTGCCGCCTGGTGAAGGCCAATATTGAATCATTTGATAATCAAAAACATACTTATTTTGCAAATACCTTCTCTGAATATAACCACTGCCATTGAAAATTATGGGTCTTTAGATCAATGAAAATATCCAAATTACTGTTTTTCCCAATAATAAGCCTAATGTATAGAAACCTATCTATCACATTTTAATAATGATAGATGGTTAATTTTACTCCACATTTTATCAAAATGCCAGTTAAATTGTGTGGAAAATTCATTAATTTTTCTTTGTATTTTTGGCCATCAACCATCATAAACTCCTAATTTTACAGATTCATCCAAACTCTCCTAGTACCTGAGACTCTTCGGATCCAATTTTTTCTACATATAATTTGTTATTCTCAGAAATTCTTCTTTTATAATTACTACATGATGTATGTCAATGAATGTGCCTCCCGTGACTCTGCATTCTCTGGTATTCCTGTTTCTAATCAACACCTGCTAATTCAATAACTTTACTACTGTTTATATTAGAACTATCCTCTCCATGTTTATTTAGATTACACATGTTCAGGTTCTCACCATTCTTCAAATACACTTTTACAATAGTTTCTTCCTGAATGGTGATTGTTTCAAATATTTGTCTGAGAATGCCATTGTCTTGTTTAAACTTTTCAATTTCTGGATAGAGTCATTTTTTTTTTATTGCTAGGCATTCAAATAACTCCAAGATCAGGTATTTTGTCCACACACTACATAGATATTTGGTAGGATTCCCCTTCCATTCTAATCCTTTTTGATAAAAGAAGGAAAAAAAGAAGAGAAGGAAGAAGAGGAAGAGGAAGAAGAAGAAAGAAAAGGAGAAGAAGAAAGAAGAAGAAGAAGGAGGAGGAGGGGGGGAGGGGGAGGGGGAGGAGGAGGAGGAGGAGGGGGAGGAGGAGGAGAAGGAGGAGAAGGGGCAGGAGGGGGAGGAGGGGGAGGAGGAGGAGAAAGAAAAAGAGGAAGAGGAAGAGGAGAAGAAGGAGGAGAAGGAGGAGGAGGATGGTGGAGGAGGGGGGAGGAGGAGGAGGACAGGAAGAGGGAGGAGGGGGGAAGGAGGAGGAGGAGGAGAAGGAGGAGAGGCAACAGTCCCTGGCGTGCTTAAAACTGGTTTATACTTGTATACCTTTGCTAACATGCTGTTTATGTGGAAACATCTACCCAAATCTCATTTCTGCTGTATGGTAGATTTGCCTCTAATGAAGATCAACTCATCTTTCATAGCACAGAGATCTTAGTCCATTCAGGTTGCCATAGAATATCATAGACCAGGTGGCTTATAAACAACAAGAATTTATCTGCCACAGGGAGGCTGGGAAGTTTTAAAACAGGATGATGACAGATTCAGTATCTTGTGAGGGCTGGGTACACATTTTGGTTCACAGATGGCCATCTTTTTGCTGTGTCCTCACATGACTGAAGGGATGAGGCAACTTTCTGGGACATCTTTTATAAGGGCACTAATCTCATTCCTGAAAGGTCAACCTTTATGACCTAGTCACCACTGAAAGGTCTCATCTCCTAACACTGTCACATTGGGAATAGGTTTTAACATACAAATTTGGGGGAGTCGCCCAAGTTTTTTGATTTTCCAATGCATATAAATGTTATGTTTAAACTATAATGTAGTCTAGTAAGTGTGCAATAGCAGTATGTCTAAAAAACAATCTACATACTTATATTTAAAAATAATTTATTGCTAAAAATGCTGGCAATCATCTGAGCCTCCAATGAGTTGTAATCCTTTTGCTGGTGAAAGGTGTTACTTCTGTGCTGATGCCTGCTCACTGCTCAGGATGGTAGTTGCTGAAGATTGACGCGAGTGTAGCAGTTTCTTAAAATAAGACAATAGTGAAGTTCACTGCATCAATTGACTCTTCATTTCACAAAATATTTCTCTCTAGCATCTGATGCTGTTTGACAGCCTTTTACCCACAGCAGAACTTGTCTGAAAATCAGAGTCAATCCTCTCAAACCCTGCCACTACTTACTAAGTTTATGTAATTTTCTAAATCCATTATTGTCATTTCAACAATGTTCACAGCAGTAGTTTCTATCTCATGAAACCAGTTTCTTGGCTTATCCATAAGAAACAATCCCTCATCTATTCCAGTTCTACCATGAGATCATAGCAATTCTGTCACATCTTCAGTTTCCACTAGTTCTCTTGATATTTCCATGACATCTGCAGTTACTTTTTTCTTAAGCACCTAAAAGTCATCCATGAGGGTCAGAATCACCTTATTTCAAACTCCCGTTAATGTTGATATTTTGACTTCCTTTCGTGAGTCATGAATGTTCTTAAAGGTACATGGAATGGTGAATCCTCTTCAGAAAGATTTCAGTTTCTTTTGCCCAGGTACGTAAGAGGAATCACAATCTATGGCAGCTCTAGCCTTACAAAATGTGTTTCTTCAATAATGAGACTTGAAAGTTGAAATTGCTTTTTGATCCATGGGGTATAGAATCGATATTGTGTTAATAGGCATCAAAATAACATCAATTTCCTTGTGCATCTCCTTCAGAGATCTTGGGTGGCTAGGTGCACTGTCAATGAGCAGTAATATTTTGAAATTAATGATTTTTTCTGAGCAGTAGGTCTCAACATGTGCTTAAAATATTCAGTAAATCATGCCGTAAACAGATGTACTTTCATCCATGCTTCGTCATATCCAGGATTTGGAGAACAGTAAATGAGGATTGGCTTCCACTTAAAGTCACCAGATACATTAGCACGTAACACAAGAGTCGGCCTGTCCTTTGACACTTCAAAGCCAGGCATTGACTTCTTCTCTCTATCTATGAAAGGCCTATATGGCACCTTCTTCCAGTAAAGACTGTTTCTTTTACACTGAAAATCTGCTTAGCGTAGCCACCTTCATCAATGATCTTGGCTAGATCTTCTGCATAACTTGCTGCGGCTTCTATGTCAGCTCTTGCTGCTTCACCTTGGACTTGTAAGTTATGGAAATTGTCTGACAGCTTCAAGATTTTCTTCTGCAGCTTCATCAACTCTTTCAGCTTTCATAGAATTGAAGGTTAGTGTCTTGCTCCAGCCTATGATCTGACTTAAGGAAATGCTATGGCTGGTTTTGTCTTCTATTCAGTCCACTGAAACTTTCTCCAAATTGGTAATAAAAATTTTCCTTTCTTTATCATTCACGTGTTCACCGAAGTAGCACTTTTAATTTTCTCCAAGAACCACTTCATCACATTCATAACTTAGTGAGGAAAATATGCCACAAACTGAGAGAGGCTAAAAACTAGGCCTCTTATACCAAGAAGCTCATATCTTTCTTACTAAGTTTAACCATTTCTAGCTTTTAACTTAAAGTAAGAAATGTGTGACTCTTTCTTTCACTTGAGCACTGAGAAGACATTGTAGGGTTACTATTTGACCTAGTTTCACTATTGTGTCTTAGGGAATAGACAGGGAGAGAGATGGGGGAAGGACTGGTTGTTGGAGCAGTCAGAATACTCATGTAATTTATAAATTAAGTTTGCTGTCTTATCAATACATTGCTGTCTGTTGGGGAGGTTTGTGATGCCCCAAGATAATCACAATAGTAATATAAAAATATCTGATTATAAATCACCATAACAGATACAATAATAATGAAACTGTCTTAAATATTGAGATTATTACTAAATGTGACACATAGAAAAGAAATGAGCATGGACTGTTGGAAAAATCACACTGATAGACTTACTACATGCAAGGTTACCAGAAACCTTCTGTTTATGAAAAATGTGATACCCGAAGCTCAATAAAACGAACACAATAAAATGAAATTTGCCTCTGCTTTTTCACTAATACATTTTCTCTTTTGGTTTAACTTGTTAAGGGCAAATCAATGATTATTTCTTACTCATCTCAATCGATTATTTGTCATCTATTTTAGCAATCTATAAAGTCTAACATAATATGCAATTAGTAAATAGCTATTAAAATATATAATGAATTTAAGCTGGTATAATATAGGTTGGTACGCCTTCAGATCTAGCAAAAGTATTTAGCTTTTGTTTTCTATTTTTTGCTAAAAAGTAAAACGAGACTCACCAAGAAGCCAGAATGGTTTGCAGAGTACATGGAGTTTCTCCAGGGTTTAAAATTCAACTGATGTCAATTGCATAATCTTAACATTTCTTAAGAGTGATCTGATGACGCTAAAATCTCCAAAGAGCAAAAATCAAGTGTCTTTTCAATAAAGGTTGCCACTTATGCCTTTTAACTAGCTTGGGTCCTTTTTTTTTTTTTTCTTAATCTGATTAAATCACGCTTTGAAAGTTCAGTGAAAACCATTTGTTCTTATTTATCTTTAAAAAAATAATAAAATTATTATTACATGTGGATACAGCCTCAGGGAAAACACAACAATATGTTTTTGAGACAAAAATTATCTTTGTGTTATAGCTACCGGGAGATTAAATGGGCTGTCAGGGAAGAGTGTGTAGAAGGGTGATGAGTCCATCAAGTCAAGGTTCCCTCAATTCTCAGTGAACTAAAATCACATCTCAAGTTATTTGCTGAATATTTATTATGGTACATTATAGAAATCAAATAACTATTTTAGCTGCATTTCGTAACTATGTCAGATACATTACATATTCATGAAAAAGAATGACAATTTTGAAATTAACTAATTTAGAGGTGGAAAGGAAGTAATCTTTTCATTCTTCATCATGAAGGGTTATTGCTGACATGCCCTTAAGAAAAGTTCACACAAGAAAAGCATAATAAATGTATTATGTGCACACATGTTCACAGAAGTTATACAAAACATAAAAATTCAAAGAAAGGACCAGATAGTTGATATCTAAATACCCTCTTCGTTGGAAGGGGATTTGAAGAGTTGGGGCTGAAGACCAGGTAATTGGTTGTAGATGATTCTCTTTGGGAATTGAATTGGGACCTGAGAGCACGTAATCATTTGAGACAAAGTTCACCTGTGGTTTAGGTTTGGTGTTTAATTTTCAACATCTTTCTCTTTGATGTGAATTTTAATCTTATCTATTTTATGAAATTTCAGGGAAGGGATCAAAGGCAATTGTGTTTCTCTGTAAAGTTCTGCTTTCTAGGTAGATAAGGAAACTTCAGAATGGCCTTATCCTGTGTTTTAAGAGAGACAAAGGATTGAGAGACTTGCAGGGTGGTCAGGCAGACCTTCAGGCTGCTTCTTTATTACAGCCTGTCAAATTAAACACAACATTTATATGCATTGGAAAATCAAAAAACTTGTGAGACTCCCCCAAATTTGCATGTTAAAACCTATTCCCAATGTGACAGTGTTAGGAGATGAGGCCTTTCAGTGGTGACTAGGTCATAAAGGTTGACCTTTCAGGGATGAGATTAGTGCCCTTATAAAAGATGTCCCAGAAAATTGCCTCTTCCCTTCAGTCATGTGAGGACACAGCAAAAAGCTGGCCATCTGTGAACCAAAATGTGTACCCAGACCTCACAAGATACAATATTGGGTGTATCGTTTTCTGAGTCTCAACACTCAATATATCGTCATCATCTCTGAATGAGAGTGTAATGGGATCAGTATTTATTATAAACTTGCTTGAACTTAGACTGATTTTTTAATTCTCTGTAAGGAAATTAGGCCTTTAAAATAAAAACACATTAGTCTTATTTGCTTTGACATATATATTTAATTATATCCTAGGTTATTAAGTATATATATTTATATTTATTTATATACATTCATTTATTATATAATTTATGTTTATATACCATATACAAATATTATGTATATTATACATTTATATAGTTATGAGTGTGTATATAAATATGTGTGTGTACATATATGTATGAATATATACATATGCAACTCTCTAGCTTCCTAGCTAGCTATAAATTTTTAGAATTTCCTGGACTTTAGAGGGAAGGATTACTAATTTGCTTATTATTTTAGTTAGACATATAAGTTTGAATTTTTCGAAACAGTACATGCACTAATTTAGTATTATAATTACACGAAAATAGGAGGAAGAGTGGGAGGCAGAAGACGAGACGGAGGGGAAAAGAAGTAAGAAGGAAGAGAAAACTTTGAGAGGCCGAGGCGGACAGATCACCTGAGATCAGGAGTTCGAGATCAGCCTGACCAACATGGAGAAACCTCATCTCTACCAAAAATACAAAATTATCTGGGCATGGTGGTGGGCGCCTGTATTCCCAGCTACTCAGGAGGCTGAGGCAGGAAAATCGCTTGAACCTGGGAGGTGGAGGTTGTGGTGAGCCAATATCACACCATTGCACTCCAGCCTTGGCAACAAGAGCAAAACGCCATCTCAAAAAAAAAAAAAAAAAAAAAAAAAAAAGAGGAAGGAGAAGGAGGAGGAGGAGGAGGAAGAGGAGGAGAAAGACAAAGGGCAAACGAGGAAAAGAAAGAAGTGTAAAAATGGGTGGATGTGGGAATGGAATAAACTTGAAAAGAGAAATGAATATGAAATATAAAATACAAGGGAATAGGTTTGCCTTGACTCATTGCTACCTGAGAGTTCACTTTACCACTATTCACAAAACTGTATTTGTGTATTGGAAAATAAACAAAAAACAGAAATTATAAGAGACAAAGGAGAAGAGGAAGAAATTGAGAAAAGATGAGGTAGTCAATAAGAGCTATGATAATTAGTTTTCCATAGAGGAAATAAAATTAGACTGTTTCTTCACACCTCATATTATATAAATTCCAGATGTGCTAAAGATCAAAATGACTAAAAAGAAACTTTCAAACATTTAAAAGCTCCTATAAAGGAATGTTTTACAGCCTTTAAAAAACAAACACATATAAGCATTCATACGAAAAAAAGAAATTATTTCTTTAAAGTCAAATAAAAAATGTAAGTCTCCATGTGACGAAACATCATAAGAAAATCTAAAACGCAAGTGCCAGACCTAGAAAACATATTTGCAACATATGTAATAGCTAGTAAATGTAGATTATTTATTTGCTTTTATTCCTTCTTCCTTTCAGAAAGAGATATCTCCAAGTTTTAGCTGTGCACAGGACCTCCCAGCTGGAGATGCTCTCTCTCAGGCTTCCGTGCACCCACATGGGCCTTGTGACCACGCCCTGGCCAATCGGAAGAAAGCAGGAGTGTTGACCTTGCACTTTGTATAGAATCTTCGATGTGGAAATGACTGACCTTCATTTCCCTCCTTACACTTTCCATTGTCTGGAGATGATAAACAACAGCCTTGATGCCAGAGACAGAGCTGTGTCTTGAAGATTACAAAGCCATCTTGTCTTCTACTCTGGACTGCTTTGTGGGAGAGAATAAACTTCTTGATTATTTAATTCAGTCATTGCTTTTTGCATCTGTTTATGGCCAAATTTAGATTTCCTCTAACTAAAATTATTAACACTGTATCACAGAAGCGTAAACAGATACTTGGGGAAACTTATATCAAGAATATATCAAACAGGAAGTGGCAAAGTGAAATGTAGTGGTGTTTCTTACCCCAAAGGCTGTGTTCCTCACACCTTAATCCCAGGCAGGGAAAGCCTTACCCAAGGGCATAAATTCTCTAATGTGATTGTAAAGGACTGTCTCAAAGTGACTGCTGATTAAAACCTAGAGCACATGAAAGTTCTAATGAGGAAATATTTGGCCCCTTCATATATTTGATTTAAAAGGTCTCAGACATTGTTCTAGGAACAACGCTAGGGTTACATCTGGCAATTTACCACAGCTTGTAGGTGATGAAATTAAAAAACATGCTTCTCAGTCATTCCACCACATCCACCCTGACAGGAACATAAAATATTTTGTTACCCTAATGGGAAGATAGTTCTTAGAAGTCACAGTTAAATTTCCTCTCTCTCAGCCTATAGCACGTAAAGTATTACCAGTGTATTAGGAAAGAGAGTGATAGAACCAGTTTAATTTTCTCAGTGGCCTAATGAGGAAAGTGTCAGGCAGGAAAAGAGTTTACCAACTAATGTTCCAAACAACAGTGACTGCAAAATTTTTCCACATGAAAGTAGAAATATAATAAATCTAGGTTGAAAAGAGCTATTTGGTTACCAAGTAGTGATTTGGAACCAAGGCAGCAATTTTCTCTCAATCTGAAAAGGAAAAGTATTTTGTTCCTGCAGCTGATTCAATTAAAATAAAACACATGGAAACATTACATTTTCTTTTCCTTGATGCTAGAGTAGCAGAAAGACTGAAGAGATACATAACAGGGAAATATTTCAGTCATAAAACTAATCTGCTTTGTCAGTGAGGTGTTTAGGGGAAACTTCAACCCCACCAAGCACATTAGTGTGGCTCAGATGCACAGCAGATTCTAGAAGCACAATGCTAAGAGGAGTTTTCATTAGAAGGAGATCCTTTGACTTTCAGAACAAGCATCATCAAATAAAGAGAAAGTAGTTGAAAGGAAAGCAGACTGTTAAGAAGGAAAATTGAGCACTTCTGTTTGCCAATAAAAATATTTATAAAGATGCTGAGCAAAATAAAAATAAATTAAGATTTTGATGACTTTCATGTAAATTACTTCTGAATACTAATGTGTGTGTGCGTATATATATATATATATATACGCACACACACATATACACCCACACATATATATATATATGTATGTATTTAAGTATGTATAGATATAAACGTATACACATTCATTTAAGGAAGTTGGGGTTAGTTAGGGATACGTATGGTTATATCAGAGAACAAATTCACTATATGTTTTCTTAACTGTGCTTTGGTAGAATTCTAAATATTTCTATAAATTATAATTTTGAGATTGAGAAAAATTAATATGAAATAAAGATTATCAAGTCTTCTAACAGCTTTTTAAAGGTGTAATTGAAATAAAAATAACTGTATATATTGAAAATGTGTAACATGATAAGATGCTATATATGTATGCGCCTGTGAGACCATCGGTACACTCAGTATGTTGAATATATTCTTTTTTTGTTGTTTGTTTATTGAGATGGGGTCTCACTCTGTCTCCCAGGCTGGAGTGCAATGGTATGATCTAGGTTCATTGCAACCTCTGCCTCCTGAATTCAAGCAATTCTCCTGCCTCAGCCTCCTGAGTAGCTGGGATTACAGGTGCCCGCCACCATAGCCAGCTAATTTTTGTATTTTTAGTAGAGATGGAGTTTCACTATGTTGGCCAAGGTGGCCTTGAACTACTGACCTTGTTATTTGCCCACCTTGGCCTCCCAAAGTGCTGGATTACAGGTGTGAACCACCATGCCAGCCTATTGAATATATTCTTAACTCCCAAAGTCTTCTTGTGACAATTAAGGTTTTCTCCTTCCTACCTCTCCTTATTCTAGACACCCTGAGGCAGCCACTGATTCTCTATCGATGTAAATTAATTTATATTTTCTATAATTTTGTATTAATGAAATTAAATTTTATGCTGTTGCTTGGTACCTGCCTTTTCTCATTTAGTTTAATTTTTTGAGATGAATCCATAATGTTGCCTGTTTTTAGTAGTTTATTCCTCTTTATTACGGAGGTATGGACATAATATAATTTATTCACATTTAATGAGTATTTGGATTAATCTCAGTTTCTGCCTATTACAGGTCAAGCTGTTATAAACATCCATGTACAGGTCTTTGTTGTAGACATATGTTTTCATTTTTTTTGCATATTTGGAAAATTTCGAATCTGAAGTGTGGAATAGCTGAGCCATTTCGTAAATGTATATTCAACTTCTCAAAACATTGCCACACCATTTTCTTTCTTTCTTTCTTTTTATTAGTATAGTTTAAGTTCTAGGGCACATGTGCAGAACATGCAGGTTTGTTACATAGGTATACATGTGCCACAGTGATTTGCTGCCTCCATTCCCCCGTCACCTACATTAGGTATTCCTCCTAATGTTATCCCTCCACAATCTCCCCACCCCCTGCGATCCCTCCTCTAGCCCTATACCTCCCAACAGACCCCAGTGTGTGATGTTCCCGTCCCTGTGTCCATGTGTTCTCACTGTTGAACACACATTTATGAGTGAGAACATGAGGTGTTTGGTTTTCTGTTCTTGTATCAGTTTGCTGAGAATGATGTTTTCCAGCTTCATCCATGTCCCTGCAAAGGACATGAACTCATCTTTTTCATGGCTGCATAGTATTCATGGTATATATGTGCCACATTTTCTTTATCCAGTCTATCATTGATGGGCATTTAGGTTGGTTCCAAGTCTTTGCTATTGTGAACAGTGCCACAATGAACATACGTGTGCATGTATCTTTATAATGGAATGATTTATAATCCTTTGGGTATATACCCAGTAGTGGGATTGCTGGGCCAAATGGTATTTCCATTTTTAGGTTCTTGAGGAATCGCCACACTGTCTTCCACATGGTTGAACTAATTTACACTCCCACCAACAGTGTAAAAGCGTTCCTATTTCTCCACATCCTCTCCAGCATCTGTTGCCTCCTGATTTTTTAATGATCACCATTTTAACTGGTATGTGATGGTATCTTAATGTGGTTTTGATTTGCATTTCTCTAATGACCAGTGATGATGAGCATTTTTTCGTATGTTTGTTGGCTCTATCACCCAGGCTGGAGTGCAGTGGCATGATCTCAGCTCACTGCAACCTCCACCTCCCGGGTTCAAGCAATTCTCTGGCCTCCACCTACCCAGTAGCTGGGACTACAGGCACGCACCACCACACCTGGTTAATTTTTTGTATATTTACTAGAATCAGGTTTTCACCATGTTGGCCAGGCTCGTCTCCAACTCCTAACCTCAGGTGATTCACCCACCTGGGCCTCCCAAAGTGCTGGGATTACAGGAGTGAGCCACTGTGCCTGGCCCATTTTACAGCTTTACAAAGCAGTTGTTCCACTTCACAGTCCTGCCAGCAGTGGATAAGAGTTTCAGCTCCCTCCTATACCCTTTATAATTTTTTTTTAGATTTAGGCATTCTAATATGTGCATAGTGGTATCTCATTGTGCTTTTACTTTGCATTTTTCAAATAAAAATGATGTTGAGCATCTTTTGATAGTTTTATTTCCTGTTTCATATAGCTTCTTTGATAAAATCTTCAAACTTTTGGCTTATTTTTTATTGGGTTGTATGTTTTATTATTATTGAGCTTTGAGAACACCTTATAAATCATAATACAAAAATTTTGTCGGATAAATAATTGAAACATATATTCTCCCAATTCAGGACTTGTCTTTTCTCTTTCTTAAAATCTTTCAGAGAGCAGAAGCTCTTAATTTCAGTAGAGTCTAATTTATATGTATTTTTGTAGGTGTGTTTTTAGTGTTACAGCTAAGAAATCCTTTACTTAATTCAAAGCCACAGTAATTTTTCTTTCATCTTTTCCTCTAGAAGTTTTATAACATGAGGTTTTCCATTTAGACTTACTATAGCATTAGTTATACAAGCTATTTTCCTGCAAATGCATAACTACATGTTCCATCACTATTTGTAAAGATACTGTATGTTCTTCACTGAATTGCTTTTGCATAAAAATTGATCGACCATGTACTGTGGAACTATTTCTGTATTTTATCTTATGTTCCACTTAGCTGTTCATCTTCATACCAGCAGTATATGAACTTCATTATTATGGTTTATGATCATTATAAACTTAAAATACATATTTAAATACAATAACATATTAATACTAAATCTTAAAATATTATAAGATTTAAAGTAAATAGTCAAGGTCCTTCAATTTTCTTGTTTTACAAAGCTGCTTTTTCTTTATTACATAAATTTTAGAGTCTTTTTATCAACGTCAACAAAACGTACCTGCTGGAAGTTGTAGTGACATTGTGTTTACACATAAATTTGTATAGAAATTGATGATATTGAGTTTTGAGATTCAACAATATTATACTCTATATTTATTTTGTTCTTTTAAAAATCTCTCAGAAATTATTTTGTGTTAACAGTTCTTATAAGTTTTGCAAATTATTGATCAAATGTATACCTCAATATGTCTTATATTTTGGTATTACTATATATTGTATATTTTAACATTTCAATTTTCTACAATTAATTGTTAGTGTGTAGAAATATTATTTATGTCTGGGTGCAATGGTTCATGCCTATAATCCCAGCACTTTGGGAGGCTGAGGTGGGTGAATGGCTTAAGCTCACAAACTCAAGGCTAGCCTGGACAACGTAATGAAACACTGTCTCCAGAAAGAAGTACAAAAATTAGCCAGGTGTAGTGGTGTGGGCCTGTAATCCCACCTACTTGGGAAGTTGAGGCAGGATGATTGCTTGAGCCTGGGAGGCCAGCCATGCATACAGCTGTGATCGTGCCACTGGGCTCCTGCCTGGACAACAGAGGGATACTTTGTCTCAAAAAACAACAAAAAAATAGAAATACTTATTTTCACATGTTGATCTTTTATCTTACGTCTTTACTAAACTCACTTTAATTCTAATGGCTCCTTTGTAGATGTCACTGTATTTGTACACAGACAATTATATCATTTGCAAATAGTTTTGTTTCTTTCTAATCTGAATGCCTTTCATTTCTTGCCTATTGCACTGACTGGAGCTGCAAATGCAATGTGGAATAGTAGCTGTGAGAGCAGAAATCTTTGCATTTTTTATCTTAAGAGAAAAATTCTTCATTTCTTTCACCAGTAAGTATGAGGTTAGCTGTTAAGTTTTTACATAGATGTCTTTTATCAAGATAAGAAATTTCTCTATTTCTTCTTTATTGAAATCTTTCATGAATAGATGTTGGACTTTTAAAGATGATTTTTCTGCATCTATTGAGATTATCATAAGACTTTTATTTTTAATACAATATTTGGTGAATTACATTCATTGATTTTGGAATGTTAAACCATGTATTTTGCTGAAATAAACTTCACTTATTCTTATGATGTATTATCTTTCTACATATTGTTATATTTAGTTTGGTAGCATTTAGTTAAAACTTTTTTGGATATACATTCATTATGAATATTGTTCTATAATTTTCTTTTCTGATAATGTCTTCTTCTGATTTTGGTATCAAAATAATGCTGACCTCATAGAATGATTTAAGAAAACTCTCTCTTGGTCAATTTTCTGGAAGACCATGTGCAGAGCTGATATTCTTTCTTCCATTGATAATTAGTAGACTGTCCAATGAAGCCTTCTGGGACTAGAGTTTTCCTTTGTGGAAGGCTTTTAACTGAAAACTCAATTTTTTTAAAATATAAGGGTATTTGGGTTAGCTATTTCTTCTTGAGTCAACATTAGTATCTTGTGATCTTCAAGAAAATTGCTCATTTAAATCTAAGTTACAGAATAATACTTGTACAAAATTGTTTATAATATTACCGTATTTTTATGTTAATATTCACAGAATCTGTAGTGATGGTGCCTCATTTATCCTGTATATTGCTTTTGGTGTATTTCTTATCAGTTTTACCTGATTAATACGGCTAGAAATTTAATCAGCTATGTTTATCTTCTGAAAGACTTACTTTTGAATTTTATTAATTTTCCTCTTTCTGTCTATGTGTCTGCCTCTCTGTCTAGCTCTCTCCCGCTTTAATCTTCATGATTCTTCCGCTGTTTTGTATTTTACTTACTGTATTTTTCTGCTTTCCTAGGAATTAAATCAATTTGGATTTTTTTTTTTTTTCTAAATCAGGCATTTACTGACACAAGTTTCCCTTAAATACTACATTAGATCCATCCTACAAATTTTTTTGTTAATTTATTTTATTGGATTTTAGGTTTTGGTGGGAGTGTAAATTAGTTCAACCGTTGTGGAAGACAGTGTGGTCATCCTACAAATTTTGATGTTCTTCAGTTTTATTTTATTTCAGTTCAATGTACTTTCTATTTTTTCTTTATATGTGTTCTATTTAGTTTCCAAATACATATTTGGGAATTTTCAAAATGTGTTTTTGTTATTTATTTCTAATTTCATTTCATTTTTATCAGATAAAATACATTATATGATGTGATAACTTTTAAATTCATTGATACTTCTTCCGCAGCCAAGAATGTGTTTTATGTTAGTAAATGTTCATTGTTCACTAGAAAATAATTTTTAGTCTACTTTCATTGGGAAAGGCACCCAAGCCTTCTGTGCCTGTCCTATATTTCTATTGACTGTTTCTACCAATTTGTGATAACATCACCACTGCCCACTTTCCTGCCATCTGGCTGCTTTTAAGATTATCTCTTTCTGACTGGTTTTGAGCAATTTGAGCATAGTGTCATTTCGTTTTTCTGGTGCTTTGGGGTCATTGAGTTTTTTGATCTATGGGAATTTGTTATCAAATTGGGCACATTTCGGTATTTATTTATTTATGTATCATTTCCCACTTTCAGGTTCTCTGTGTGTATATTAGGTTGTCAGGATTTTCCCACAGTTTGTTCATGTTCTTTGTGTTTTTTTAAGATTCTTTTTCTCTGTGTTACATTTTGTTTACTTCTGTTGTTATGTCTTCAAGTTTATTAATCTTTTCTTTTGCAATATTTAATCCATCATTTATCTCATCAGTGTATTTTTTTAATTTTAAGCAATATAATGTTCATTTCTAAGAGTTCAAATTGAATCATTTTTTTGAGGGATCTTACTTGTTTTCTTAACTTTTTGAACATATGGAATACAGTTAATATAGTTGCTTTAATGTTCTTGTCTGCTAATTTTAACATGTTTCAGCTCTCTCAATTCTCAAATTATTGATTAAGGTATTGATTATTCTCTCCTTCTGAGCTGTGTTTCTACAGCTTCTTTGCATTCTAGGTAACTTTAATTGCATACATGAGAGGTGGGGTTAAATTAATTGGATACAGTTTGATACTTACAGATCTTGTTTTATTTTTTGTTTGACAAATTGGAAACAGTGTTTGATTTAGGATAATTATTTACCACTAGAGAGGCATGGCATTTCTGAGTGTTCTACTTAATGCTCCGTAAATTATGAGTTTTTCTTGCCTGGCTGGTTCTATTTTTGTCACTCTGCAACCCTGAACACTATTCATTTTGATCTTTTCAGCTGGTTCTTTTTCTGTGCTTGGGTAGTTTCCTCATACATATGAAGTAATCAGTATTCTACTGAATACTTTAAAGAGATGCTCTGTAGATTGCCAACATTCTCCTTCCTTGTAGTTCTCTTGTCTTGGTTCCTTTGTCTTGAAAAATCTAGACACTTTGCTCTCCCTGTACTCTCAGCTCTGTCTCTACTCATGACATTCGCTGGGATCTGCTTGGACTCTCTCTTCCAGCGCCAAAGCTTGGAACAGTCAGGGCAGTAAGCTGAGGCTACTGTAGGGCACATTGCTGTCAATAGAAGAGTTGAAAGAGCAAAGCATTTGTACAAGATCTGACCTACAGAGACAAATGCCTAAACCTTCCTACAGATCATAGCACGTTAAATACCCAGAGGCAGGTGTCAGATTCCTAAAGTTTTCACTTAATAAATTATATTCCCAGTTTTCTTAAGTATAACTCATTAGAGAGTTTTCAAATAAATTAGCATTCTGAACATTTTTTACTATGTTTTAAGATTTTGTCAAAAGTTTTGTTATTTATTGTTTTGTTTGTTTAACATAGATCAAAAAACTCAATATTATATATGTCACAGATAAAGTGATATTGATAAAATTACCAAAGTATAACAAATGGATCACATTTGTTTGCTTAGTCTTGAATCAGTGTAAATTTATGAAAAGTATTAACATCAATTGTTCTTTAACCGAATCTCTCCAATTAATTAAACATATGTTTTAGCAAGTTTACTTTTTAGGTAACTCTTTTTTTTCATTGGTACTCTCCAAAAATTGATGATCCTTGATATGTGAAAAAAAAAAACATGCTCTTTTAACCTCATAACATATTTCATGCTAACTGTCAAAACTTTTCCCATTGGTTTATAATTGTATTAGTCCATTTTTACACTGCTGTGAAGAATATTTGAGACTGGCTATTTATAAAGAAAAGAGAGCCAATTGACTCACATTTCCAAATGGCTGCGAAGGCCTCTGGAAACATAAAATCATGGTAGAAGATGAAGGAGAAGCAAGGCACATCTTACATGGTGGTGAGAGAGAGATAAAAAAAAATTGCCAAACTTTTAAACATCAGATATCATGAGAACTCACCCACTATCATAAGAATGGCATAAAGGAAAGCACCCTCATGATCCAATCATCTCCCTGTAAGTCCCTCCCTCAACACATGGGGATTACAAGTCAAGATAAAATTTGGGTCCCCACCCCACAGAGCCAAACCATGTGATTCTGCCCTGGCCTCTCCCAAATCTCATGTCCCTCTCACACTTCAAAACACAATTATGCCTTCCCAATAGTCACTCAAATTCTTTACTCATTCCAGAGTTAACCCAAAAGTCTAAGACCAAAGTCTCATCTCAGAAAAGGGAAGAGACTTTCACCTAGGAGCCTGTAAATATATAAAAGTTAGTTACTTCAAAGATACAATGGGTGTACAGGCATTGGTTAAACGTTCCTGTTCCAAATGGGAGAAATTGGCTAAAACAAAGGGGCAACAGGACCCATGCAAGTCTAAACGCTATCAGGGCACTCATTAAATCTTAACACTCCACAATTAACTCCTTTGACTCCACATCTCACATCCAGGGCATGCTCATGCAAAAGGTGGGCCCCCAAGTCTTGAGGCACCTTGACCCTGGTGGTTTTATAGGATGCAGCCCCTGCAGCTGGTGTCACAGGCTGCTTTTGAGGACCTGTGGGTTTTCCAGGCACACAGTGCAAGCTGTCCATGGATCTACCATTCTGGGGTCTGGAGTACGGTGGCCCCTTCCTCACTGCTCTACTAGGCATTGCCCCAGTGGGGGCTCTCTGTGGGGGGGGGCTGCAACTCCATATTTTTCCTTTGCACTTCCCTAGTATAGGTTCTTCATGGGGACTCCACCCCTGAAGCAGACTTCTGCCTGGACATCCCAGCATTACCATACATCCTCTGAAGTCTAGGTGGAGATTCCCAAATCTGAACTCTTGTCTTCTATGCACCCTCAGGCCCAACACCACATGGAAGCTGCCAAGGCTTGGGGCTTGTGCCCTCTGAAGCAATGTCCTGGTCTGTACATTGGCGGCTTGGAGCTGGAGTGGCTGGAATGAAGAGTGTCATGTTCTGAGGTTGCACAGAGCAATGGAGCTCTGGGTCAGCCCATGAAACCATTTTTCCCACCTAGGCCTCTGGGCCTGTGATGGGAGGGACTGCCTTGAAGATCTCTGAAATGCCTTGGAGACATTTCCCTCATTTTCTTGATGATTAACATACAGCTCTTCATTGCTTATTTAAATTTTTGCATCCCACTTGTATTTCACCTTCAAATACAGGTTTTTCTTTTCTACCTCATGGTCAGGCTGCAAGTTTTCCAATTTTTTTCAACAGACTTCCTCTTTAAATGTAAGTTCCAATTTCAAACAATCTCTTTGTGAGTGCATATAATGATATGCTTTCAGGAAAAGCCAATTCAAGTCTTGAATGCTTTGCTGCTTTGAATTTTTTTCTGCCTAAATCATCTCTCCCAAGTTCAAATTTCCACAGATCTCTAGGGCTGGGGCAAAATGCCACCAATGTCTTTGCTAAAGCAGAGAAAAAGTGACCTTTGCTCGCGTTCCCAATAAGTTCCTCATCTCCATCTAAGACCACCTCAGTCTGGACTTCATTGCCCATGTCACTATCAGCATTTGGTTAAAACCATTTAACAACTTTCCCACATCTTCCTGAGTCCTCCAAACTCTTCCAACCTCTGCATAATAACAAGTTCCAAAATTGCTTCCACATTTTCAGGTTATCTTTGTAGCAGTACACCATTCTGCTGCTACCAATTCTCTGTGTTAATCCATTTTTACACTGCTATAAAGATACTGCCAGAGACTGGGTAATTTATAAAAAAGGAAATTTAATTGACTCACAGTTCCACATGGCTGGGGAGGCCTCAGGAAACCTACAGCTTAGCAGAAGGCAAAGAGGAAGCAAGGCACATCTTACATGGTGGTGAGAGAGAGAGAGAGAGAGAGAGAAGGGAGAAGCACCAAACACTTATCAAACAACCCACTTTCATGAGAACTCACTCTCTATCATGAGAATAATATGGAGGAACCCGTCTCATAAGTCCCTCCCTTGACACATTGGGAGTCTAATTTGAGATGAGATCTGGATGGGGACACAGAGTCAAGCCATATTACTACTATAACACTACATTAGATACAGTTTCTGTGAATTTACAGAAACAGATCTACATTGAGCCTTATATTATTGTCTAATCAAAGGCATCTTTTTATTCAAGAGTGCGTCAAATTTTAGCAAGAGGATTTCAGTCTTACTAAAGACGGGTTCTGTGAAACAAATATGTGCTTCTTACTGGAAATACAGAAAATTCATATTGAAACAATTTGGGGTGCCTTATTGTGACTTCAGGAAAACTTTTCCCTGAGCACCTCATAGGCTATGAAGGGAATATGCTCAGGGTATAGCCTGATGGAGTTATTAGTGCAGTAACCCAGTATGTCTCTATGTCCTTCCATCACTCTTCCTATCAAAGCGGGAACAGAAAAGAGTAGCAACAACAGCAACAAAAAGCTGATTGTGAAAGGGGCCATAAATATTCTTTAAAAGTGTTTTATTTGAGGAGAAATATTAGGGACTATTTAGAAAATATTCAGCAAAGATCATATCTCAAGGTGCTGAAATATACGCTCAGAATTATAATTTATATGTGTATTTTAGGCCAAATATGGATTTTTAACAAACATTTTGTAAGATTCAATAACAATATTAAGAAGAAAAATTTCAGTTGAAGGAAGTAAATCAAATGAATGTAAATGGCTTTTTTCTTGACTAGTAAGTGGAACATTACATAACTCATCAGAAGAGCCACTTTTATAATCCACATAAATGAGTTTTATGATGATAGCAAATCAGAAGTATGTGAGAAATATTGTAACCTGAGACAAAATAATTTTACCATTAATGTCTCATTTAGTTTACTGATAACTCAAATTTATTGTACTACAGGCTGACAGAGTTGAGAAACATATGCCAGTCAATAAACATTATGAAGAGTAAAATAAACTTACTTAGAAATCACAGGAGAATAGTTCTTTGTTTTCTTGAGTATAAAACACAGTATAATAAATACTATAAGGGAAGAGAAATAACACAAATGAAAAGGAATTGTATTTTACCAAATAGCCCTTGATAAATTTCAGAATGAGGCTTTTTAAAGTAACAGTATTATTATTGCTTTGAAAGTTTACCATTTATAACAGGCCAGGTGACACCAGAAGAAAACTGATGAGAAATTGTTAAGGAAAGCAGAAAAGGGACAACATTGCTTTTATTCACTTATTTTTTATTATTTATTTTTTTCTTTTGTTTTTATTATTTGACTATAAAATGACTATAAAATTAGAAGATACTTTGAAAGGATAATAAACATATGAATTATGATTTGAGAGACTTGGGCTGGAAGTTATAATACAGAGAAAAAAGAAATTGGGGTTGAAATAATCAAAATTGGTGAAGGTTATCTGGCATTGCTTTTCTTTACCATCATCGAAATTTTTTTAATTTATATCTTAATATTAAAGTTGAAGACAGAGTTGTAATCAGGCCTAATTATGTCTATCCTTAGTTCTAGTACCTTCTATTGGTGTCTGGAATAAAAAGGCAGAGAAAACAAAGAAGATCAACTGAAGGCCCTCCTGTATGTGTTAAATATTTTAATATTGACAATCACATTTTGAAAACTAAGATGACGTAAGCACTAATTATCATGTTAAGCTCAGACTGTTGCAATTTACTGACTTGTAAAACGAGACAATTGATAATCTCTTTGCCCCTTATTTTTTTCACCTCTGAAAGTGATTTCAAATTGTTACCTACTACTGATTATTTTCTTTTCTCAAGCGGATAACATCAAGTAAAATTTACTGCCTGGTCTTGGCATCATTCTTTTGTTTCTTATCCACACCTTGCTTCTGAACTCACCCTCATCATTTACCACATCACGTACCACACTATTGGGTTAGGAGCACAAAACAATGCAGTTATTTGACGAGAGTCTTAAATTACCAATATTTTAACAACACACTCTCAACTCGCTCACTTGTTTTGAACAAGTGCTGCAATTCGCTGGGTGAACTGTGCATTTGTGAATACCTGAATCACATATTTGGGGAGGAGGATCAATATTCACCTTCCTTTTTTATTCTATATGAGTTCCAAAATTCCAAGCAACTAAGAATAGAGAGGGAAGAATGGCATTAGTCTGTGACTGGACACTGGATGCTAACTCTTTTTTCTTAAGTTCAACGGATGCTTTGAAGGGAGTAGATATCTCAACCATCTTTCCAGGGGGAAGATGACAAATACAAACAAAAATATAGCTTCCTGAGAAAGGCATGCATCATCATTCCTAGAGATAACCACTTCATATTTTGAAGGTAGGAGCCAAGTTCTTCCTTAAATTATTCAATAATACTCAGACTTCCAGTAATAGGAATACAGCAATAGAAACATACAAAGTCTCCGCACTCATGAGGCCTATATTCTACTTTTAGAGATGGATATTAAATAAAATGAATAGTAAAAATATATAAGAATTTGGGTAATGGTAACTGCTATGGAGAAAATCAAAGCTGGGAAAGGAATAGAAATTGTTGATGTGAGAAGATGATATTTTACATAAAGAAATACAATTAATGAAGACAAACCCATGAAGATACCAGGGAAGGATATTCCAGAAAAAGATAGTAGAAAATACCTTGAGACATTAGGGTGTCTGGCATGATTTTGGGACAGAAATGAGGCAAGTATGGCCAAAATAGGATAAACAAGGGAGAAAACAGAAGAAGGAAAATGAAATGGGTAAAAAGCTGTCAACTATGGAGAGCTTTAAAGGCTATTGTGGACTAGCCCTTTACTGTTAATTATATGAGAAGCCATTAGAGGGTTTTGTGCAGAGGAAAAACACAATAAGGCTTAACTGGGCACAGTGGTTCATGCTGTAGTCCTAGCACTTTAGGGGTCCAAGGTGAGAGAGTTTTCCTGAAGCCCAGGAGTTCAAGACAGCCTGGGCAACATGGCAGAACCCTGTGTCTCCCCACAAAATACAAAAATTAGCCTGGCAGGAGGTCGTGTGCCAGTAGTCCAAGGTACTCAGGAGGCTGAAGTGGGAGGATAACCTAATCGTGGAAGGCAGAAGTTGTCATGTGCCAAGATGGCACAACTGCACTCCAGCCTGGGTGACAGAGCAAGACCTGTGACAGATACACAAAATAAAAAACAAAATGATAACAAAAAATATGATCAGGTTCACTTTTCCAGAAGGTTACTCTAGTTATTTAACTGAAAGTAGACTGCAGGAGGCATGGCAGAGTAAAGAAGACCAATTAGTAGGCTATTACAAAAATCTAAGCAGAAGATAAGAACAGCTTGGACTCATGTAGCAACACGAGAAGCAATGCAAAACCCCAATGAGTGGGATTTGTACATATTTTAGAGATAAAGCCAACAATTCTCTGATGGATTGAGCATGGAACATGTACAAAATACAATAATCAGTAATGGCATTCAATTATTTGGCCTATACATAAAAAGAAAAATTGAGTTGTCATCAACTGAGGTGGGAAATATGGAGAAAGAAGCAAGTTGTAGGGGAGGAGATAAGGAAATAATAATTTTGCAACACTGAAGCATATTCAGAAAGAAAATATGGAAGGAAATCAGAACAGTGGAATAGACTACTTCAAAGAGTTTTTCAGTAAAAGAAAGGAAAGGGATGGGACTACGTTACAACTCAAGGTGGAAATGTATTTGAGGTTTTTTTTTTTTTTTTTATGTTTCCAGATGGCAGATGTGACTGCATACTTGTTTTCAAAGAAGATGTTTAGCAGAGACTTAAAAATGATGTAGATTAAAATATGGGAAAATTGTTGAAACACATGACTGACTAAATTCTTGAGATAATACAGTTCCCATGATATATATTCAATATGTTTAGTATTATTATTTTATTTTTTGAGGTGAAGCCAAATTCTTTCACCCAGGCTGGAATGCAGTGATGCCATCTCAGCTCACGGCAACCACTGCCTTCCAGGTTCAAGTGATTCTTCTGCCTCATCCTCCTGAGGAGCTGGAAATACAGGCAATCAGTTCCATGCCTGGCTAATTTTTGTATTTTTAGTAGAAACAGAGTTTTGCCACGTTGTCCAGGCTTGTTTTGAACTCCTGACCTTGAGTGATCTGCCCGTCTTGGCTTCCCAGACAGCTGGGATTACAGGCATGAGCCATAGCACCCAGCCCAATATGTTATACATTTATAATATCATAATGTATTTGAATATTTACAGTAGTTACATTTTGGTTTAATTTCTACAAAAATGACTAGTAATATTAATACCCATTTCATAGTCAAATATTAAAATAAAATAATTGGTAAGCTCAGAGGTTTTAGAAAGTTTTCAAATTCTGCTCTTTCTCCTATTAGCTTTTAGGAAGCAACTTAAAAGAAGATAACTGGCCGGGCGCGGTGGCTCACGCCTGTGATCCCAGCACTTTGGGAGGCCGAGGAGGGTGGATCACGAGGTCAAGAGATCGAGACCATCCTGGTCAACGCGGTGAACCCCCGTCTCTACTAAAACTACAAAAAATTAGCTGGGCATGGTGGCGCGTGCCTGTAATCCCAGCTACTCAGGAGGCTGAGGCAGGAGAATTGCCTGAACCCAGGAGGCGGAGGTTGCGGTGAGCCGAGATCGCGCCATTGCACTCCAGCCTGGGTAACAAGAGCGAAACTCCGCCTCAAACACCTGAGTAGCTGGGATTAAGAAGATAACTTTCAATGGCTATCATGTGATTAAAATGTTTTCTGCATTTTGAGTTAAAAAGAAAAAAAAAAACAAGTTTGTCACACAAACATGCCTCCATATTTTGACTTATGGGAGCTACTTAACGTCAGGGCAGAAATCATTTAGGTTAAGCCTGGTTATGCTGAAGTAACAAAGCTTGTAGTATTTTATCAGAAAATTAATTTATGTTTTGCTTTGTCCATTGTGAGTTGACAATGGCTATTACTCATTGTAGCTACTCAGGAAACCCTGTTACCAGAGGCTCCATCTCAATTCCTTATTGTAGCTACTCAGGAAACCGTGTTATCAGAGGCTCCATCTCACTTATTGTAGTTACTCAGCAAACTATGTTATTAGAGGCTCCGTCTCAAACATGTTTCCACAATCAGTTTGAAGAGACTGATGCAGTGTTTCACACTGGCTATTAAGCATCTTCTTCCAGGAAACAACACACATTCAGTTGGTTAAATTGAAAGTACAATTCTATCATGAGCCCCAGGAAGAGAAAATTGAAAATATTTAACAAATTTAAATGACTACCACAGTTGGCTAATGTGAAGCAAGTATGCATTCTCCTGCTAAATATGTCAGTGTGATTTTTGTAAAGTTTAATAATGAACAGCAATTATAATGAAACATAAAGTCCATATTCTTATCAAATTTAGGAGTATATTTTGATTAATGGTTGCAATAATCAAGTTAAGCAACAAATTATATCTCTTGATAAATTTCTCTTACTCCCCTCCATATGTCTCAATCTGCACATCAGCAGTGACGATTTCAGAGGCATGAAAATTTAATGTAATTTTGGAATCTTTAAGCTTTATGAAAATCTTTATTTTAAATTATGTTTGATTCTGTTTATTATCTGACATCTATGCATGGAGTATAGTTGTATTCATTCCATAGAGCTGCATGACAAACTAACACAAAACTTAGCAACTTAAAAGAATATGCATTTATTATTTCATGAGTTCTGCAAGCTGAATCTGGCATAAGTCATCTGCTTCAGGGTGTCTCACAAGGCTGCAATCAAGGTTCTAACTGTAGATGTAGTTTCATCTGAAGACTCAACTGGAGAAGAACCCACTCCTAGGCTCTCTCACATGGTTTTCGGTAAAATTTAGTCCCTCGAGGGTTATCGAATTGAATGCCTCAACTCCCCTTTGGCAATTGACTAGAGACCTCCCTCAGTCATTAACACTTAGGTCATACCAGATTGTTTCATCAGAGCAAATGGAAGAGAAGAGACAGAGAGAGAGAGAGAGAGAGAGAGAGAGAAATACAAAAATCCCAGTCTTTTATAACTAAATATTGAAAGTCACACCTAAATACTTTTGCTCTATTCCACTTGTTAGAAGCAGGTTACTGGGTCCAGCTTACACTCAAAGGGAAAGGATTATACAAGGGCATAGATACTTGGAGATAGAAATCATCAAGAGCAATTTTAGAAGGTTATGTATCACAATGACCAATAAAATTTTGAAAGATTTTATTATTCAAAAGTTTTCTCCTAAAGTACTCCAGTGAGCCAAGACAACAGGGGAGGGAGAGTTTGAATAATTAAAATATAAAAAGCCAGAAACAAAAAAAAATTAATTTGTAAACAAAAATAATTGATTTTTAAGCATTACTCAGTATATTAATTAGAAAGCCATTTTTTTTGACCTGGCATAAAGAGAAAATTTGATATCATATTGCATCTAAAAACTAAAGCTTTCTAATATAAAATATTTTTTTTGACATACAGTTTCACTCTGTTGCCTTGGCTGGAGTGCAGTGGCACAATCTCAGCTCGCTGCAACCTCCAGCCCCCAGATTCAAGTGATTCTCCTGCCTCAGCCTCTCAAGTATCTGGGATTACAGGTGCATGCCTCTATGTCCAACTAATTTTTATATTTTTAGTAGAGACAGGATTTTGCCATGTTGGCCAGGCTGGTCTCAAACTCCTGACCTCAAGTGATCCACCTGCGTCGGCCTCCCAGAGTGCTGGGATTACAGGCATGAGCCACTGCACCCGGCCTAAAAGAAAATTTTAAATTAATAGTTAATAAGTGTAAAAAGTTTCTTTCCTGATTTCCTTACACTTGAATGCGACAATACGGTGATTTCATTCCAAGGCAAATTTATTGCTTACCTAAGAAAACGAGGCATGAATACCCATCATGTTTCCACATTATCAGTTGCTGTGTATTCCTTTAATGACAGTGCATGACCGTTGTAGTTTTTCTAAAAAGATATTTTTAACAAAAGTAAGTTTTACCTGAAGCAAGACTAGGTTTTAGTAAATAGGTATACAAAAAAAATAGTTCACTGAACAATGATGGCATCCTTTTCAGTAACTATGATGTTATTTACTGGTCTATTATTTCATCTAGAAAACATTTATTGAACACTTGCTATCAGATAATAACAACGAGACTATTCTTAGCTTGATGTAATAGTAGCAAGGCTGGCCTTCACTAATAGAGACTGTGCTTTTTCAGAAAAGAAAATAAGGAAACAATGGTGGTGAAATTTGATGAATGTCCTGATGCTAGAAATCCATATGCCATGGGAACCAACAGCAGAATCACTTCATTTCTCAACCTAATTACGGGGTCAATATAGTTCAAAGGGCTGGATCAGAGATTATATAGCCAATGAGTACTATAGAGGATACTAACAGAATAGACATTGTCCAACCCAGCAGCCCACTTTAATTATAATTAGTCTTAATTATAATATGTGTCATCAAAATGAAGTACTAACATCATCATAAAGATGTGTCTTTGGACTACAGTGACTAATACTCTGGATTACTACATAATTACTTTGGTTAATCTGTGCTCATGTGTTTCAAATTAAGCAGCAATAACTGGGGCATCTGATATTTTTTTAAAGTTATGATATAATAAAGTGTAGGCAAGCATTTAAACGTATGAGCTTTAATTAACACTCTAAGTCCAAACGTTTTTGAATTAATGAGTTGCTAGTACTAAAAGTACTAATATTTGATTCCTGTAAACTTTAGTCACATCTTGCCTAGGTAAAATTCAAAAGTTGTTTTTATCAGACATGTGGAAACTTGTTATTGGCATCTGTGCTGTCCATGGTGCTTACAGTTGTGAAAGAAAGTGTGGTTAGGTGATGGGGATCTCTGAAAGTAGGGAAACAGTTACTGTAGAAATTATTTTTCCTTCTTAGGAAAATAACCATAGAAGCATAATTAGAAGTTGGCAATTGATCCCTTGCTGTTCTCAATGAGAACATGGGTCAACAGTTCATTCCCTGTGATGTGTAACATTTTCTTTCAAGCAGTACTCTATAGCTGTTTCTGATATTTCTATAGCATCAGCATATTGTTTAACCTTGAGGTTAGCTGTTATGAGAGACTGCATCAATGTGTAGATGCTCTAATTTGTAATGCAGAGGTGATATAGAAATATATTTCTCTAAAGATTACATTAAATTTCAGTGAAGATGACTGAAACCTCTCCTTTGAATTCTATGAAGAATCCTACTGGGTTTTATAATTTATTGCTAAAATCAGGCAATCATGAATGCAGATGCCATGGCTTTTAATCAAAGAATCATAATATAATAAAAAAACTGACCAGCATTTATCCTTTTTTTAATGTCCTGTGCGGATTCGAAGAAGGAGTATCTCTGACGTGTCTGGCACAAAGTAGAGATTAATAAATATTGAGAGAATATTTAGTTAAGTGAAATGATTAAAATAATTAATGTCAGAGGCACTGTTCTTCATTCTGGAAAAAATAAGCATTGCATATATACTTTATTAGACATAAAACTCATGATTATGTTACACGAGATGTAGGAACATCTACAGTCTGAAAATCTAATTTGCCTCAAGGGAAATTTCCTGAAAGTTTCACTAGGAATTCCTTACTTCTTCTGATGAAGAACAACAGAGACAAATACAAACATAGCAGAAAAAAATTCTAGCTGTACAAAACTCACTCTTGATAAATGACCCAAAGATGCTGTGGACGCAGTTAAAAAAAAAAAAAAAAAAACTCTAAGGGAAATAGGAGTTGCTATTAAGCAAGTAGCGTAGGTAAAATTCAAAAGTTGTATTTAGCAGACATGTGGAAACTTGGTATTGGCATCTATGCTGTCCAAGGAGCTGACAGCTGTGAAAGAAAGTGTAGTTGGCTGACGAGGACCACTGGAAGTAGCAAAAAAGTTATTGTAGAAGTCTTACAAAAAATAAAGCCTACTTCTCTCTTTGACAATCTCTCCACCTTACTGGCTCTCTCTCTCTCTTTATATCTGGCTTTCTTTGT
The DNA here is from genome assembly GCF_009761245.1 of Sapajus apella. Lineage (NCBI taxonomy): Eukaryota > Metazoa > Chordata > Mammalia > Primates > Cebidae > Sapajus > Sapajus apella. Next base: position 2,530,319 of record NW_022437041.1, on the reverse strand, counting down.
ATGCCTATTTTTTTCTGTCAATTTTCTTCTTTTTTCACATTCTTCTCATTCCTCTTTCTGTCCTTTCTTCAGTCTGTTTCTCATTTTTTCTATTTTGTTGACTCAAAATGTGTATTGATTATATTTATTGAATAAAACTTCACATTAATGTCTTTCAATTACCAAACAAAATGTTGCATTTTTTTCATTAAAAAACTCTCTTCCTAAAGTTAGTTACACTTGTTTTTCTTTGTGTTTGTGGTTTTCCAGTGATTTTTCTTCTGAAAATCAGCAGCCCTAAATACACACAACAGAGTTTTTTCATATTCTTCTTTCAGAAGCTAAGAGTAAGGCATAAAATCAAACATTTTAGATAATCTCTGTATCTTGACTTTAGAGGTTATTACTGTCGCCAGACACACAATCTCTCTTCCTTTCTTTAGGAAAAAATAAATATATAGTCAAAAAAAAAAAAGGTGAATTACAAAGTTCTTGGTATACATCCAAGCTGACCCATTGGCTTATAGTCATCATTTCTACTTCTACTTGTGTTATCTCTACAGGTATGATTGGGAGGACACCCTGCATGAGCACAGGGAGATGAGCTGAAATGTGTATAGTGATTTGAATAGTGTGCCCCCAAATTATTGTCTACCCAGAGCCCCAGATAGTGACCTTATTTGGAAATAGGGTGTTTGCAGATGGAATTTAAGTTTAGGTGATGTTTTACTGGAGCGGACAGTCCCAAAGTCCAAAGACTGGTGTCTTTATAAAAAGAAGAAAGGTCACACAGAGGAGAAATCCATGTGAAGACGAGGGCAAAGAATGGACTGGTGGATCTAGAAGCTGAGGAATGACAAGGGTTGCCAGGAGCTAGGAAGGGGCAAGAATGGATTCTTTCCTAGAGTCTTCATGGGGAAAATAGACATGCTGACTACTGTTTTCAAACTTCTAGCCTTCAGAAGTGTAAGAAAATAAATTTCTGTTGTTTTAAGCCATACGGCTTGTGATATTTTGCTATGACAGCCTAGGAATCTAATGCAATGTGTTCTGCAAGCTTATGTTATGCTTTGGAATCTATAGAAATTGCTCATTATAACCCTCCTGCCTAGAAAAGATAAATTTATGAGGTGCTTTTTTTCACTTCTCAAGTTTGCCCAGTTGGGTAAAGTGAAATTTAATCACTCAATAATATTTACTACATATTTCAGTGAGTTATAAATATTCCTTTACATATTGTTGCAGCCAAGTAAACTATGACTTCTCCATGAGATGAATTATATTGCTATATATACCCAAGGCCAATCAATATGTGTTTAAAGATAAATAAGAGGGCATTCAGAAAGCAACCAGCAAGGCAAAACAAGCAGGAGACAAATAGGAGAGAGAAGGAGAGGAAAAAGGAGAAAAAAAGGAAGAAAAAATGTATGGTAAGAACTTTAACATTGGCATCATTTGACTTGAGGATTGTCAAAACCACTTGGAAAACTTAAGACATGCAGAGGAAAGTCTTCCCATAAATGATGAACTAGACTAAAGACCAGCAGTGAGTAAAGATATGGAATTGTATTAAAAAGAATAAATATTCTGACTACTCATTATGTGCAAGGTACTGTTAGGTATTCACCAGAAATTACTATTTTTAAACCTTGCAAGAAACTTTTGAGGCAACAGTATATGCTATTACTACTGTACTCCCAGGGTGTCAACATGTGTCCAAAATCCCAAATGTAGAAAATAACAAGATTATTTAAACCCAGGAAAATGGTGATTCACAGCCTTTCCTTTCTTTACTTTTCCTTTCTTTTCTTTTCTTTATTTGAGACAGAGTCTCACTCTGTTGCCCAGGCTGGAGTGCAGTGGCCCGATCTCAGCTCACTGTGACCTCTGCCTTCCAGGTTCAAGTGATTCTCCTGCCTCAGCCTCCCAGGTAGCTGGAATTACAGGCGCCTGCCACCATGCCTGGCTAATTTTTTTTGTATTTTGCTAGAGACGGGGTTTCACTGTGCTGCCCAGTTTGGTCTCGAACTTCTGAGCTCAGGCAATCCACCTGCCTCAGCTTCCCAAAGTGCAAGGATTACAGGCATGAGCCACCGCACCCAGCCACAGCCTTCCCCCACCCTCTTCTATTACATTTCTGATTGATTTATTTTTATTTTTACAGATGGAGTCTCACTCTGTCACCCAGCCTGGAGGGCAGCAGCACAATCATAACTCACTGAAGCCTCTATTTCCTGGGTTCAATAGATTCCCCCACCTCAGCCTCCCAAGTTGCTGGGACTACAGGTGTGTCATAGCACACCTGCCTTCTATTACATCTCTTGAGTGCCTTTAAGAAGAACTCTGCATTTTGTTTCTATGGTCCTCTTACTGATCTCTTGGTTTTGGCCTCCATTGATGCTTCCATGCCTGCTTCTGGGAAACATTTTTAATTGTAAAACTTTTCTCCAAACTTCTCAATACATTGATTTCTCGTTCTCATTGCCAACAGGATAGTTTTCCTCATTGGCATCAAATGCGAACAGGGATTTGACTGCAGCCTAAGTCAGCCCATTGTCTGCAGACACAGAATGTCATTTCCTTTCCAATTCTGATGCATGCAATTGACCGGGACACCAATATTAAAACAGTAGTGGCAATACCAGCCATTCAACAACACCAAAAAATTTCACAATAATAGGAATCAACTTTTTTATTCTAACATTGATTTTCTGTAAAGAAATCTTTTAACAGGTGTAAATACTTTAAGAGTTTTTTCCTACACTTAACTCTTCTGAAAACTACAATTATCTACCTCAAAAGTGTTAAATGATAAATTGAGAAATGAAAGTCAATTTTTAAAATGTGTTACAAAACACTCTATATTTTTTGATTATTTAAATTGTATATTAACCACCTCATCTTGGAAAAAATATGACCACTCTATTCAGACTAAATCATATGAGAATAAAAGATTCTTCAATGTTAAAATACCACAGCCCATAAGCTAAAAAGTGTAATACACAAATGTACAGCATTTCTTTTAAAAAATAGATTATATTCAACCTCATTTACTTGAGCAAATTGTTTTTAATCTATTACATAGTGTTTTAAGCTGAAATGGTGTAATGAGATACTGGCTGCAAGTCACAGTAGTCACTACTATCTCTGAATGTGTTTTTCAGTAGCAACTTTAAATTTTCCAAGCATAAGTGTAAAACGAATTTATGTTTTGAAAATGACTGAGCACTCTGGAAGTGGAGATGTTACTTTTCACCATGATTGGGTCCAAGTCCAACAGTTTCCAGGAAGTTTATGATGATCATTCTTTCTTTTTAAGTAGCTCCTATGGTTAATCAGTTTATCAAGAGAGATTGTATTTCTACTTAAAGTTTAGTTACATAAATAGACATAACGGACAGCACTCAGACAATCAACTATCATATGCAAATTTTAAGTAGAAGTCAGTTAGAAGAAAACATTTATTGCTTATTTGCATTTTCAGAGGGCATATAGTATAGTTTTTGTTGCATCATTTATTATGAGGCTTAATAATTAGCTTTGGTATAATTAACTCCTAAATCAAGAAAATTTAGCCAGTTTTGCAGATGAGAAGTCTAAAAGTGCTGCATTCTCAATGATAAAACATATCATTTCCTTAAAGTTGACCAATATTCTGCTTTTCTTTATTCAAAGTTTCAGAAATGCCTATTTTTTCAAAAATGATATTTTGCAATTAATTAAAGCTCTTGAATGTGTTGAGTATTAATGACAATATCTCTATGGAATAATATATTTTTATTATTAAATCTTTTCTACAGATAAAGCTTTTTATTACTGAATCTTTAAGATTAGATATTTTACAGGAAGACTTTCAAAACAGTACTTACTGGTAAAATTAAAATGTGAGACATGTTTTGTCTTCTAGATATAAAATAGTACTCAAAAAGAAAAAAAAATTAGACTACATTAAAATTAAAGACTTTTTTTTTTACCAAAAGATGTCATTAATATATGAAAAATGAAGCCAAAGAGTAGGAAAAAATTTCGTGTAACATAAATACACTACAAAGCACTTGTACTTGAGTATAAGAAGGATTCTTCCAAGTCAATAAGAAAAAGGATGACACACAAAAAATAAGACACATAAAATCTGAAAATATGCTTCTAAAATAAGGTATCTATATTGGTAATAAACATAAGAACGCATACTCATTGGCTATGAGGAAAATATAAATTAAAAGCACAATATCATATATAAACACCAGAAAGGCAGACATTTTCATGTCCTGGCAAGTACAGAGAACACATACAATGCTGGTGTGAATATAAATGAGCACAAGACTGGAGAAGTGATGACTAGATTCTACCAAAGCATACCAAATGATTCAGCAATTCTATTCCTAGGTATATATGGGTAAGATAAATGTATTTATATATGCAAAAAAATTCAAGATTGTCTTTCATGATAGCCCAACATTTCTGGCAACTCAAATGCCCTTCAAGAGTATAATGGGTAAACTGTTTCATTTCAATAATGAAATATTATACAGTTATGAGCATGAACAAAGCTATTGCTACACATAAATAAAACCATATTATTGAGTGAAAGAAGCCAGGCAGAAAAAAGAACCTACTATATATGTATGTGTACTGATAATGTTCCATATTTTGATCTGGGTGCTGGTTACATGAGTGTGTTTGCATTGTACAACTAATGGAGCTCAGGATTTATATACTTCTTTGCAAGAAATTTACAATTCAGTAAAATCTAATCTAAAAATAAAAGCAAATGGAAAGAAGGAACTATTTCCTGTAACAAAAATCAAGTAGCAATGCTTTTACAGGAAGAATAATAAGTGTAATGAAAAAAATTGTTTTAGAGTAGATATTAAGAGATATTGGGATTAGTCACAATAATAAGGTCAAACCTACTCTTGGGAACATGCACAAGTTAATTTTTATGTATTCTTTAGTGTGATGGGCAGTAAAGAGACAGAAGATCTTCATGGAAGGTCGTAACCTGGGAGCCAATCATATTTAAGGAGGAATTCTCATTCTAAACTTATTATATAATTTCACACAAAGAAACATTTAGACATTAATGAATCAAGAACAATAATATCTACCTGAAAAGACTGTGGTGAGGATGACAGATGATATAAAAAATATTAGCTTTCAATGCCTGTCACATAGTATGTGCTCAATATATGACAACTTAAATATAAATACCTTAGGCACATCATCTTACATGTATTTAAACCAAAGTCCATGACCCAAAACAAGAATAAATAAATGGATCTACAGGAGCAGGTAGTTTTTAGAAAAATGAAGAAATGATGGATGGTTTATCATTTAACTATAATATCAAATGAAAATATATTTTGTAGTTGTCAGAAAATTTTGGCTATCTAGGTATCAGTGAATTATGAGAAAAAGTCTCATAAATAATAATGTAATAAGTCATTTTATTTATTGAGTTTGCCATGAATATGAACGATTTTCTTATAGATATCAAACCACTACAGAAAATCATACAACTAAAATAACTACTAAAATATCACTGAATCAATTTTACTGCCTCTTGCAATGTTGACCATTTCATATAAACAAATTTTTCAAACCAAGCACTTAAAAGCTACTTATTTTATTCACATTAAGGAAGAGGTAATGATTCACTGTGAACACTTACAACATGTTATGAATTAATTTCTGAAAATTTATGCGTAATGTAACTCCATGAAAAGCAACGGTTTTTTTTTTTTTCTTTTCTTGTTTGCTTTTTATTTTGCCAATGAGAAACTAGATATAATGTTATCATTCATTCACATGGACTATGATATGAAGTTTGGGTTCCTCTGCTTCTTCTTGGTTGGCTGGTTACTATCAAATGCCCAAGGACAATTCTCACTAGTGCCAAACCTTTTCAGATGAGAGTAACTAGTTTTCATTTAAAATAAAATTAGTAACATATGTAGATGTAAATTAAAATATAACCACATGTAAATTAGTACAAGACATTAAACTAGAAAATTGAAAAACTAGCACCTAGAAAGAAAACATGGATGGAACTTCTTAAACTGAGATAATATTGATTGTTAAATCATTAAGATAACTATCACTATGTATTCAGGCCAAAGAAGTTCAGAAAGAACATGTGAAATACTGAGAGGAATCTCTCTTACACTTAAATGTATTTCAAGGAGAGAGAAAGAGAAAAAATAAGCTAAGCTCCTAAAATATAATTACAAAATATGGGATTAGCAATTTATTAAAAATTATACCCTTGATTTCCTCTGAGGAAAAAAAAACAGTAGTTTTTTTAGGCAAAGGCATGAGATGGACTTCAGACTGAGATTCATACTAGTACCCTGTTGTCACTGAAAAGTACTAAAAGACAAAATTAAATAAAATTTTAAGACTTTTCCATTTAATGTGGACAAAATGCAATGTTTATTGTCTGAAATAAAATTTATCAATTTATGTTTATTTATGATACAAAGTGTTTTCAAAGAATTTGCTCTTTTGAGTGTTCAAAATAATACAGGAATTATTTTTTATGCCTAGGAATTATGGCAAAGCAAAGCAAAAGTTTAATTCTGCTGAACTAAAGTGAAAACCAATTTTTTAATGTGTAAAAATACCTAATATTTTCAAGTTTTAAATTTTTGTTACTTTGCAATAGATTTACTTTTTCTAACATTAAAAAAATAGTCTTATCAATGTAAAACTATTCAAATAAGTACAACAGATTTTTTTAACATCAGAAAAGCAAATTCACATGATACACTAAAAAATTACAGCCCAGAAGGGACTAGTCTTCATGAAATAGAAAAAAGAATGCCTTTCTTTTTGTTATTTTCACTCCTTATATGTAATATGTATTTTATATCATTTACATAAAATATTATCATGGTCTGACAGATTATTATTATTATTTGCCTTCCAGAGCTCATCCAGTAAATTTACTCAGTCTTCTTAGTATGTTTCTTTTTAACACTGTCTGAAGCATCAGCTATAAGATTTGAGGCCAATGAGCCAGGGTCACTGAAAGGTAATTTTGTTTCACTTTTCTTTTCAGATGAAAGCTATTGTTGCCAGTCAAATGGTATCCAACACAATGTATCCTCAAAAGAAACCAATGTCATGCTAGAAGTCTCTGTAATCATTACGGCTATCTTTGTGGCCACACTAAAAATGTTATAAAGGAACATAAAATTATGATTTTATATTGTCAGATGGTTGATGTGCTGGAATATGAGGATAACTGATCCCAGCATGGTTATCTAGGAAGGGTAAGACGTCTTAAGCCATTTATTGCCTTCTGTTTCCAATATCCTTTTACCAACCATTCAAAATTCATAATAATGGTAGTGCCTGCACCTCATGCCCACCCAATAGCTATCATGGCTATCCAGTCATTTTTCATATTATCTACTAGCATGTTTGACTTTAAGTGCTATTTTCCAAATTCTGGTCATTTCCTTCATTCTCTCATCTAGGAGCTCAACAGGTAGGAATGAATAGCCTTGGTCAAAGAAATTCTAATATTCCTGGTTGAAGATGTCAGTAATATGTTAGTGTTGTTTGTAAGAAATCTCAATGGATGCTCTGGAAGCAGTACATAGAATAAAATTCCCCCACCAAAGCAGTGGAGCATAGCAGTAAACCAGCTTGAAATAGGATTCTTCCATGCCACTGCCACTGCTGCTGGCTTATGCCTTAGTGTCTTCACCAACACTAGATAGTGGACGATGTCAAAATCGGGGACTTGAATGTGTGGGAAAAGTCCAGAGCCAGGTCATCCCACTAAGAACTCATGACGATGACCCAAAATGGTGGTGTCCCAAGCAGTGGTGATGGGTTCTTTGCATGTGCAGTAAAGCAAGTTTTTCAATAAGAAAATAAAATTAGTATGTTAAGAGATGTCACTCATGATGGTAGGAAGGATTTCCAATATTTCCATAGTCTAAATTTACTTAAAAATGATAAAATGCAATAAATTTTACAAATAAGTAACTGTAAAATATCAAAATTTTAAATATTAAGAATTTAAAAAGAAAAACTGAATAGTGTAGCAATCATGTCAACAATGACAGGTCCACTCTCTTAGTGGAAAAGTGGCTATGGACAATAGGTAAACACAGGAATGTGCCTCTGTTTCTATACAATTTTATATCAAACACAGGAGATGAAATATTTTTGGCTCATGGACCATATTTCACTGACCCCTCACTGCAACATTATGGTCACACAGCTGAAGCTGAATAGCTGCCATTTCAGGGTACTGTTCAATTGGAAGGAAGGATAGAAAATGAAAAAGAAGATATTGTTACTATCTTATGGATGATTACCAGAAGTAGCACACCTTACTTCCACACGTATTTCCTTGGTAAGAATTTAATCATATCTAGCTGTAATGAAAGCTAGGAAATGTAATGCAGATTTGTGCCTGCTACAATTCTATTAGTGTTTAAAGGAAAAACAGAATGAATTTTGGTGGAGCTATAATAGCATTTTCCGCTTAAGGAAAGCCCGATTTTCTATACTATGTCTAAGTTCCAGCATGATAGTTTTGTGCTTTACTTAATGTATATTTTATGCAACTTAACCTCTTGCTTCCTTGATATTCTCTTCCATACATTGGGGATGATAATGGAACCTGTCTCACAGATTTATGGCAAACAGTAAATGTTAACAAATTTAAGTGCTTTGAGTGCTTTAAGACATATCTCAAAATTGCTTTGATATCTTTTCAGGTGACGTTAATTCCATTTAATAGATTAATAAATTAAGCCTCAAAAATGTGAGTGCCTTGATTAAGATAGTATGAGCTAAAAGGTAGAAAAACAGAAATTAAACCGGACTTTATTGATTTCATGCTTTCACTATACCACACACTGAGCACAGAAAAGGATGTCAGTGAAGCAAAGATGTGTGCAGAGATGCCAAATGGAATACTTAACAGGCAGAAGACATTGCACTTGTAGGTTGATGGGATTGATTAAATAGGAAGACAACTTTCAATAATAGACAGACAGAAAGAGGGTAATTGCAGAGGCAAAGTCTTGCATAGACAAGGTGGGTTAGGGTTTAGTGCATAAGTAGAAGGTTTGGCCATAATTAGGAGAACAAACTTCCAAAGTAACAATTTCACGTCATCTGTGACTTCTTTCAGCAATGTTTTGTAGTTCTCCCTGTAGAGATCTTGCATGTCTTTAGTTAAATGCTTTCCTAATTATTTTTGTGGCTATTTTAAACAAGATTGTGTTCTTGATTTAGCTGTCAGCTTGAATAACATTGAGATATAGAAATGCTACTCATTTATTTTATTTCATTTCATTTCATTTCATTTTTGAGATGGAGTCTCATTCTGTCACCCAGGCTGGAGTGGACCATCATACTCCAGGCTGGGCCACAAGAGCAAATCTCAGTCTCAGAAAAAGAAAAAAGAAAGAAAAGAAAAAAAAAAAAAGACATACAAGCAACCGAAAAAAAACATGAAAAAGTGCTCAACATCACAAATAATTAGAGAAGTCTAAATCACAACCACAATGAGATACCATTTCATATCAGTGAGAATAGCTAATATTAAAAAGTTAAAACAAGTTATTCTAAAACTTATCACATAGTAAGAAGTAAAACACTCCTCAGCAAATGCAAAAGAATGGAAACCATAGCAAACAGTCTTTCAGACCACAATGCAATCAAATTAGAACTCAGGATTAAGAAACGTACCAGAATCTCTGGGACACACTTAAAGCAGTGTCTAGAAAGAAATTTATATCACTGAATGCCCACAAGAGAAATGAGGAATAATCTAAAATCGACACCCTGACTTCACAGTGAAAAGAACTAGAGGAGCAAGATCAAACAAATTCAAAAGCTAGCAGAAGACAAGAAATAACTAAGATCAGAGTAGAACTGAAGGAGATAGACACACGAAAAACCATTTTTAAAAAATCAGTAAATCCAGGGGCTGGTTTTTTGAAAAGACTAACGGCATAGATAGACTACTAGCCTGACTATTAAAGGAGAAAAGAGCAAAGAATTAAATAGATGCAATAAAAAATGATAAAGGGAATATCACCACTGATCCCACAGAAATACAACTACAATTGGAGATTATTGCAAACACCTCTATGCACATAAACCAGTAAATCTAGAAGAAATGGATAAACTCCTGGACACTTACACCCTCCCAAGACTAAACCAAGAAGAAGCTGAATTCCTGAATAGATCAATAACAAGGTCTAAAATTGAGGCAGCAATTAATAGCCTACCAACCAAAAAAAGTCCAGGACCAGATGGATTCAGAGCCAAATTTTACAGAGGTACAAAGAGGAGCTGGTACCATTCTTTCTGAAACTATTCCAAACAATACAAAAACAGAGAACCCTCCCTAACTCATTTTGTGAGACCAACATCATCCTGATACCAAAAGCTTGCAGAGACACAGCTAAAAAAGAAAACTTCAGGCCAATATCTATGATGAACATAGATGCAAAAATCCTCAATAAAATATTGGCAAACAAAATGCAACAGCACATCCAAAAGCTTATTCATCACTATCAAGTTGGCTTTATCCTGGGATGCAAGGCTGGTTAAAAATAGGCAAATCTATAAACGTAATCTGTCACATAAACAGAACCAAAGACAAAACCCACATGATTATCTCAATAGATGCAGAGAAGGCCTTTGACAAAATTCAACAGTGCTTTGTGCTAAAAACTATCAATAAACTAGGTATGGATGGTATGTATCTCAAAAAACTAAGAGCCATTTATAACTAGCCCACAGCCAACATCATACTGAATGGGCAGAAATTGGAAGCATTCCCTTTGAAAATTGGCACAATACAAGGATACCCTCTCTTACCACTCTTATTCAACATAGTATTGGAAGTTCTTTCTGGCCAGGGCAATCAAGTAAAAAAAAAAAAAAAAAAAAAAAAAAGTACTCAAGAGGAAGCTGCCTCTATTTACAGACGACATGATTGTATATTTAGAAGACCCCACCATCTCAGCCCAAAATCCCCTTAAGCTGATAAGCAACTTCAGTAAAGTCTCAGGATACAAAATCAATGTGCAAAAATCACAAGCATTCCAATACACCAATAACAGACAAACAGAGAGCCAAATATTGAGTGAACTCCCATTAGCAATTGATACAAAGAGAATAAAATGCCTAGGAATTCAACTAACAAAGGATGTGAAGGACCTCTTCAAGGAAATAAAAGAGGACAAAAACAGATGGAAAAACACTCCATGCTCATGCTTAGGAAGAATCAATATCGTGAAAATGGCCGTAGTGCCCAAAGTAATTTATAGATTCAATGATATTCCCATTAAGCTGCCATTGACTTTCTTCACAGAACTGGGAAAAAACGTTAAACGTCATATAGAACCAAAAAAGAGCCTGCATAGCCAAGACAATTTTAAGAAAAAAAAAAAAAAAAGCTGGAGGTATCACTGTACCAGACTTCAAATTATAGTACAAGACTTCAGTAATCAAAACAGCATGGCACTGGTAACAAAACAGAGATATAGAACAATGGAATAGAACAGAAGCCTCAGAAATAATGCCACACAACTACAAACATCTGATCTTTGACAAACCTGGCAAAAACAAGCAATGCAGAAAGGATTCCCTGTTTAATAAACAGTGTTGGGAAAACTGGCTAGCCATGTGCAGAAAGCTGAAACTGAATCCCTCCTTTACTCTTTATACAAAAATTAACTCAAGATGGATTAAAGATTTAAACATAAGACCTAACACCATAAAAACCTTAGGTGAAAACATAGGCAATACCATTCAGGACATAGGCATGTACAAGGACTTCATGACTAAAACACCAAAAGCAATGGCAACAAAAGCCAAAATAGACACATGGGATCTAATTAAACTTAACAGCTTTTGCACAGCAAAAGAAATGATCATTAGAGTGACCCAGTAACTAACAGAATGGGGATTTTTTTTTTTTTTTTTTTTTTTGAGACAGACTTTCGCTCTTGTTACCCAGGCTGGAGTGCAATGGCACGATCTCGGCTCACCGCAACCTCTGCCTCCTGGGTTCAGGCAATACTCCTGCCTCAGCCTCCTGAGCAGCTGGGATTACAGGCACGTGCCACCATGCCCAGCTAATTTTTTGTATTTTTAGTAGACGGGGTTTCACCATGTTGGCCAGGATGGTCTCGATCTCTTGACCTCGTGATCCACCCGCCTCGGCCTCCCAAAGTGCTGGGATTACAGGCATGAGCCACCGTGCCCGGCCAGAATGGGGAAAATTTTTGCAATTGACTCATCTGACAAAGGGCTAATATCCAAAATCTACAAAGAACTTAACAACTTTACAGGAAGAAAACAAACAACCCCATCAAAAAGTGGGGGAAGGATATGAACAACTTTTCAAAAGAAGACATTTACACAGCCAACAAACATGAGAAATGCTTATCATCAAAGGTCATTCAAGAAAAAGAAATCAAAACCACATTGTGATACCATCTGATGCCAGTTAGAATGGTGATTATTAAAAAAATCAGGAAACAACAGATGCTGGAGAGGATGTAAAGAAATAGCAACACTTTTATCCTGTTGGTTGTAGTGCAAATTAGTTCAACCATTGTGGAAGGCAGTGTGTCCATTCCTCATGGACCTAGAAATAGAAATACCATTTGATACATATTCCTAGCAATCCCATACTGGGTATATACTCAAAGGATTATAAATCATTCTATTATAAAGACACATGCACATGTATGTTCATTGCGGCACTGTTCACAATAGCAAAGACTTGGAACCAAACCAAATGCCCATCAATGATAGACTGGATAAAGAAAATGTGGCACATATCCACCATGGAATACTATGCAACCGTAAAAAAAGGAAGAGTTCATGTTCTTTGCAGGGACATGGATAAGGCTGGAAACCATCATTCTCAGCAAACACACAAGAACAGAAAACTAAACACCACATATTCTCACTCGTAAGTGAGTGTTGAACAATGAGAACACATGGACACAGGGAAGGGAACATCACACACCAGGATCTGTTGCGGGTTAGGGGGTCTAACGGAGGGATAGCAGAGGGTGAGTGGGTTGGAGAGGGATAACATTAGGATAAATACCTAACGTAGACAACAAGGGGATGGATGGAGAAAACCAGCATGGCGTATGTATACCTATGTAACAATCCTGCATGATCTGCACATGCGCCCCAGAACTTAAAGTATAATAAAAAAAAAGTTATAGATTTCATAGCTATGGGAATAAAGAACTGGTGTTTGCAGATGCAAGGTCTAATTGCCAATATGTTTGCATATGACCTTACTTCCTTGCAGATAGTCTTTTTTTAATTTTTTATTTTTTAAGTTGACAGTACCTTGATGATCCCCCAGCAGATAGACTTTTGTTTTCATTACTATGTATCTATAGGGATTGTATGATTATTTTATAGTAACTAAAATTTGGTTAATACAATACAATTTTTAAGTAATTTAATTGTAATTATCAAAATGTTTCTTAAAATAAGGTGTACTGGTTAGGCTAATTTCAAATATATCCTCTCTCATTAGATAGATTTATTACTTCTATTTTGACTTTTGTTAAACTACAGGAAATCCTGTGCTTTAAAGAGCTTATTGCTTATTGCTTTAAATTATGAAAATTATTATTATCCATACTAAATTATCTGCATTCACTGAATACCTGAGAAACAGGAAGAGGAGAAATTCCCAGAGACACAATCAGAACGACGCTGTAGCTTTTGCCATCAGTTTGTGGTTGCAATGCTTCCTCATTGCAGACATCTACTGATTCTCTGATCACTGCTTCTGATTCGCTCAGCATTTAGTACTTATTTTCTTTATTCTCTTAATGTTACTTTTGTTACAATTCTTATTTTGCTATATAGTTTGTTGTTATTGTTGTTGTTTTTATCACACCCTGGTTTCTTTTTTCCTTTTTTTTTCTTTTTTTTTTTTTTTTTTTTTTTTTTAATTGAAAGGAGTCTCACTCTGTCACCCAGGCTGAAATGCAATGAAGTGACCTTGGCTCATTGCATCTGGTTTCCTGGTACCCTTTCCACCTGATCCCATCTACCACACTTCTTTAGTCTCCAGTACTATGGACAAACCACAGACACTGTGAATATCAGCGGTACACCATTTCCATCCCCTCCGCCTCAACAATCTATCCTTTGAAAACCATTACAGTATACTCCCTTTTCTGCCCAAACTTCCGCAATTCTTTGACCTCATCGCTACATAAACTAAATGTTCTTTGATTCTACAAGACTGGAGCTGTTCCTCTCTCCTCTATATCTTTCGATTCCTTCCTAACCAACTTAGTTTCTGTAGTCCAGCCTGTATTTGACTAATTCCCATGGATGTTTTATCAGCTCCCTTTGCTTCTCTCTCCTGATATATATACCTGGTTAACCCACAAGGCTGGTTAAGTCAAATTATCTGTCTATTACATGGCTGCATTTTGACATCTGACTTGAGTGAGGAAAAACAAAACTTTACTGATCCTACGCTTCTAAGAAAATGTATGTGACTGTTTCCCTTGCATTTAAAGGTGCTTAGAAATCCTTGCACATTTCACTTCTCTAAAAATGTTCCCACACTCAAAGGAAACTATTTTATGCCTTTCCCTCACACTTCTAACATTCCTCCTTTTTCCTTCACGATTACCCTGTCTTGTAGTTCATGTTTCTTCCACCACAAATCACACTGTATTAACCCACTTGTACCTATATTTACATGCTTGTTTTTTTAAAAAAAAGTTTCTGCTTTTATTTTAGATTTAAGGGTGTATGTGCAGATTTGTTACCTGGGCATAATGTGTGATGCTGATGTTTGGAGTACAAATTATCCCTTCATTCAGGTGGTAAGCCTGATACTCAATAGTGAGTTTTTCAACCCTTTCCTCCCTGTTCCCTCTTCCCTTTAGTAGTTCCCAGTGTCTAATGTTTAAATCCCTCTTATAAGTGAGAACATGAGGTATCCGTTTTTCTATTCCTGTGTTAATTCGCTTACGATAATGGCCTCAGCTGCATTCATGCTGCTACAAAGGGAATAATTTCATTATTTTTTATGGTTTCATCTTCCATGCTGTATATGTGTCACATTTTCTTTATCCAGTTCACTATCGATGTGCACCTAAGTTGATGTAATGCCTTTGCTATTGTAGATAGTCCTGTGATAAACACACAAGTGCATATGTCTTTTAGGTAGAGCAACTGATTTTCTTCTGGATATATACCCACTAATGGTATTGCAGGGTTGAATGGTAATTTTGTTTTAAGTTCTTTTTTTTTTTTTTTTTTTTTTTTTTTTCAGTTTAGACATGGAGGTTTAACTCTGTTGCCCAGGTGGGGCAATCATAGCTCACAGCAGTCTTGAAATCTAGGACTCAAGCGATCTTCCTCCCTCAGCCTCCCAAGTAGCTAGGACTACAGACACATGCCACCACACCCATCTAATGTTTTAAGTTCTCTGAGAAATCTCCAAACGGCTTTGATAGCAGCTGAATTAATTCTTAGAGTGGCTGAATTAATGCACATTCTTATAAGCATTCCCCTTTTCTCTGCAGCCTCACCACCATCTGTTATGTTTTAACTTTTTAAAAAAAATTTGTGTTACACTTTAAGTTCTGGGGTACATATGCAGATCATGCAGGATTGTTACATAAGTATACATGTGCCATGATGGTTTTCTGCATCCATCACTCCGTCATCTACATTAGGTATTTCTCCTAATGCTGTCCTTCCCCTATCCCCTCACCCCCTGCTATCCCTCCCCGAGTCCCCCACTTGTTAATTTTCTGTCTTGTTGATCTGTCTAATATTGACAGTGGAGTGTTAAAGTCTCCCACTATTACTGTATGGAAGTCAAAGCCTCTTTGTAGGTGTTTAAGAACTTGTTTTATGTATCTGGGTGCTCCTGTATTGGGTGCACATACATTTTGAATAGTTAGCTCTTATTGTTGTATTGATCCCTTTACCATTATGTAATGCCATTCTTTGTCATGATCTTTGTTGGTTTAAAATCTGTTTTATCTGAGACTAGGATTGCAACCCCTGTTTTTTTCCCTCTCCATTTGCTTGGTAAATCTTCCTCCAACCCTTTATTTTGAGCCTCTGTGTATCTTTGACCATGAGATGGGTCTCCTGAATACAGCACTCTGGTGGATCTTGTCTCTATCCAATTTTCCAGTCCGTGTATTTTGATTGGGGCATTTAGCCCATTTATATTTAGGTTAATATTGTTGTGTGTGAATTTGGTCCTGCCATTTTGATGCTAGCTGGTTGTTTTGCCAGATAGTTGATGCAGTTTCTTCATTGTGTCAATGGTCTTTACCATTTGGTATGCTTTTTCCTTTCTATGCTTAGTGCTTCTTTCAGGAGCTCTTGTAAGGCAGGCCTGGTGGTGACAAAATCTCTCAGCAACTGCCTGTGCATAAAGGATTTTATTTCTCCTTCACTTATGATGCTTAGTTTAATTCTGGGTTGAAAGATCTTTTCTTTAAGGACGTTGAATATCGGCCCCCACTGTCTTCTGGCTTGTAAGGATTCCACAGAGAGATCTGCTGTGAGTCTAATGGGCTTCCCTTTGTGGGAAACCTGACTTTTCTCTCTGGCTGCCCTTAGAATATTTTTCTTCATTTCAACCCTGGTGGATCTGAAGATTATGGGTCTTGGGGTTGCTCTTCTTGAGGAATATCTTTGTGGTGTTCTCTGTGTTTCCTGGATTTGAGTGCTGGCCTGCCTTGCTAAGTTGGGCGAGTTCTCCTGGTTAATATCCTGAAGAGTGTTTTCCAACTTGTTTTCATTCTCTCCATCACATTCAGGTACACCAATCAAATGTAAATTGGGTCTTTTCACACAATCTCAAAATTATGGAGGCTTGGTTCATCATTTATTTTCACTCTTTTTTCTCTAATCTTGCCTTCTCATTTTATTTCATTGAGTTGATCTTCAATCTCTGATATCCTTTCTTCTGCTTGATTGATTCAGCTATTGAAACTTATGTATGCTTCGTGACGTTCTCGTGCTGTGCTTTTCAGCTCCATCAATTTGTTTATGTTCTTCTCTAAGCTGGTTATTCTAGTTAGCATTTCATCTAACCTTTTTTCAAGGTTCTTAGTTTCTTTGCATTGGGTTAGAACATGCTCCTTGAGCTCAAAGAAGTTTGTGATTATCCACCTTCTGAAGCCTGCTTCTGCCAATTTGTCAAACTCATTCTCCATCCAGTTGTGTTCCCTTGCTGGTGAGGAAGTTGTGATCCCTTGGAGGAGAAGAGGCTGTTCTGATTTTTGGTGACTTCGCCTTTTTGCAGTGGTTTCTTTCCATCTTTAATGCATTTATCTACCTTTGGTCTTTGTAGTTGGCGACTTTTAGATGGGGTCTCTGAGTGGACATCCTTTCTGTTGATGTTGAAGCTATTTCTTTTTGTTTTTTAGTTTTCTTTCTAAAAGTCATCCTCTGCTACAGGGCTGCTGGAGGTCCACTCCAGACCCTGCTTGCCTGGGAATCACCTGTGGGGGATGCAGAACAGCAAGGATTGCTGCCTGTTTCTTCCTCTGGTAGCTTTATTCCAGAAAGGTACCTGCCAGATGTCAGCCAGAGCTTTCCTGTATGAGGTGTCTGTTAGGATATACAGGGGTCAGGAAGCCACTTGAGGAGGCAGCCCATCCTGTTTCAGAGCTCAAGTGCTGTGCTGGAAGCTCCGTTGCTCCCTTCAGAGCTGCTGGGCAGGGATGTTTAAGTGTGCTGAAATCAGACTCACAACTGCCTATTTTCTCAGGCGCTCTGACCTGGGAAGTTGGGGATTTATTTATAAGTACCTGACAGGGGGCTACTGCTTTTTTTCAGAGATGCCCTGCCCAGCAGAGAGGGAGTCTAGTGACAGTCTGCCTGCAGAGGCCTTGCTGAGCTGCCATGGGCTCCACCCAGCTGCTATGTAAACTTCTTTGCGATTTTGTCTACACAGGTAAGGTTAGAACTGTCTTGGTAATGGCGGAAGCCCCTCCTCCCACCATGCTTGACCATCCCAGGTCGAGGTCAAACTGCTGTGCTGGCTGCAAAAACCTCAAGCCAGTGGGACTCGGTTTGCTGGTCTTTATGGGGGTGGGACCCACCCAGCCAGATCACTTGGCTTCCTGCTTTCAGACCCCTTTTTATTCAGGGGTGGTTCTGTCTCACAGATGTTCCAGGTGCTGGCTAAAATGGCTGCTCAGTTTTGTGCTGGAAACCTGTGGCACTAGCTAAAACAGCCACCCAGTTTTGTGCTGGAAACCTGAAGGGAATGTCTGGGCTGTAAAGACCATGGGAAAAGTGCAGTATCTGAGCCAGAGTGCCCAGAAAAGTCTCCAATGGCCTCCTTTGGGTAGCAGGGGGAGTTCTTCAGTCCTTTGCACTTCCCAGGTGAGGCAACACCCCACCCTGCCTCGGTTTCCCCTCCTTGGGCTACACCCACTCTTCAACCAGTCCCATTGAGATGAACCTGGTACCTCAGTTGGAAATGCAGAGACCACTTGCCTTCTGCATCACTCTCATTGGAGACTGCACTCCAGAACTATTCCTATTTGGTCATCTTGGCAGAAGTCCTCGTAAATTCAAAATCAACAACATGTAATGGTTGTGGAGCCTAGTGCAAATTCAGCTGGTGAAAGTGCATAAACACGATGCAGCATTATGCAAAGAATTAATGTGATTGTCAGCAAAATCATACAGGAGTTAGAAAACATTAAGCTATCATTTGGGGAAACGGATTCTGATTTATAATGCCGACGTTTAGTGTTTCAACACACTTAAACTCTGTTTATATATCACTAAGGCATTAGGTCATTTTAGTTGACCAAGCAGCTGCTTTGACTGAATTTTGAACTGAATTGACTGAGTTGCTAAATTCGCTTAGTCACAGACTTAACAAAACTATAAATGGAAAAAGGATTATTTCCATCTCTATGTATTTAAGCAGCAGAAAGGCTTACGAAATCATATTAATATGATAAAGCAAGCAGAAGAGGCAACTCTGAGGCTTTCTGAGATTTTTTTTTTTTATGGCATGTAAAGACAGAAAAGTAAGAACAGAACCAGGAAGCTTCAGGTCATGAGCACAGTAAAGCCTAGTTGACGTAACTGAGACAGAATGCGATTTATTATCCCAGCCATGTAAATTGGTGCATGGTCATGATCAAACATGGATCATGTAGAGACAACGGATATCAGGAATTTGGCTTTGCTGTTCCGTTACATACCATGAAGCTGAAGTGTAATGCATTATTAAAAGTAAATATCATTTTATCAGGTGGAAACATTTTAGTCAAGTGTTTTTAGAGTCCATCCTTTGCAACTGGGGCTTTTTCAGGGTCCTTGACATTTTTGATAGTGTTAGCCTCTTTTATAGCTTGTTTCTCTTAATAAGGAGTAGAGTAGTAATTTAGAGAAAATTTATTAAACAATGCTATTAACTTAGATAAGCAGTTTTGTTAATACGTAACTCATATCACATGGTTCATCTATTTAACATGTACAGTTAAATGATTTTTAGTATACTCACAGAGTTGTGTAATAATCATAACAAATTGATTTCAAAATATTTGTCACCCCCAAAACAAACCAGATACCCATTAGCAGTCACTCACTATTCCTCCAACCCCCAGCCCCAGGCAACTACTAATCTACATTCTTTCTCTATACGTTTGTATATTCTGGCCATTTCATAGAAACTGAATCATACTAGATGTGTTTTTTTGTGTCAGGTTTCTTTAATACAGGATGATATTTTCAAGGTTCGTTTATGTTTAACATATATTAAAACTTCAATCTGTTTTCTATTTTGTTTTGTTTTGCTTTGGTTCTGATTTTTCCCTTGATCACATTTTATTCATTCCTTCATCAGTTGCTAATTTATATTGTCTTCAATTTTTGCCTAATGTGAACAATTCTGCTATAAACATTTATCTAAAAGGTTCTGTTTGGAAATATGTTTCCATTTCACTTGAGTATCTAGGACTGGAATTGCTTTGCCCTATGATATGTTAGTTCATTTGGCTGTTATAACAAAATATCATTCACTGAGTAGTTTATAAACAATAGAAATTTATTTCTCATAGTTCAAGAGGCTAGGAAGCGGGGAGATGCCAGATGTAGGTGATGGGGAGGAAGGCAGCAAATCACACTGTCACATGTGCACCTATGCCACAACCTTGCATGTTCTTCACATGTACCCCAAAACCTAAAATGCAATAAAATAAATAAATGTGAAAAAAAAAGAGACTAGGAAGTCCAATATCAAGGTGCTAGCACATTAGGTGTATGGTGAAGGCCTGTTTCCTGGTTCATAGACAGTGATTTTTCAATGTGTCCTTAAGTGGTGAAAGGGGCAAGGCCTCTGGGGCTTCTTTTATAAAGTCAGTGATCCTGTTCATGAGTCAGACTGAGCCCTCATGACCAGTCAAAACCCCCTCCTCAACTCCCTGCTAATGCCATCACACTGGTGATTAGATTTCAACATATGCATTTTGAAGGACAGAAACATTCAGATCATTGCATATGATAACTCTATGTTTAACATTTTTAAGAACTGCCACAAAGTTTTCCAAATGGTTGCAACATTGAGCATTCTCACAGCTAATGTATAGGGTTCAAATATGATTACATCCTTGCCAATACTTATTATTGTACAACATTTTGCTTATAGATACATTAAAAACTGTAAAGTGGTATTTCATTGTGAGCTTAACTGAATTTCTCTAACAAATGATGATGTTGTTCATCTTCTCATGTGCTTGTTGGCTGTTTGTGTATCTTGTTTGAAAAAAATGTCTGTTCAATTTCTTTGCCCATTTCTTACTTGGATTATTTGTCTTGTTATTGTGGAGTTATAAGAGTTTGTAATGTATTCTGGATACTACGCTTATAGTTACAGTCATGTGCCACATAATGGCTTTTTGGTCAACAGTGGGTTGCACATATGATGGTGGTCTTATAAGACTAGCATGGAACTGAAAGATTCCTATTACCTAGTGACATAGTAACCATTGTGACATCATAGATGAATGCATTGCTCACCAATTTGTGGTGATGCTTTTTATTGCCAATTATATAAAACAGGAGTCCCCAAGCTCTCATCTGCAGACTGGTACAGATTCATGGCCTATTAGGACCTGGGCTGCAAAGCAGGAGGGGGCAGTGGGGTGGGCATTAACACCTGAGCTCCCCTCTTCTGTCAGATCAGCAGTGGCATTAGATTCTTGTAGAAGCATACATGCTATTTGTGAACTGAGCATATGAGGGATCTGGGTTGTACATTCCTTATGGGAATTTAACTAATACCTGATAATCTGAGGTGGAACAGTTTTATCCTGAAATAATCCCCACCCCCATCACAACCTCCATCCCCATCCATGGGAAAATTTTCTTCCACTAAATTGGCCCCTGGTGCCAAAAAGTTTGGGTAATGCTGGTATAAATTATATATAGTACATAAAATTATATATAGTACATAATACTTGACAGTGATAATAAATGACTTTCCTACTGGTTTATACATTTACTCTACTATACTTTGTATCACTGTTTTAGAGAGTATTTATGCTACTTATTTTAAAAAGTTTACTGTGAAGGAACTCCAGGAGTATCCTTCAGGAGGTATCACAGAAGAAAGCATTATTATAGAAGATGACAACTTCATGTGTGTTATTGCTCTGTATAACTTCTAGGAGGACAAGAAGTAGAGTTAGAAGACACTGATATTGATGATGCTGACCTAGGTAGGCGTAAGCTAAAGTGTGTATTAATGTCTTAGTTCCTAACAAAATTTTTTAAATATAAAAATTAATAAATAATTCAAAAAAATATGTAGAATAAAGATACAAGGAAGAAAATTGTTTCTTACAGCTATGCAATATGTTTGTGTTTTAAGGTAAGTGTTATTTCAAAAGTGAAAAAGTTTTTAAAGTTAAAAATGTTATAATGTAAAAAGCTACAGTAACCTCAGGTTAATCTATTATTGAAGAAATAAAATGGTTTAATCAACCTAGTATAGCCTGTGTAGAGTGCTTATCTAGTCTACAGTAATGTATAGGAATGTCCTAGGCCTTCATATTCACTCCCCATTCACTGACTCACCAGAACAATTTCCAGTCCAGTAACCTCCTTTTATAAGTGTCCTATACAGGTGTACCATTTTTTAAATGCTTTATACCATATTGGTACTATACCCTTCTTGCATTTAGATATGTTTAGGCACATAAATACTTATCATTGTGCTAAAATTGCCTACAATACTCAGCAGAGTACCATGCTGCACAGGTTTGTAGCCAAGGAGCAATAGGCTATACCATATAGCCTAAGTGTGTAGCAGGCTCTACTATGTAGGTTTGTGTAAGTACATTCTATTGTGTTTGCAAGACAAAATTGCCTAACAACACAGTTCTCAGACTGTAACCTCCTCATTAAATGATGCAAAACTGTATATGATTTGAACATATTTTCTGCCATTCTGCAAGTTTTTTTTTTACATTTTCTTGATAGTTTTCTTTAAATTGCAAAAGTTTCAATTTTCATTTTGATGAAGTCTAGTTTATCTGTTTGTTCTTTTGCTGCTTATACTTTTGGTGTCATCTCTGAATAATTATTGCCTAATTCAAAGTCCCAATAATTTAGGCTTTTGTTTCCATCTAAGAGTCGGATACTTTCGTGTAAGCTCATACACTTAGGTGTTGGTTCCATTTGGAGTTAATTTTTACATATGAGTTTAGGTAGAAACCTAATATGATTTAGCTATGTCCCTCCTGAAATCTCATCTTGAATTGCAATCCAAATTCTAATCCCCACATGTCGAGGGACGAACCTGGTGGGAAGTTTTTGGATCATGGGGGAGGTTTTCTCATGCTCTTGTCATGATAGTGAGTGAGTTCTCATGAGATCTGGTTGTTTGATAAGTGTCTGCTGCTTCCACCTTCTCTCTTGCTCTCTCCTGCCACCTTTTAGATGTGCCTTGCTTCCCCCTTACCTTCTGCTATGATTGCAAATTACCTGAGGCTTCCTCAGCCATGTGGAACTGTGAGTCAATTAAACTTTATTTCTGTATATTACCCAGTCTCAGGTTGTATATTTATAGCAGTCCTGGAATAGACTAATGCAGAATCTAAGTTTATAATTACGCATGTGACTGTCCAACTGTCTAAGCAAAATTTGTTGAAAAGCCAATTTGATTATTGTGTGAGCATTTTTTATTGAAAAACAATTCATTATAATATGGATTTTTATAATAGTATGAAATAGACTTTCAATTCTGTTTTATTGATCTATATACTTATTCATGCACCAATGTCACAATATCTTGATTAATGTATCTTTGTATTAAGTTTTGAAACAAGAAAGAGTGAGCCCTTCAAATTTGTTCATATTCAAAATTGTTTTGGCTATTCTGAGATTTTGCTTTTCCATATGAATTTTAGGATAAGCTGATTAATTTCTCTATGCCAGCCACATAATAATTTGATAAGATTTTCAGTGAATCTATAGATTAATTTGGAAACTATTATCATCTTAATAAAATAAGTATTTCAATCTATGAACATGTGATGTCTTTCCATTTGTTTAGGTTTTATGCAATCTCTTTCAACAATGTTTTATGGTTTCCAGTGTACAAGCCTTACATTTCTTTGTTAGATTTATTCTTAGTTTAGATTTTATTCTTTGTTAGATTTACTCTATCTTATACAGTTGAAACAGAATTGCTTTCTTAATTTTATTTTCAAAGTTTTTATTGTTGGTATGTAAAAATACAACTAATTTTTTAGATATTTGGTTTGAGGCAGCAATCTTTCCAAACACATTTATTAGTTCTAATTTTTTAGTGGGTTGCTCAGTATTTTCTATATACATCATTATGCCATCTGTAAACAGAGATTATTTTACTTCTACCTTTCCAATCTGATGGCTTTTATTTACTTTTCTTGCTTAATTGCTGAGGCTGGAAGCTCTACTACAATGTTAAATACAATGGCAAAAACAGAAATCACTATGTTCTTCCAAATTTAGGTGAAAACATCCAGTGTTTCACCTTTAAATAATGAAATATTATCTGGGAGTTGCTTTTTGTTTGTTTGTTTGTTTTTATAAATGGCCTTTATTAGGTAAAAAAGTTTACCTCTCTTCTTTTTTGGATCCCATTTTTGTTCTTTCATTATAAAAGGTGTTAAAACCTGTCACATGCTTTTTCTGTATCCCTCTATACAATCATATTGTTTTTGATCCTTATTCTGCTTATAGAGTGTACAACATTGATTAGTGTTTGGATGTTAAATTACCCTTGCATTTCTGGGATAAATTCCAGTTGATCATTATATATGATTCTTTTTAATGTGTAGCTAGTTTTGGTTTTGAAGGAGTTAAGAATATGCCATTCAAAATACACTACTTTGTCAGATTTACTATTTTGAGTTGAAGGCAGCTTGGAAAACAGCAAGTACACAAAAATTACTCTTACCTTTCTTCAGTTCCTTAACAGCAAAATGTGGAATTTTTATGTGAAAGATGCCTTTCCTATACTAGAAGGAATGTAGCATTTTTATCATCAAGGACAGAAAGTTAAGACTGACAGAGTTCTATATAGACCTTGTTGAAATGAGTCTTTCCTTCATTTAACCTCACTACATAATTTAGTTATGTTTTCACAATTTAATACTCTATCTAATTCAATATATATGTGTTCAACTCTGTCTTGAATCTTCATTTCTTTATGGAGGTTTCCATGCTATGTGAAACTTATATTAAATAAATTTGTATATTTTCTTCTGTTCATCTGTCTCATGGCAGTTTAATTCTCAGGCCAAGCTGAAAAAACCCCAAAAGTGTAGAGATGAATTTTCATTCCCCTAATTCTATCTACGTATCATTTTAATGGAAGAAGATCTGAAACCTAGAGCTTCTATTCCGGACAAACAACAGTCTAGGAAATGTTATAAATGTTTCCCTCTTGGCTACAAACATGAAGCAAGGACACCTTATAAGATAAAAATCAGTAGAGTCAGGGGAAGGTTAGATAGGCCAGAAAACATTAGTAGGGAAGACAAAACAAGAGAAGACCTAGGTAAACTGTTTTAAGAGAGAAAGCAAATAGGTTTAGTTTTGTTAAGTGAATCACATGTAATTTCTATTATTTGACCCTTTTGACCTATAAAAACAAGATTTCATTTAGTTCAACCTATACATTCCTGCCAGAATTCTGAAAAAAAAAAAAAGAAAAAGGATCAACCTCTTTCATAACTAACTAGTAAATAAAGAGAGAACAAACGAAATTGCCCTTCTAAGAATGATACAACTTGATATCTTGCTCCCTACATTTATTTAACCCTGAGGTTAATAATCTTAACATAACCTAACTTAAAAATATACGTTTTTTAAAGCACATTTTCATTCTAAACCTTTATTTCAAATGGCGTTTGCATTTTTTCATTTCTTTGGATGAAAATTTTTGAATCTCTTCAAATCTTCATACCGATGGCAGTCCTTTGTTCTGATTACTATTACCATTAGAATTGTGTTAGCAGTTCAAGTAGCCATCAACATTTCTCTCATCACCGCCAGCGTCGTTACTGTCATAATAGTAGCATTTCCCCTTTTGCAAGGAAGGCATCAGTTAAGTATAACAGTAAAACAGAGAGACTCATCTTGACTCTGCTTGCTAAGTTGTTATATGCACTTTACACTATGACTTTAACCTCTCAGTTGCTTTGCTCCTTTAACTACAAAGTATGGACTGTGCCAGTTTTACAAGGTTACAAGAAAGGTTAATGTCTGCAACTTTTAAAGCTTCTTTTGTTAGAAGCTCAGAGAAGGAAAGTATTATCCTACGTTGTGTAGTACCTTCTGTCACAACGCTAAGCTATGAATTTAAAATATGATTAAAACATATCATTTTTCTCTTTATTTGTCAATTGCTCTCTTATTGAATAAATAAATTGAATGCCAAAGTAGGCATTTACTTAAAAATTCTGTCAGATTCAGCCTCTTTCCCCTGACTGTTCCAATTTCATTTGTTAAAAAAAAATGCATTTTTAGTATGTCTGGACTACAAAATACTGAATAAAATTACCATGAAAACTAAGTACTGTCTGCATTAGATTGATGAAGGAATTGAATGATTACAGTGAGCTTAAAATATCTTCTGATGAGCATATACTTATGGTAATCATAAAAACAGAATTTGAAAAAGAAATTTGCAGCTGAACTTAATTTTTAATTTAAAAGATTAGACATGTAACAAACAGGTATTCCTACCGCTAGAATAGAGCAAGCACACCTTGACTTACTCTCTAGGTAACTTAAAAAGAGTGTTTAACTGAACCCAAGCCAGCTTCCTTTTACACCAAACATTATTTTGGGGGAGAGTTGAAAGCATCTTTGGTTCTTTGATGATTTTGAAGTTTTCAAAAGGAGTTGTGAATCTCCTCAGGTATTAAAACCAGACTTTTCTTTCTATAAAATGGAAGCTTGTAAAGTTCACTTTGATATTTATTTTTCACCTAAATGTCCATGTACTTGAGCATGTTTGCAGACATTATGAAATATTCATCTAATTACATATATTAAAAATAACATTTTTATGAAAGCTGGTAAAGTTTCAATAGAAAGTGTCATTATAGAATAAGTGGGAAGAGAAAAGCATATTTATGATATAATTCAAATTCTGCTCTTGGGTTGTATATATTAAAATATTTATCTATCTATAATCAGAAAAGATATAATGATCTGCTAATTGTGTTTATCATCTGGTAGTATAAATGGAGGTTGTTTAATTAATATATTTTACTTACCATCTTTTATATACTAAACATTTAAAATTATAACTACTAATAATTGATAAATTACATGTGGATGTATATAATTTATAAAATTACTAACATGTGAGTATAATCATCTACGCTAAATTCCTGATGGAAAGAGATAGGTTAATTCTAGTGAGAAAGTCAATAAGCATGGAAAATAGAGTTTACTCCTTCCAGAACTGAGCAGCTGGAACTTCATGGGTTAGCACTATGGTTGCTGTGAGTGCATGGTGTGGCCATAATTAGGAGTTCTGGTCAAGACAAAGGTCATCAAGAAAATAAAATTATCTGGGAAAAATCAGCAATGGCATGAATGTGAAGGTTTCTGTAACTTCTGGAGAGTTTAGGGAACAACTAAAGAATTGAGGAAAATAGTCATAAAGAGCTTGTAAAATTGGGGTATGTCTCTGTATCCCATTTTAATGTTCTTTAGGAATTAAAGCAAAGGATTTGAGTGACTTTAACACTGCTTTGAGGACTGGCCTATGTTTTTGTGAATGTAACCCTACTCTGAAACTGTAACACGTGGATTTCCAAGTTTCGTGGGTGTGATGAAGAGATGGATGTAGATACATACATGCACATTTCTTTCTTTCTGTTTTTTTCTTTGAGATGAAGTCTCAGTCTTTTGCCCAGGCTGGAGTTCAGTGGCACGATCTCGGCTCACTGCAGCTTCTGCCTCCCAGGTCCAAGTAATTCTCCTGCCTCAGCCCAAGTAGCTGGGATTACATGCCCCCATGCCCTGATAATTTTTGTATTTTTATTAGAGACAGAGTTTCATCTTTTTGACCAGGCCGGTCTCAAACTCCTAACCTCAGGTGATCCACCCACTTCGACTTCCCAAAGTGCTGGGATTACAGGCACAAGCCACTGTGCCAGCCCATCTGTGCACAGTTCTCTATTCCACAATTATAAAATACATGTTAAACACTTTGGTTAGTGAAGATTAAGATATCTTCACGAATATTTTTCCTACATCAAGCAGTTAATCGAGTGCTTCATTTCAAGGCTACCTTTACCCAGAAAGCCACAGCCATTTCCAATTCCCTGCCCCAGACTCCAAGTCCCTTTTTGGTCCTAATGAATGGTATCCTCCTCCATACTTTCTGATGGGTGGGTAAACAGTAGAGGGCATCTCAATAAAAGCGACTTGTAAATGCACACTTCCAGCCCAAAGTAAGCATGGTATATTTTGGTAGGAAAAAAATTAATCAGAGATTTTTTAACACTGAATTCTGAAAGAAGAAAAAGGTATCCACAATGGGCTTGCAATAAAAATGGATGTTCAGTGGGCAGTTTACTATCTGAAAAACGCCATTATATGTTGCAGGAAATTTAACAATATAAAGCATGGTTGTCAAGATTTTCAAGAACCATTTGAAAGAGAAAACATATAATCTTAAAAAAAATAAGAGTATAATACAATATGTGCTTTTTTTGCTGAAAAAGGAGCATGACATAATGAGTACTAGAGGATTCTGATACTCATTCAAATTTGTGAAATACAAATATAGGTGAAGAAGAGCTAGCAAAGCATTTTAAACACAGAAACACTGTATTTCAATATACATATTAGAAAGATGAATTACAGTGATCTAGAGAATAACCTGGAAATAAATGAAATTTGCATCATTGTCTTTAACCTATATTATAGTCCTACATTTTAAACACTTAAACATCCTTTAAAGTGCATTAAATGCATTTGGCTTAAAAAAATAAAACCCTGTGGCTTTAATTTTCTTCTGCCACCTTTGTGAGTCTTTTACCCTCTCTAAGCCTTCAGAACTTCATTTATAAAATAAGATGGGTAATCTGCAATCACTGAAATATGTTTCAGGCTTCAAGTTCTCTGAAATAACAAAACTAAATAGTTATGTGAAGTACTAAATGTATGTTTTCATAGGCTGTCTGCTCTTTGTTTAGGAGAAAAAAAAGCATTTGCTATCTCTGTTAAACATACACTAAATATTCAAAAATCTGAATGATTTAGTTTGGTTTTCTTCTCATTTTTTTCTGAATCACAACAATATAAGATTGTATGCAATGAATCGAGGGGAAAAGGAATGATAAGAAAATTTTTGAGACTACTCTTCAGTCTAAGGATGCTTAATACCTTAGCTGCCATAAAAGTTAATGAGGATGTCAAGTTACTTTGAGGTTCAACCCCCAAAGGAAATCCTCAGTTCTGCCAAAAAGCAAAATCTATGCATGATAATAAGCATCTCCGAGGAAAATAAAACACTGATGATGGTGTAAGATGCACAACTCAATTATGTGCAGAATAATGATAAGCCTTGCATCCTGTATACTTTCCTAATTGGATAACAGTGCAATCCTGTGTACTAGAAATAGTGTGGAGCACTCATTAAGCAGAGAAAAACACAAGTGTCTTGTCTTAGTTATAACTCAAATGTGAATTCAGAAAGAAAAGGCTTATGTCAAATACAAATCATTTTACATATTTTTTTTTCATAAAAGTTTCTCTCAGTTGGTTAAACTGCTGGAACTTCAATTAATTTAATTTGTTCAATGTATCATTCTAAATTGTAAGAAGAAGTAAAACTACGGGAAAAAAAGGAACAAGTAGCTTTCTTAATTGTAGAAGTCTATGTGTAAGGCAAGACCTTGAAATGCAGGAACACAATGATTTTTAACTTTTATCCAGAAACATAGAATTTTACCTATATACGAAATTTCTGGTAAAGGGCTCACCCAGATTTTCGTTCATGTATGTTTTTCTACCTCACTTCATTTGCTGTCCACTCTTCTGACAGTAATAGCCTTTCCAGTCCACAAAAATGATTGTTAAGAGAAATCACTTGCTCATGTGTTTCATGCTTATGAGGGAACGGGGGTACAGGAGAACTGGAAAAATAAACCATCACTGTTTATACACTCTAGGGAATTATCAAGCATTGTCTGGAAATTAAAAAAAAAATAGAAAGGAAAGGGAAGAAATGGAAAAGAAAGAAAAGGAGAATATAGAGCAGAAAAGGAAGGAGAGAGAAGGCAAGGGAAGGAATTATGGCCCATAAGAAGAGACAGTAACTGCTGAATCTAGACTTGTGGCCAAGAGATACATAATTCAAAATTTTGAAGCAATTGTATTGATTACAAAATTAGGTCCTCCTGAAAGAAATCTTAGAGGAATAGCAATAGCTAATGCTCAACTTAATCTACCAAAGAATTTTTTTTTCTAGTGGAAGCATACTCTTTTTAGCATTCACGGTCTAGGAAATAGAGCCTTTTATTCATTGATCTACTTATTTTCAAAAATTGATGAAGTAGTATTGAAAATGATAAATGTTTATTCTTCACCTTTGGTAAACCCAGCTCTACAGATTCCTGATTTTAAGCCACATGGTGTGTACTGTAAAGTGTCTCTAGATTCAAGTCTCTCCTGGGATTTGTTTTCAAGGTGAGAAGTTTCCAGAAAGAAGAGATACATTCTTATTTATTCTTAAGTCTGTGACTTGAATTTTATCAGGTCTTTATTATCAAATTTTCCTACAATAGAATAAGCATATTACTCAAGGAATTCTCCTGCCCTCTAGTAAAAGCCCAACTAATTTTGTCGGTTTATTTTTCTTCAAAAGTTTGAAAATTACTTATGACAAAAAATTACTCGGTATTATCAAAGTCATATGTATAGACAGCAGTCCATGAATTTCTAGGTTAAGTTGTTCCTTCACCATAATTTATAAATGGATTTCATAATGACTTGATTACTTTTAGAAGTAAGATTACAGCGAAGCCTTAACCCAGAATCTATTGTCTGGTTATTGGATAAGGTTTCATACACTACTTAGTAACTTCAGAGCTGTTTCCACTTCCCTGACACAGCATGGTATACAGTGTGTGATCAGAGACTGAATATCACCATGATAGTTACTCTTTGCTGAGAATAATTCCATTTTCTTATCCAAACACACTACTACCTCTTGCCCTAACATATTCTTCTGTATCATTAGTCTTTTCTCAACCCATTCCATTCTAGAACCAGAATATTAGGGAGAGGTAGGCTTTAACTGATTTCCTTTGATCACAGTATTATGATCATGTATCCACTTCAATATTGACTCCTATAAAACTCAAACACACTTCTAAGCCTCTTCTAACAAAGTCTATAGGGCCTAGCATTTTTTTCCTCACTGAACTAACCTCATGTGAGTATCCGTTTTTCCACACACTATTATTTTTCTTTCCCCTGTTAAACTATTTATTGTCT
Organism: Sapajus apella; assembly: GCF_009761245.1. Taxonomy (NCBI): domain Eukaryota; kingdom Metazoa; phylum Chordata; class Mammalia; order Primates; family Cebidae; genus Sapajus; species Sapajus apella. The sequence continues at coordinate 2,499,287 of NW_022437041.1, read as the reverse complement.
ATTTTTATATATTTATGAACTCCTAATTCTCTTCTTGGCAAGTGGCTAATATAACACACAAGATGCAATCAGCAGTGACTTATAAACAATCTATTGTATTCCCTTATTCAAATATTTTTGTAATTCTTTTGCACTAAAGAAGTTCAGAGGTAGACAATACTGATCTAGAATTGTGGATCCAGTGCTGTGTCAGGGACCCAGAATATTTCCATACTTGGTATGAGGCTTCTGTCTTTAAGCACGCAAGATAACTGCAAGTTTCCCAGTAGCCAAGAAACAGTGGAAGGACAGAAGGCATATATTGGCTGACTCCCTTTTCTTTTTTATATATCATTAGTTCATCCATAATGCTTATGTTTTTGTCTTATTTGTAGAATTATTTTGCATGGTGGCTAGAATTTGCAAGGCATCCTGGAGAATGTAGATTTTGTGGACAACTTGTGACTCTAAAAGAATTTAACATTCGGTTAGTTTTAGAAGATGGGGAGAATGGATATTAGGGAGGTAACCAGCACTGTCTGCTATCATAGGTACAATAAAATGAAAACGTTTAACGTTTATGTAGACACAAACACACACACACACACACACACACACACACACACACACACAATTAATTATTGAAGTTCTTGTTTTTTCATTTTACTCCCTGTGGCCCCATAACTGAGGGTGCAAAAAGTACTTCTTTCCTCAAGAAAAATTGAAAAGCTTTTAAATATAAATATGTAGTATTCAGTTTGCATTTGTGGACGAATAAATTAAACTAAACAAACAGCTTGTTTCCTCTTAAACAAATCAACATTTTTTTCCTGAAAACTATTGGGTAAAACATGGTGCTAAGGATGACTGGGAATCTTGGATTAATTAGATAGCATGCATGCCCTTGAGGGGCTCAGAATCAAGAGATGGGATTAGGCTCAAAGTATTTATTCCATTTGTGAACTTATAGAATTCCAACTTCTAAAACTGATTTCTAAATTTAATTTATCTCATATCTTTTAAGCTTTTTTATTTTTATAGATACATAACAGCTATACATATTTGCAGAGTACATGTGATATTTTGATACCAGCATACAATATGTGATGGCTAAATCAGGAGAATTGGTGTATCCATCACCTAAAATATTTATCATTTTTTTGTGTTAGCAACATTCGAATTCTACTTTTCTAGTAATTTTGAAATATACAATAAATTATTGTTACTGTGGTTACCTTATTGGGCTACTGAATACTAAATCTTATTCCTTCTATGTAACTCTACTTTTGTACCCATTAACAATCTTCTTTTTATTTCCCCTTTCCACAATCCATCCAATCCTTTGATAACTATCATTCTACTCTCTGTGTTTAAGAAATCAATTTTTGTAGCTCTCACATAAAAGTGAGAGCATGTAATAGTTTCCTTTCTGTGCCTGGCTTATTTCACTTAACATAATGTCCTCTAGTTTCATCCAAATTTTTGCAAATGGCAGGGTTTAATTCTTTTTTAAGGCTTAGTAATATTCAATTGTGTAAATGTATGTTTTGTTTATCCATTCATCTATTGGTGAATATTTAAGTTGATTTCATATCTTGGCTATTGTGAATAGGGATAAAATAAACATGGGATATCCAGTTTTCCTACACCATTTATTGAAGAAGCTGTCCTTTCCCCATTTTCTTGATACCTTGGTTGAAAATGAAATGACTGTAAATGCATAGATATATTCCTGGGTCACTTAGACAACATATTAAGAGATGTTTTCCAAAAAATATTTCAAATGCTTACAGGCTTCTGTAATCCTCAGAACACTTCAAATGACTACTCTGAAAATGATATAAATACTTTGTATCTTAAAAAACTATGACAGTATGGGGGTGGACGGATTGGAGAGGGATAGCATTAGGAGAAATATCTAATGTAGATGATGGGGTGATGGATGCAGCAAACCACCATGGTACGTGTATACCTATGTAACAAACCTGCACGTTCTGCACATGTACTCCAGAACTTAAAGTATAATTTAAAAAATTATGAAAGCCTGAAACACTGAAAACTATAAGATTTTCCACCTACCTGCTCCCTTCTTTACATATACCTTTATTCTCCTCTGAGTGAATCAAATGATATGAATACATCATTCCTACAAACACATCAGCCAGCTTCACTTTGAGTGAATATGTGGAAGATGTGCACACCCTACAGGCACTGATGAAAAAGATATCTTGTTAGTATTTCTGGTTACTGTACTGCACATTAAAGTGTGTTAGTCTTACACCATCTTTTATTAGTAGATCTACTTTTCCTTCAATTTCATTCCATAAACTGTTTATCTTGGTAATTTTGTATTATAGTCATTTGTATAGCTTTCTCAAATTCATTTTAGAATGATGCAAGAAAGAGCATGATACAAAATGAAAGAATAAATAGAGGAGAGAAAAAAGTGATGAAATATTTTGTTTTAACATCCTATTACAGTCACTAAGAGAAGTGCTCATCATTAATATTATTCCTCACCATTAGTGTTATTCTCTTACTTTTAAGTACAGGTAATATGGTTTGACTGTGTCTCCACCCAAATCTTATCTTGAATTTTAGTTGCCAGTTTCCCCATGTGTCATGGGAGGGACCTGGTGGGAGGTAATTGAATTATGGGGCAATTTGCCCCTTGATATTCTTACGAGTTCTGATAGTTTTATATGGGGCTTCCCTCTTTATTTGGTTCTCATTCTTCTCCTTCCTGCTGCTTTGTGAAGAAGGACATGTTTGCTTCCCCTCCACCATGATTTTACATAATTTTCCTGAGGCCACCCCATCCATGCTGAACTGTTAGTCAACTAAATCTCTTTCCTTTCTAAATTACCCTGTCTCCAATATGCCCTTTTAGCAGCATGAGAACAGACTAATACAAGAGGGGATCTTAATCTTGGCATCAAGTAATAATGAACTTTTACATTGGCATCCTTGTACTTTTAAGGAGGCCATTGAATTTCCAAAAAGGTCAGGGCAAGTAAATTTCAATTGTTAACATAAATATTGCTCCCACATTCCTAAGATATGGCTAACTTTGACTGCTATCTGTTATATTAAGACACTGGAAATATTTGTATACGTAGCAAAAAAAGTGGACAAAATAGAAATTGGAAATAATTTACATAATTATCATATTTTCACATGTAATTCATAAAACAAACAATACATCTTTCTGGGTTTTATTATTTAATTATTACCTGTTGGTAAACTTCTCTAATCTACCTCACTTTCTGCTTTAGGGAGGTGTTCATTATTTCAAATTGTGCATCACTTCCTTAATTTTTTATCAAACACGTAAGATTAATAGAAATAGAAACCACATTCTGAACATTAAACCCTTTCCATTAGAAGGTGAGCAACAACAGCAACAAACTTAAAAAAATAACCTGACTCAACAATTGAAAAATCATCAAGTCTTGGAATATTTTTAAAAATAGGTATGATTAGTAATTGCTTATAAGAAGGCAAATACATACAAAATTGAATATTATATGCTTGTTTTGTCCTCAAAATTCTCTTTGAATATAAAGTTCAGAACAGTTTAATTGAATATCAAGAATTTTTTACACCATTTTTTGGACTGACTACCTTCATTTTATTTTTTTAATTGTTTTCAACTTATATTTTAAGTTTTGGGGGTACATGTGTAGGTTTGTTGTATAGGTAAGTTACACATCACTGGGGTTTGGTGTATAAATGATTTCATCACCCAGGTAATAAGCACAATTTCTGATAGGTAGTTTTTTGATCCTCACCACTTTCCCACCCTCCACCCTCAATAGGCACCAATGTCTGCTTTTCTTCACTTTGTGTCCATGCACAACTGATATTTAACTCTCATTTATAAATGAGAACATGTGGTATTTGGTTTCGTGTTCTTGTGTTAATTCACTTTGGAGAATGACCTCCAGCTCCATTCATGTTGCCACAAAGGAAATGATCTCATTCATATTTATGGCTGCATAGTATTCCATGTTGTATATGCACCACATTTTCTTTATCCAGTCCACTGTTGATGAGCACCTAGGCTGATTTCATAACTATGCTATAGGAAATAGCGTCGTGATGAATACGCAAGTGCTTGTGTTTTTTGTTTTTTGGTTTTTGGGGTTTTTTGGTAGAAATATTTATTTTTCTTTAACTATATACCCAGTGATTACATTACTAGGTTGAATGGTAGTTCTGTATTAAGTTATTTAAGATATCCCCAAACTATTTTTCACAGAGGTTGAATTAACTTACATTTCCACCACCAGTTTGTAATCATTCCCCTTCCTCCACAACCTCAGCAAGCTTTCCTTTTTTTTTTTTTTTTTAATAATAGCCATTCTGAGTGGTGTGAGATGCTATCTCATTTTGATTGATTTTGATTTGCATTGCTATAATGATTACTAATATGAAGCATTTTTTCATGTCTGTTGGCTGGGTGGATGCTTTCTTTTGAGAGGTGGCTGTTCATGACCTTTCCCTATTTTTTTACATGGAGTTTGTTATTTGCTTGTTGATTTGTTTAAGTTTCGTACAGATTCTGGATTTAGACCTTTGTTAGATGCATAGTTTGCAAACATTTTCTCTCATTCTGTAGGTTGTCTATTTACTTTGTGGATAGTTTCTTTTGCTGTATAGAATCTCCTTAGTTTAATTATGTCCCACTTGTCTATTTTTGTTTTTGTTGAAATTGCTTTTAAAGACCTAGTCGTAAGTTCACTTTTAAGACCAATTTCCAGAATATTTCCTGGCTTTTCTTCTGGAGTTTTTATTGCTTTAGGTCTTACATTTAAGTCTTCAATCCATCTTGAGTTGGAATTTGTGTATCGTGAAAAGAAGGCATCCATTTTCAATATTATGCATGCTTGACTAGCCAGTTATCCCACACTATTTGTTGAATAGGGAGTTGTTTTCCCATTGCTTGACATTGTTGACTGTCAAATATCAGATCGTTGTGGCTATGTAACTTTATTTTTAGAGTCTCTAACCTGTTCCATTGGTCTGTGTGTCTGTTTTTGTTCCAGTACCATGACATTTGGTTACCATAGTCTTGCAATATAGTTTGACATAGAATAATGTGATGTTCTTTTTGCTTAGGATTGCTCTGGCTATATTTAGTCTCTTTTTTGGTTTATATGTATTTTAGAATAGTTTTTTTTTTCTATTTCTATGAAAAAATTACATTGATAACTTGATAGTAATAGCATTGAATGTATACATTGCTTTGGGACATATGGCCATTTTAACAATATTTCTACCAGTCCATGAGCTTTGAACGTGTTTCCATTTGTTTGTGTTATCTCTGATTTCTTTCAGCAATATTTTGTAATTCTTATTGTAGAGATTCTTCACCTCCCTGGTTAGCTGTGCTCCTAGGTATTCTATTGTGTGTGTGTGTGTGTGTGTGTGTGTGTGTGTGTGTGTGTGTGTGTGGCTATTGTAAGTAGTATTGCATTCTTGATTTCATATATTCAATTTCAGTTATTTAAAAATATAATGGTGTGTTAACAGGATTTTTCACTAACTGCCTGTTTTAATTCACTACTTTTACTTCCATAATTACTTTGTTTCTATACCTATAAGGTGATTATACTGTTATAGCTCTAACATTAGCAGTAACATTCAATTAACACTCACACTAGGAGCTAAAATTATACCTCACTAACACCTAACTTTTTACCATTTGCTCTCTTGCTAAATGGTCACTAATGTAACAGCTAACGTCTTCTTTACACTTGATAATATTCCTAAATTGAAAGAAAATTTACATCTGTAAAAATAAGTGTGGAATATTTTGGTGAGATGCATAGTGTGAAAGAAATTTATCTACAAAGTATAAAATATGTGTTGAGTATCAATATCAGTCTATTACATAAGACAGGGCAATGGAAGAAGAGAGATGCATATAATACGTTTCCCAATCATCAAGAAATGCATAAACTAATAAGACATGGTGAACACATTGAAATACTTTGTAAGGAAAAGCACAAGAGTGTGATTTGTGAAACTATTGCGCATGTGTTTTTTTCTTGAAATTTTATAATTTCACATTTTACCTTTAGGTTAATTGTTCATTTCCAGTTAATTTTTTAATAAAATATAAACAATTGAGGTGCACTTTCTGTTTTGTATTTATTTATATGACCAATTGTTTTAGTGCCATTTGTATAAAAGACTATCCTTCCATCTTTGAATTACTTTGCAGCTTTGTCAAGTCAGTTGTTCAGAGTATTGTGAATTTATCTGAACTTTCTTGTTTCACTGATATATATCTATCTGTTCCTCCACCAACAGCACAGTGCCTTATTACTGTAGCTTTGGGTGTATCTTGGAATCAAGTAGTGTGAATCTGCAACTTAGTTCTTATTTTTACAAATTGTTTTAGTTATTCTAACTCCTTTGCATTTCTATTTAAACATTAGAATCAGCTAGTTGATGCATCAAAAGAAATATCTGCTGGAGTTTTCACCAAGATGGTGTTTTATCTATAGATCAATTTTAGAAGAAAATTACACTTTAACAATATTAATTCTTATATACCATGAACATAGTTTATCTCCCCATTAAAACAAACAATTAAAACCCCTTATTCTTAACTTATTTTATTAGTGTTTTGTAGTTTTCAAAAGTACTTGATATTTTTGGTGGTGTCGGAAGGACTACTTTAAGAATTTTGAATCTCAGCCTATCATTACTGATGTATATAAACAAAATTGACTTTTGAATATCTACCGTTTATTTCATGTCTTGCTAAATTTCTGTTGGTTTTGGAAGTTTTATGTAGTCTCTGGAGTATCTATATAGATAATAATGTTTTCTCTGACTAAAGATAGGTGTTTTCCCCCTTACAATCTAAATGCCTTTTAAAAAACAATGATTTTATTGATCTTCCATTATGATTTTCTATATGAGTGTTGAGAGAGAAAATCCTTATCTTGTTTCTGATCTTAGATGAAAAATATATTGCCACTTGTAAGTTTCTATAAATTAAAATTTGTCAAGTTAAATAATTTTCCTTCTCTTCCTAGTGATTTTCCTTTTATTAGTCTATTACTGAGGTGAATTACAGTGACTGGTCTTTAAATGTTAAACCTGTCTTGCATTCCTAGAATAAACCACACTTGATTATAGTATATTAAACTTTCTAAAGATTTGATTTACTATGATGTTTTACACATTTTCTTTACTACATCTCTGTTTATGACGAATTGTGGTTTACAGCTTTTGTTACTTGTAATGTTTTTCTTGTTACTGTTGTTTCCTGTTACTTATAATAATACATTTATGAGAAATTTGAGTTTGTAGTTTTTGTTACTTGTAATGTTTTCTTATTAGTTGTAACTTATTTTCTTATAACTTTGTTGCTTGCAACATTTTCTTGTTACTTGGTTTTGGTATTAGGGTATTGCTAGCTTCGTAATAGGCATTGAGTGGTGTTGATCTTGTTTCATTTTGTGAAGAGTTTGTGTAGACTTAGTATTATTTCTTCCTGAAATATTTCTTAGAATTTACTATTAAAGTGATTTGGGCCAGGAGTTGACTTTGTTGGGAAGTTTTTGAGCTATGAATCCAATTTCTTTAATAGATAAATCATTATTTATGTTAATCTCTTAGATTATAAACATGCTTGGTCAGTTTGTGTCATTCAAGGAATTGCATATCTTCTGAGTTGTGGAATTTGGAGTCATAATATTTTTCATAATATTTTTATTTCCATTTTATTATCTTTTTATTGTCTATGAAGCTTTAATGTTGTTTCCATTATTGACAAATTATATTTTCTTTCTTTTCTTGGTCCATCTGCTAAATGGCTTGTCATGTTTATTAATATTTTCAAAAGACTAGGTTTTCGTTTTGTATATTTTCTGATTTTTTGTGTGTATTGAATTTTGTTGATTCATATTCTTGTATTATTATGTTACTTCTGCTTATTTGGGTTTATTTATTCTTTATGTTTGTTCCTTAATGCCAAAACTTAGATTCCTACTTTAATTCCTTTTTATTTTCTAATATAAAATTTAAGGCTATAAATTTTGATGTTTATTTTCAAAATTTTTCTTGAGAGTTTCTGTTTGACTATTTATTTAGAAGTATATTGTAAAACTTCACATATTCATAAAATTTCTAAATGCCTTTATGTTAATGCTTTCTAGTTTGAATTAGTTATGATTCAAGAACATGCTGAGTATGAGTTATATTGTCTTAAACTGATTAAAGTGATCATTTTACAGTGATTTAACATGATTGGTTGTTTAATCATGGATATGGTATTTTTTTAATATTTTGTGTACACTGAAAAACAGTGTGTATTCTCCTTTTGTTGAGGAGAGTGTTCTAAAAGTGTTGATAAGGTCAATTTGATTGATGGTCTTCAAGTTTTCTCTATTCTTACCAATTTGTTTTCTCTATCCATTATTGGAATAGTTGTAGTAAAGTCTTCAAAATATAACTGTAAACTTGACCCTCCAGTCACTTCCGTTTTGCCATTCATAGATTGAAGCAGTCTTGTTCAGTGTATACATGTTTGAGATTCATAAGTCTTCTTAGAAAGTTGATGCAATCATTATGATGAAATGGTCCCATTTCCCCTATTTGCTTGAGGGTCACTTTCTCTGATTTTAACATGGTTTATTCAGCTTACTTTTGGTTAGTTTTAGTATAATGTATCTTCTTTTATTTCACAACATTGGGAGTTACAGCCTTAAATTATCGAATTCAGTGTTAATTTTCTTTGGTTATTTTTAGGGTTTTTTAGAGTCTAAATACATGTGTGTAAAATTCTTTTTGCCTGTCTTCTCTACTTAGGTTCCCTTTGATTCATTTTCTCGTTTTTCAAATTTTACTTTATTGGCATTAAATTTTTCAAATGTTTTCGCTTTTTCTCTTTTCTTATTAAATAACTTTGTTGCCCTTTCTGTCGGGCAACAGCCATCAGGGAAGCCAAGGTGGGTGCACACAAGTATACCCAGGAGCTATGGAGAGAGAAGTAGTCTGATGCCATGCGCTTTCTTCTGAGGATCTGGGGCTGGCAGTACCTACCGCCAGCTCTCTGCTCTCGGCAGGGCTCCCCGCCCCACCCGGCCTGATAAAGAGCGCAGCCTGGGCTACAAGGCCAAGCAAGATTACGTTATATATAGGATTCATGTTCGCCATGGTGGCCGAAAACGCCCAGCTCCTAAGGGTGTAACTTATGGCAAGTGTGTCCATCATGGTGTTAACCAGCTGAAGTCTGCTCGAAGCCTTCAGTCTGTTGCAGAGGAGCGAGCTGGATGCCACTGTGGGACTCTTAAGAGTCCTGAATTCTTACTGAGTTGGTAAAGATTCCACATACAAGTTTTTTGAGGTTATTCTCATTGACCCATTCCATAAAGCTATCAGAAGAAATCCTGACACCCAATGGATCACCGAACCAGTCCACAAGCACAGGGAGATGCATGGGCTGGCATCTGCAGGCCGAAGAGCCGTGGCCTTGTAGAGGGCCATAAGTTCCACCACACTGTTGGTGGTTCTCGCCAGGCAGCTTGGAGAAGGCACAATACTCTCCAGCTCCACCGTTACCGCTAACATAAGTTTGTAAAATTCATACCTAATAAACAATTTAGGACAGTCAAAAAAACAAAAACAAAAACTTTGTTGAGAGTTGGGAGAACTTATTGTATTCACATTTTCAAATACTCTGCCGTTATAGTATATAGGAATTAAGTCTTTATCTTCTACAGTGGGAAAGAAATATAAAGTCTAATGTAGAAAAATCAGTAAATCAGAATAAAATTTATAAATGTGATAAATGAAATAAACAGCTGACCCATTTAAAACAGTTGACATTGAAGAGGGAATTGGGGTAAAGAAAGGCAGGACAGGTAACTGCCATTCTTTGTTACAAACCATACAGAACTGTTTAACTTTTAAAACCAGGAAACAGGATTGCTTTGAAAAGCAAAATGAAAGTAAAAATTTGTGTATTAGCAATTCTACTTCTGGCTGTATACACAGAAAAACTGAAAGCAGGGACTCAAACAGATAATGTTCATATTAGCCTTAGGCATACTAGCCAAAAGTGGTAGTGACTCAAATGTTCATCAACAAACGCATGGGTAAACAAAATGTGATATATATTCCATACATATATGGAATATTATGTAACCTCAAAAAGGAAGGAAATTCCGATGTGTGCTGTAACATGGATAAACCTTGAAGATGTTATGCTAAGTGAAATAAGCCAGACACAAAAAGGGCAATGTTTATATTATACAACTTTTATGTGGTATCTAGAGTAATCAAGCTCATACAGATAGAAAGTAGGATAGTGATTGCCAGGGGCTGGGGGACGAAGAATTGTGAGTTACTTTTTAATGAGTAGAGCTTCAGTTTGAGAACATGAATGAGTTCTGAAAATGGATGGTGGCGATGGCTGTACAGCAGTGTAAATATACATAATGCCACTGAGCTGCACACCAAAAATGATTAGATGGTAAATTATATTAGTAAAAAAATCAAAATAAATAAATAAGTTTGTTAATGTATAATTTACATAAAGTTAAAAGCACTCATTTTAATTGCAAACTTTGTAAAGTGTTAACAAATGTATACGTCCGTGTAACCACAACTACAGTAAATAAATAAATATTTTTATCACTCAAAAATGGACCCACACACAAATTCATAGTAGATAAACCAATTTTCATTTCTGCTCCTAGGCAATCATTGGCCTGATTTATTTCACTGTATATCAGATTTCTTTGCTCCAAGATTTCATATAAATGAAATAATACTATGTGTTATTTTTTTTTTTCTGGCCTTTTTTACTAAGCAAGGATGATTTTGAGAATCACCCATGTAGTTGTACATATCAATATTTGATTGTTAAGCAGAGGCTGGGTAGTACTTAATTGCATCAATATGCTATATTTTTATATGTTCACTTTTTAATAAACATTTGAGTTGTTCCTTGTTTTGGCTTGTGAAAATATAAATGCTACAAATATTCATGCATGAGTATTTACATGATACATATTTTGTTCCTCTTGTTCAAATAAGTAGAAGAGAATTGGTGGCTCATATTGTAACTGTGTATTTTAAAATTGCCGGAATGTTTACCAAAGCACTACTATCATTTTACATCCCCTTCAATACTACATAAGTTCCAACTACTCCACTTTGCCAACACATTGTCAGCCTTTCAATTTAGCCATTCTTCTGGACGTGTTGCTTTATTTTCATTTAATTTAAATTATTCTCATTTGCACTTCTCTGATGAAAAATAATGCTAGCATATTTTATATGCTTCTTGAACATTTTTATATCTTCCTTCATGAAATATTTGTTTAAATCTTGTATCCATCTTTTATTGCATTGTTTGCCTCCCAGTAGAATTGTAGAGATTTGTTACAAATACTCTTTCTTTGTTTGATGCTATTGAAAATATTTCTCTCTGTCTGTGGTTCATCTTTTCATTTTATTAAAAAGTATTTTAGGTCAGGTGCTGTGGCTCACACCTGTAATTCCAGCACTTTGGGAGGCCGAGAGGGGCGGATCCCCTGAGATCAGGGGTTTGAGGCCAGCCTGGCCAACATGATGAAAAGCCAACTACACTAAAAGTACAAAAATATTGCTGGACATTGTGGTATGTGCTTGTAATCCCACCTATTTGGGAGGCTGAGGCAGTAAAATCTCTTGAACCCAGGAGACAGAGGTTGCAGTGAACCAAGATCCCACTACAGCAGTCACTCCAGCCTAAGCAATAAGAGCAAAACTCCGTCTGAAAAACAAAACAAAACAAAACAAACAACAAAAAACAACAACAACAACAAAAAAACAGTGTTCTAAAGAGTAGACATTTTAAATTTTTATAATGGTCAGTGACTCTAATTATACTTTATGATTTGTATTTTTTTATGTCTTGCCTAAGAAATTTATACTTAACCTTAAGGTGACGAAGATTATATTCTACATTTTTAGAAATTTTACAGTTTTAGCATTTATGTGAAAGTTTATGATTAAGTTTAAGTCAATTTTTGTGTGCACAGTGAAAAAATGGCTGAGGTTTGTTTTTATACTATGGCTGAAAAAACAATTATTTTCAATTAAATTGCCCTGGAAACTATGTCATAATTCATAGAAATATGAATTTAACCACTGCAGCCCTATTCAGTTCCACTCCTAACAGGGGGTATGGAGAGCAACAGTTCATTGCCAGCTTGTATTCATTTACTGAACCAAGTTTTCTTTTTCTCCTCCTCTTTCAGCTGGCAAGAAATTCCCTTTCTGGCCATAAGTGAACTGAAGATCAGTATACTTGTGCCCTGTGACTTTGCATGCACCCGATCTCATGTGTACCTAATGACTTTGTAGCTGTGATAGAACCAAGTTCATGAGGGGAAGCATTGCTAATGGTGACTCAGTGTTTTATGTTTAGATTCTCTTTCTTTACCAGGGCCTGTACCATGTTAGTACCTGTTTTTGAATGATGTGTATTCTTGCTGCAAATGGTACATGTTTGCCCCAGACCCAGTTGATCTCTGTTGTGATTTGGTTACACAGCTTGCACTAACCCCACGTAGTGTCCTTCCCCAGTGTAGATTCCTCTAGTGGTATGGTTGTAAACCAGAGGTGATCTTGCCCTCAGGAGACATTTCGTTGTGTCTGGAGACATGTTTAATTGTCATGACTGTTGGGGAGCGGGCACAGGGCATCGCCCTGGAATCTACTGGATAGCGATCAAGCAAGTTGCTAAACACCTTACAATGTAGGGAAGTGTTCCTACAAAAGCGATTGTCTCATCTGAAGGTGAATAGTGACAAGGTTGAGACACACTGCTCCAGTGCCTTAGGACTATTGGTCACTTTACCCATGCATCAGGATGATTTTCAGTGCTCGTGGACAAGCTGCAGAGCCTTCCTCTGTTATCAGATCAACTTAAATTTAGAAGTCCTTCATGTCACTTAGTAAATGAATCAGATCAGCATTCTTATGTTCTCAGGTATAAAGTATGATGCCTCCAGCACCTGTAGAGGCCTTTCAAGTGTTTTACACCCTTCTTAGAGATTGAAAGTATGAGACACAAAAACTCTGTTCTTCGTTTTCGAAAGTTATTCCTGACATGGCCCAGACCATTCTAAAAATTTTAAGGTCTTGAAAGTTGACAGGTTTTATATCTCTGTTCTGAAATATATGTGTCTTATGAAGCCTCTAATATATGTGCCATGTCTTGCTCATCTGGTCTAATTAAGTTAATGTCATCAAAATAGTAGGCCCATTTTATCTTCTATGAAATGTCCAGCTGGTTCAAGCCCCTTCTGAGTTTTCTAAGGCAGAAGGCAGAAGAACATAGCCTTGGAGCACAATGCTGAACGTGTTCTTATGTTTGCCCCACATAAATGAGAACTGCTTTTGATCTTTCCTCTTAAAATAAATGAAAATAGAAATGCTTTCACCTGGTCATGGATGCATGCCTGAGACCGAGTTAAGTTGCTCTCACAAAGACACCATGTTTGGTGGAGCAGGTACAACTAAGTTTACTACTTGGTCAGGTTATGACATTCTTTTGTCATCTGCCAGGTTCCATCTTCTTTTGTAGGTGCCAGATTTTGAATTAAATAGGGACATAACGGGGGCCAAACCCCTGAATCCCATAGAAAATTTAGAACAGAGCTAATCTCTTCTATTTTCTCTAGAAGTTAACACTGCTTTTGTACTAACTTTCCCAGGGGAGGAACAGTTTCAGAGACCGCCTGTTGGCCCAACACACTATGAGAGGTCAAATAGACTAGTGAAGTATTTTTGGGATTTCTTTCAAGTACCAGTTATTTCCACTGAGTTATACATGTGAAGACCAGAAAAATGACCTGTATATGCATTCAGAGATACAGAACACTCACTGAGAGCCAGGCATGGTCAGGACTTGATTTATCATTTGCGTCCCAACTACCCCCATTCAAATGGTAGGGGTGAGAGGTGGGTTATAAAGATGCCTTGAACCCCAGTATTATTGCCAACTTAAATCCTGCATACATTAGTTTTGACTCCTATTTGATTACCTGCATAAATGATCATAGATCCTTTTGCAGAAGGTCTGGGGGGATTATTTCTCTATAAACTTGTTGTGGTATTTTAGGGTTCTTTCTCAATGGGATTCTGCCTCTCATTCAGATAGAAGAGTCTGATGTACAAAATTATATCAGGTCAAGAAATGGGAAAAGATATTGTGGATTCCTATTAGAGTGGCTCCTCTCAGTGTTGATTATCCCATACCCTTGTTGACTGTCCAAATTACGTTGCTCTTAAGAACATCATACTGTATTAATTATCTCCAAAGCGTTCCACAAATCAGCATGCCCTCCCAGTGTCACTGTGGCATCCATTACAGATGGCCTTGCCTCTCAGACGCAGCACAACATGGTCTCTATTAATTCCAGAACCTATCATCACCACTGCTGTCAGGGAGTCAGTTTAGTAACAGCGTCTCCCACAGGCAACTCTATTCTATAGCGGAGAGTTGTCTCAGCAATGCCAGTGTCCTGATCACCAGTGTATTTCTTGTCACCTTGGTAAATGAAGTGTCCTTTGGGTCCTTCATGAGATTAGAGACCTACGATGGGTTTTCCAGCCTTGATAGTAGATCCACTCCAGGATGAATACCTCTCTGAGCCTTTTAGTCTGTTCTTCTCTATCTCTCCTAACAATACTGCATTCCTACTTTATTGGGACCACACCCTTTGTCAAGCTTCCAAGAGCCATCCTTAGTATCAGGCAATCACCATTCTCTAATCTCCTTGAGACTAAAGATATTAACTCTTGTATCATGAGACACTCCTCATTTGAACAATCTCTCTTTCCTATCGAATATTATGCTTCACATCCCTTAATATGGAACTTTCATAATCCAGCACCATGCTTTCTTCCTGGCTCTTGCCATACATGTTTTCTCAGACATTTAGCAAATTTGACATGTATTTCACTTACTTCCTTGGATGACCAACATTTCTCCTCCAAGTTATGTTGTAATTGGATCCCAGTTATTGGTTTTGTGCCTATACCATAGGGATGGAGCACAGAAAGCTAAGGAGGCATTTGCTTTGTCTTCAATGCAGGGAGGGCACTGGCCTTTAGCAGAGAGCACTGAGTCATTTCCACTGGTCCAGAGATCTGAAATATCTGGGATTACAAGATTCTTGAGTCTATCTATCTAGGTATCTCCATTCCAAGACTCAGCCTATCAGGGCCCAGCTCTCAGCATAGAAGATTTGATACAGTTGAAAATTCAAATGTCTTTGGATTTCCATTACTCTTAGATATTTAATTTTTGCACCTAGTTCTCAGATTTTCTGTACTCCCTTTGCAAGAGACTAAAAAAATTTTTCACATGCAGCCAATGAGAACCTCTCATTTTGAAACATCTTTTTAAATTTGTGAGCTGTTTCCCTCAGAATTTCATTGTCTGTCTCACGAAATGTTAGCCATGATTCCATAATCCTCATAATTTCTATTTTTCGCAGACTTTCTAAAAGTGTGATGTGCTGCAGACAGTAGTGCATTCCTTTCTTTGGGTATCCTATCCTAGTTTCACACAGAGGAACGCTTTAACAATTGTGGCACTGTAGTGTACTAGAGGCTAGTAATTTTCTACCTTATCAAGAAGGAGGAGATCATTGCTAGTCAGAATGCTGATGATCCCACTCCAATTCCATTCATAACTGTGTATCTTAAGACAACTTCTGCTCTCAACTCACCTGGGTTTGGTTTGTAGGAAAACAGTCCCTGTGAAAGAGTTGTGCCTGTACAAGGTATTTATGAGTGCTTTTGAGGAAAAGACCTGTAAAGAAGTATGGAAATCAGGATTATGTAGAGGGAGAATCTGAACTGAGATAGCGATGGAACCACAGCTTTGGCCTACTCAGCTCAGGAGTTCAGATAGTGCTTCAGTGTTGTCCAGGATTAAAGCAAAATTGAAGGTCTTTGTCTCTCTGCATTGAACCATTCAGACTTTGGCTGCCCTGTGGGCATGGGGCATAATTGAGAGTGAGGTCCTTCACATCTTTTATAAGTTGTATTCCTAGGTATTTTATTCTCTTTGTAGCAATTGCGAATGGGAGTTCACTCATGATTTGGCTCTCTGTTTGTCTGTCGTTGGTGTATAGGAATGCTTGTGATTTTTGCACATTGATTTTGTACCCTGAGACTTTGTAAAGTTACTTATCATCTTAAGGAGAATTTGGGCTGACATGATGGAGTTTTCTAAATATAGAATAATTTCATCTGCAAACAGACGATTTGACTTTCTTTTCCTAATTGAATACCCTTTATTTATTTCTCTTGCCTGATTGCCCTGGTGAGAACTTCCAATACTTTGTTGAATAGGAGAGGCGAGAGAGGGCATCCTTTTCTTGTGCTGGTTTTCAAAGGGCATGCTTCAAGTTTTTGCCCATTCAGTATGATATTGGCTTTGGGTTTGTCATAAATAGTTCTTACTATGTTGAGCTATGTTCCATCAATATTTAGTTTATTGAGAGTTTTTAGCATGAAGGGCTGTTGAATTTTGTCAAAGGCCTTTTCTGCATCTATTGAGATAATGATGTGGTTTTTGTCATTGGTTCTAATTATGTCATGGATAACATTTATTGATTTGTGGATGTTGAGCCAGCCTTGCATCCCAGGGATAAAGCCAACTTGATCATTGTGGATAAGCTTTGTGATATGCTGCTGGATTTGGCTTGCTGGTATTTTATTGAGGATTTTCGCATCAATCTTCATCAGAGATATTGGTCTGAAATTTTCATTTTTTGGTGTGTCTTGCCAGGTTTTGGCATCAGGTTGAGGCTAGTCTGATAAAATGAGTTATGGAGGATTCCCTCTTTTTCTATTGTTTGGAATAGTTTCATAAGGAAGAGTACCAGCTCCTCTTTCTACTTCTGATAGAATTTGGCTGTGAATCTGTCTGTTCCTGGACTTTTTTTGTTTGGCAGCCTACTAATTATTGCTTCAATTTCAGAACTTGTTACTGGTCTATTCAGGGATTCAACTTCTTCCTAGTTCAGTCTCTGGAGGATGCATGTGTCCAGGAATTTATTCATTTTTTCTAGATTTTCTAGTTTATTTTATATTTTCTAGTTTGCCTTGCTATAGATGTTGTCATGTGATCAAATTAATGAAAATCAGATGTAAGAAGCCCTACCATGCAGAATTCAGAATTACCTTTCTGGATATAACTGGAACTTTGTCATGGATCATGCATTGAAGTCTACACCCTGTTGATGGAGAATAGAAAGCTAGAAGCCGTTTGGGTCCTGAAGAGCTTACAGCTATCATGTCATTTCAGGATTGCATTTATCCATATACTTTTGAGCGAAAGAAGTACACAATGAGACTATTTAGCTAGCTACATTTCAGGTCTGTTACTCTCAACCAATATTATTCATAACTACCGTATTCATATATGTTCATATTCAGGAATTATTTAGGTAAGGGGCGATATATCTCTGCAGAATGTTGTATCCCATGGAATGTCTACGGTGAGGCAGAAGGATGCAAATCCCTTCAAAATCTTGGGAGCAATCTGATTACAAAATTGAAATTTCAAAAAGGGAACAGATATTTATGCTCCAGAAATTCGGAAACTACTATGTCTCTGGTACAGAAAGGGGATAGAATCACCATATGAAAAAATGTTTTAAACTCAGCTTTTCCCAGAAAGATATTCTTTCAGAATATTTTACACATTCTCTTTCATCTGGAAACAGATGCTACCTTTTTCATTTGCCATTGTAATTCATTTTAAATATTCCAAATAATCTCACTTTGTTTTGAGGGATTAAAAAAAGGAGAAAATGGTCTTTCTGTATATCACCATTCTGCTGAGGGTGGCTTGGCAATGGCAATTAGAAGTGGTAATTCTGAAATTCAGAACAACAACCAGCAACAAAATAAACAGAAGCCCAGGAGTTTAGAACAACAGGGAGAGCCGCTGAGATGTAGATGAACTTAGGAAGAGACTTTCCTCTTTAGCAGTGACTCTTCGCACGTGCTACCCTCATTAGGGGTGGAGGTAGGGTACTTTAAAATGTCAGGTGCTTAGGCCCTATGGCAGATCTATTAAATCATAGTTGTTAGGAGTAGAGACAGCCCTGGTGGTTTCATTTCTTTGTGTGTTTTGTTTTTAACCTCCAAGTCAATTCTAATACACAGGGTTGAAAACTGCTGAATTGAAGAAAGTTAACACTTAAAGTGAGTCTTGGAGGTACTAAATGAACAGTCGATTGAGTTTTGTGACCTAAGTACACCTTCTGTATTAGTCCATTTTCATATTGCTTTGAAGAAGCACCTGAGACTGGATAATTTATAAAGGAAAAGAGGTTTAATGGACTCACAGTTCCACATGGCTGGGGAGTCCTCACAGTCTCAGCAGAAGGCAAAGGAGGAACAAAGTCATGTCTCCCAACATGGCGACAGAACAGAGAGCATGCGCAGGGAAACTGCCCTTTATGAAACCATAGATCTCATGATATGTATTCAGTATCATGAGAGCAGCACAGAAAAAACACACCCCCATGATTCAATTACCTTTCACCAGGTCCCTCCCATGATACACAGGGATTATGGGAGCAGCAATTCAAGATGAAATTTGGGTTAGGACACAGCTGAACCATATCACCTTTTGAGAATGTATATCTTAAAAAAGCTCAGCTCCCGTATTTCCATATTTAACATAAATTATGTAGTCATTTTATATCTGTAAATTTATTCACCTAAAGAATAAAAATTAAAAATAGTAAATATTAAACCAATTTAGACCATAGAAGAAGTTACATTTTTAAAAATAATTAGTTGAAATTCTCTGAAAATTTTATTTCAAGCAACTTGGAGACACCAGAGTAAGCCTCAAGACTATTTGTTGTAGAATATCTCATTTTGAAAACAAACAGCACAGTCATTCAGGCTGGGTTGGGTTATATTTTCACTCTCAATGTCATTTTTGCTTTGGATGGTTTCGTTTTCAGTGTCTGGGGTTGAGGACAAAGTCTCTCATTGTTTGTTTATCTTCCGTCAGTTCACATTTAAGACAATTACCGCACAGCTGGGCAAATAAGCTGGCATGCAAGTGCCTTTCCATTTTGAAGCTCTCATTGGGAAGAAGCCTGGAGAGTCAACAGAAAAATTAATTACAATTGAACAGAGCAATCTACATCATATTCAAACACTATTTACATACCAAACAAAAATAAAATATTGATGGTTAATTATTTATTATTGTCAGGTTTATTTTGAACATTTTTCTTGCATAAAAGGATTCCGGTCCTGTAGGTCCATTATTCTTAGTGAAATACCCTCAGCCTGGGGCTAAACGTCAAACTAAGGAGAATTGAATCTTAATAAAGGTTTAATTTTTTAGTCATGTTCTGTTTGTGTGTGTGTGTATGTGTGTGTGCTTGTGCTTGTGTGTAATCATACTCATTTGCTCTGTGCTTCTGGGATGTTCCATGGGTAAGTGTTCCAGGTAAATAATTTGATAATTCTTCTTTCAAATCATGGAAAGAAATAGTATTCACAGCATCGGGAAAGAGGCTTCTCATGGAATATGATTTTGTTCCCTTTAACAGGTGATCTGGGCTGGGCACGGTCGCTCAAGCCTATAATCCCAGCACTTTGGGAGGTCGACGCGGGCGGATCACAAGGTCAAGAGATCAAGGCCATCCTGGCCAACATGGTGAAACCCCGTCTCTACTAAAAATACAAAAATTAGCTGTGCATGGTGGCACACGCCTGTGGTCCCAGCTACTCGGGAGGCTGAGGCAGGAGAATTGCTTGAGCCTGGGAGGCGGAGGTTGCAGTGAGCCGAGATTGTGCCACTGCACTCCAGCTTGGCGCCTGGCGACAGAGTGAGACTCTGTCTCAAAAAAAAAAAACGTGATCTGATTCCCACTATGTACGAATTTGCACTCTATTGTCAAAATCAGTGATACATAGGTTTGCATAAAGCATGATTATATGTTGACTTCCTAACTGATGGGAATAAAAAATTATTAACGATGGCTTCCAAGGTACTGAATATCTAGGAGAGATGCTCATAATCACATTCCCATTTGCAGTGTGAAAGTGAGTGCTAAGAAGCTATGTGAATGGGACAAAGGCAGTAAGGAGAAAGATGTGAACAAAGGGACTCCTTCACTGAGTGTTGTTCCTATGATAAAGCTGAAGTTTTTTTGCATAGCACAAAATAGGGCTGTTTCCCCAAAAAGGAATGAAAACCTGCTGACACTTTGATTCCAACCCAGCAGATTCATATCAGACTGACCTCTGACTTACAGAATTGTGAAATAATACCTGTGCGTTGTTTTAAGCCACTGGTTGTGTGTCCATTTGTTACAGCACCAACAGAAATCTAATATAATTTTAAATAAAAAGTCACCATGTTGGATTCAAAAATTATAAGCATTAAACATTATAAATTCAACTTTATGGTTTATAATGTATCCATTAGTATATTTAAAGGCATCAAAAAAAGTCATGTATCTACTTGTATAAGTACCATAGACAATTTAAATGTTAAATAAAGATCTAAATAGCATATTAAAATGTCCCCAAAATGGAAAGAACGCTCCTATGCTGGAAGTTCGGTGGGTGAAGAAGAGATTGGCATAAGATCAGGAAAATAGGGAAGAGACATATTAAAAATAAGGAAGGGGCCACGCTGAAGAATTCAGAGTTTCTTCTCAAAGTGAAGGGAAAAGGTCCATCAACAATAGAAATTATTTTTAAAAAGCGATGAATCTCTCTATAAAATGATATAAGTAGGGCTCCGTGTGAAATTGTCGAGTAGAAGAGGTCACAATAGAGTATATACACTATGCTAATTTTCGTGTAAGAACCCAAGTAAAATAAGAATATATATTTGTATTTACTTTACTTGCATTCTTGATAAAGAAACACTGCAAAGATATATAGGGAAAGAAAACAATTTTCCATAGTGGGAGGAGAAATGTGATTAATGAGACATGAGTGGGACCAGATTTTTCAAAGTTTATTTTAGGTTGTTTTGACTGTTGAAACTTGGAAAAGGGATTCATTCTTTTCTTTTCTTTTTCTTTCTTTTTCCGAGATGAAGTCTCACTCTGTTGCCCAGGCTGGAGTGCAGTGGCACGATCTCTGCTCACTGCAACCTCCACTTCCCAGGTTCAGGCAATTCTCCTTCCTCAGCCTCCTGAGTAGCTGGGATTACAGGCATGTGCCACCACACCCAGCTAATTTTTGTATTTTTAGTAGAGACGAGGTTTCACCATGTTGGTCAGGTTGGCCTCAAACTCCTGACCTTGTGATCCACCCGCCTCGGTCTCCCAAAGTGCTGGGATTACAGGCATGAGCCACCTGCACCTGGCCTGTTTTCAAAAAAATGAAATTTACCTAAATAAATTAATAGGATATTTAAAATAAAAGCAGAAAATTTTCCCTACCAGAAACATGTTAAAGACAACATGTTCCCAGATGTAAATGCATCCTTTATCTCAGTTTTATGACTGGCTTGTTCAATGTGATCTTTACATTCTAGATTTAGATTATAAAGTAGTACTTGTTACTGCCCTAGTTTATCAAATAAACACATTTTGTATTTGTCAATTACTCTAGTAAGCAATATTAAATGTTCATAATAAATATTAGTTATAATTGCTTATAATCAATATGATTAGGCCATGGCAATACAGCATTTCATTTACATCCAAATTCTTTATAGCTGGTCTATGGTGTACTAGTAAAATTATCAAGCAAGTCCGTGGTCCAAACGTATTTATAAATAATTGATAATTGTTCTCTTAGTATCTTGGAGCAAAACAAAGTAGATATATGTGTTAATTTTTTGGAAAGTTAATAATACTGTGTGTAAGCTACAGAAAATGGATACAAAGTCGCAAGCTACACAATTAACATAAATGTGTTCCTTATTCAGTTTCACAAGTAAATAATATTATTTGGTACAATAAAGCAATTTCATAATTTGTCTCTTGATGAATATTTATTTCATATCAGCATTATTATTTGAGTGTAGAGTGAATTTTCCAAAAGAAAACAAGATACTTTTTCCAAAAAGTAAAATTATCCTTTTATAAATGTTTTTTACATGAGATGTTTCCTTTGTTTATTTTATATAAATAATGTTTTATGACCTTATGTTTTGTGAAATAAACAAGAAATATACAAGAATTGTGACATATGCAAGAATAATTTTTAACTACTTTCATTTTGATGTCTTTTCCTGTTCTGCTTTAGACTATGTATACGCTTCTGTTTGAGCACTATAGTCAACACTTGAAATTAGAAATATTTAATATTTGTATTAGAGATGAAGTTAAGATTTTAGTGGTGTCTGAAAAAAACAGCTGTGGTCAAACATACTTGTCACAGAGGTAATCCAAGTAATCAATTAAAGGATATGTTAATATTTACATATGCTGTTTTTAATTTATTAAGCTATTTTCTGATTTATCCATTACTAGTCTTTTGACATCTCCATTGCACCCTCCCAGGACACTTTAACTTGGTTCATCTTTCAAGCTTAAGTAGTTTTGAATGTCTAACCTTTTATATATCTTAATCCTATCTAACACTAGACTAAAGAAAGAAAACATTTTCTCTGTTGCTTTTATAACTCCAAAAAAAATCTCTTAAAATTGTATAGAATTAGTCAAGTAGACATATGATATTGTTGTATTATGAAACTTTAGAAACATAAACCAACATAAACAGAAACATATAAATTAGCAGAAAATATGTATTAAAATATATGAATCCCTTATCCTCAGCCATTTTTACAAATTTTCAACATTGTACCATTTTTGTTTCATCAGTACTCTTACTCTTATCCTTGACTCATTTTTGAGCTTTTTAAAGTAAATTACAGATGAACTGATGAAATTTTATCTGGACTCTTACCAAAATCAACGACAGAGCAAGAAGACGCAAATATTCTGGTGGCCAGTAGATCGCTAATAAGTCCTTGTAAATTTTTTTTGATTATTTGAAAGTACATAATTTTATTGTGAAATTTTTTTAGCAATTGCCTCAATATTATTTGTGGTATATAAAAATGAGTATGTATAAATGCATACACACATGCATGCAGTCTATGTGTGTTAGCAATGCAATGTAATAACTAGCAGTACCATAATTTCTAATAGGTTAGCAATACAGTAATTTGTATCATAGAGTGTTCATAATGTCATACAAGGCTGCCTTTAGGGGTCTTCAAATTTTATAACTACATTTGAACCAAAATGTACATTGACTTCAAAATGCTTCCTTTTTGTTTATGAATCTAAATAAGCATCCTGTTATAAACTTGTGGAGGAAAACCTTAGGATATTTACTCAACTAAAGACTGATTTGGTCAGAAAAATTATTTCAGGGTCTTTGGGGAAAATATTGTAATAGAAAAATTCTGAAGGAAAGGTAAGCAGAGTTCACTTTAGATATTGAGGGTTGACAGGTTAACCACCTCTGACTGGGCAGCAAGGTCTTTGTGAGATAATTAAAGCAGTTCAGCAAAACTTCTTGGTGAATGGCATGACCGCTGTGGGTACCTTTTAGAATGTGGCTCAAAGCTGTGCCAGGTATCCTCACCTGCTATTCTCACAGCTTTCCAACAGTTAACGGTACAACAGGCATTGGCTCTTTAATATATATTTATATCAAGTCAAAACTTCTGTTCAGCAAGGAGAGTTGCCCCACTAAAATACAAGAAAATTTGTAACCAATTATATTAATCAAATGACAGTAATTCTGCCACATATTTGTGTATTTTTTTGCTTTCTAAAGCAATGAAGGCCTAAGAGAGCAAAACAACTATTGAAAGCAGCCTGTGGCTTTGTTAGTTGATTAATGTTATTCTTTGATAACATACAGTTGAACAATATGCTGATGTTTGCCGATGTATCTGCTATCATGATAAAAATACAAATTTATTTTTAAATTGATGAATTCATGGTGTAGTTTTCATTGGATAGATCTCAAAAAAGAAATAGTTTTTAAGTAGTTTTATTATTAGTTAGCACAGGCATTCATACAATAAAAGAAAATCTGCTGAGACAATCAATAAAATACATGAAGATCAGAGACTAAAAAAGTGGATTGACTAGGCATCGTGGCTCATAACTATCATCTCAGCGTTATGGGAGGCCGAGGCAGGGGGATTACTTGAACGCAGGAGTCTGAGACCAGTCTAGGCAGCATAGTGAAACCTCATCCCTACAAAAAAATACAAAAATTAACCGGGTATTGAGGTGTGTGCCTGTAGCCTTAGCTACTGGGGAAGCTGAGGCAGGAGGATCATCTGAGCCCAGGAGTTCGAGGCTGCAATGAACTATAATGGCACTACTGCTCTCCAGCCTGGGTGGCAGGGTAAGACCCTGTCTCAAAAACAAACAACAACCAACAACAACAAAACCAGAAACTGATTGAGCAGAGAAATGTCACCTCTATATGTTTTTAAATCTTAGGGCAAATATTTGTAGTTAATGGAATTACTTTCTGTTAAAACACAGGCATTCATGCATATACAGACAGTAAATGTTTGGCATGCATGAAGGTTGTATTTCTGATTGTAGTCTCAAATCTATGAAGACCATTGTTAAAAATTATGACATAAAGTTTGATTGAATATTTTAACTGATTCTTTGAGACAAATGTTACAAAGATATAGAACTAAAATAATTTATAAATATCATGCAAGCATTTTTGCTTATTTTCTAATTTATTTGTTTTTTACTTAACTGAAAGAATTGTGATTTTTGAAATAAAAAGCAGTCTTACAAATTACAGTCTCTCTTTTTCTCACACTCTCTTTCACTTTTGTGCATATATAAAAGGTGTGAAAGATTTGTCATTTCCATATTAGGGCAACAGTAAATTCAATATTCATTTTATATTCCTAAAACTTCTCTCATCTAGATAAAAGGAACCTCTTTTTTTTTCCCTTAAGATTTCTTCACTTTTAAACACAGAAAAAGTGATTGGTTTTCTTTTCTAGGGAGGTCCATATTCTCACAAAAAGTCATAAAATTCTACCACTACATGTTACTATACACAGAACAAGTAAAATAAAAGAGTCATGCTGAGCTGCATATGCTGGAAAGTCTGTTAGGATTACTCACCACAGGCTTATTCTCACAAATCAACCCATAACGGGTGAGAGGAAGTTTGTTCCAGGACCATTACAAACTATCATGGGTCACGGCCGTTCAGGCTGCATCTTGGGGATCCAAATGTTTCATTAAACCTGATCTAAGGATCTACTATACCTATAATAATGAGGAACAGAGCTACCAGTGGTAGTTGAAAGGCAATTGCTATCTCAGCAGTTCACGTTTACAATGGGTAGTAACTATCTTTCCAGGGAGAAAGAAGGAAAATAAAATTCTATATAATAAACCAACTTTCTGACCATCCTGATTCTTCTTCGTTTTTGTGTTTTCTTTCTAGTTCCTGGTTTTGTGTT
Source organism: Sapajus apella (assembly GCF_009761245.1). Lineage (NCBI taxonomy): Eukaryota > Metazoa > Chordata > Mammalia > Primates > Cebidae > Sapajus > Sapajus apella. The sequence goes on along the minus strand of NW_022437041.1, from coordinate 2,473,807 downwards.
TGCTTTCTAGTATTAAATTGCTTTGTATAATGGTAGTTTTCACCTAGCTTTTCAGAGTTAGGCTTCCAATATAAATATAAAAGTAAAAAAAAAGAATTAAATGTATTTAATTGCTGGTGAAAATCCCAAGTTATTCTTCAGGAGGAGCAGGAAAAACAAGACTTGATTAAAATTTTTTTTGTTTTTTTCTATATAGAAATAGATTTTCTTCTGTCTCCTGACTCATTTTAAAATTTCCTGTCTCAATATTATCCTAATCAGCCCACTGAAAACTAATTCTAGTAAACCTCTCAGAGTGCCTCTGATTATCAATGTGAAATAAGAATCGGATTCTTTATCTTTAATTAATAGTTAAATTGCCACCTTCTGAAGAGGAAGACTGGAGGAATTATTGCAATCTGGTCTATCAATCAGAATGTAAGAAAATGGGGAGGGTTGATGGTCAGTAGTTGAATTTTGCAAACAAAGCAAAGCTAAGATGCATCCGTTTCCTCTCTCATTACATGAACAAACAATCAAAAGGGCTAGATTAAATAAAAGAGTTAGGATTACCGAGTATAAGTTAGAGAAGGAAAACTAAGAAATGAAGATGCACATTTAATCCAGAACACTAATATCAAATTATTTGTTCATTGTAACAGTGTAGACAAATGAATTTTGAAGATTTCTCAATTGGAACTCACTGTAGAATTTTCCAGAAGTTCATCCATTCGTTTCCAGTTATTTCTAAACGTTTTGAGTGAAGTCATTATGTTGTACTGGACCGAGCACAGGAAGTCAACACCAAGACAAAAGTATGCCAAATTGCAGGGTCTTTATTGCCGGCGGCCACCGAGGACTCGCGTCTCTCCAACCCGTGGCACCAAAAGGAGGGTGTCAAGTCCCCTTTATACCCGTAAAAATCACCTTGGGGCATGAGGGAGAGGGGTGGGGGATGTGAGGGAGAGGGGCGGGGGGTGGGGCGTGAGGGAGAAGGGGGGTTAGCGGTGAGAGGGTTCTGGACATTCCAGTGGATTCCTGGGTGAAGATGGGGTGAGGGTCTCTGGACATTCTGAGGGCCAGGGGCCCTTTTTGACATTCTGGTTGTTACTTAAGTGATTCACAAAAGTCAAGATTAGCATTTGTTTACACATTGTCTGGGTAAGATGGCGATTACAGTCCTTAATTGCTCATTCACATTTGGGCTATAGAGAGCAGTTTAAACAGAAAGCTGAGGTATGGTTGAGGTATGCAGTTTTAAGGGATTTTTACCATGTCGTAATTATTGCTTCTAAAGTAGAGTTCAAATCTCTAAATGTAGTTATTCGATTAACTGAGATGTGCTCATGCAACAATATATATATAGTCTCTCTATATAAAAGAGTTCAGAGGTAGCTTATGAGTCATTTCTTGTACTTCATCAAAAATTTCCTCAAATCCCGATGAAGAAAGGCCGCCCCGTATTAATTGCTGGCACGGCTTTTCCTTCTTCACTCTGTTCCTCCTTGGTCTTTCTTTCCAGCACAGCCTTCCTTTCATCCCTATCTTGCTGTTATTCACCTCTCCAAATAGGTTTCTGATTGCAACCACACTCAATTTAAGAAAAACTGAAAAAAAACTTTAAAACCTTCAGGTCTAATTCTGCACAGAAGATACAACTTAACAAGGAGACAGATGAAAGGAAACCAGAAAAGGCTGGGAAATAAAGCGAGGCACAACACAGGAGCAGGTCGGGACTCAGACACAGAAAAAAACGCAGTTCACATGAACTTGGGCAAAAAACTTCTACTTTCAAAAATAAATTTTCCTTTGAAAAAATTCTATAAAAAAGTTTTTCTGTTTCTTTTATCTCATAGCTCTTCAGTGAATCTAAAATATTCCCTCAAGAGAGAGATGAAAAAAATTCATGTTTTATTCCATATTAGGAGTTAGACTTAGAAATATAATTCTTCCTTCTCTTCAAACTGTAGTGTAACTGAAAATTATTTTCTTCCCAAATCGCCCTAGGTGGTGAGGAGCACATTTATTGTTTAATTGCACTGGTTTTAATATTTGTAAGCAATGTTAGCAAAATTTTATGTATAATATGTTGATGTAGGTGAAGTTTTAGACCACTGAAACAATCGTTTAAATAAAATTTTTATACTTTTACAAAAGCAAAGCATTTGGAACCTGGTGTAAAGATACTGAAGTCAGCTCCTCTAATTAAAATATTTTTACTAACCCGTATGCAAGGTAATTCCTGATTTGGCCATTCATCATCTATCGTTTGCTACCTCATTCCTTTCCAATACAACTCACTCTTCACTTTTTATCAGATTGACTTATTTGCCTTAGTTTGAATGTGAGTTTATCCTTTCAATTGTTAATCTGTACCTTCCTTATTTGCTCACTGAATTACTTTGTCAGCACACTTGTATTTTGTATACCTTCTCCTGCCAGTGGGTTAAGAGCCAGCCAACAATAAATGACTAAGACAGGATTTCTACCTAAGTAAAGGATTGTTAATGCGAGTGCTAAACATGAGGATGGGCACAGTGGCTCATGCCTGTAATCCCAGTACTTTGGGAGGCCAAGACAGGTGGGTCATCTGAGGTCAGGAGTTTGAGACCAGCCCTGGCCAATCATGGCTAACATGATGAAACCCCGTCTCTACTAAAAATAGAAAAATTAGCTGGTCATGGTGGCACGCACCTGTTATTCCAGCTGCTTAGGAGGCTGAGGCAGGAGAATCACTTGAATCCAGGAGGCGGAGGTTGCAGTGAACTGAGATCATGCCACTGCACTCCAGCGTGGCAGCAGAGCGAGACTTCATCTTAAAAACAAAACAAAAAAAGGACAACATTTACTATACAATAGAAAAGTAAGTAAAATACTATCAGATTGCAATAAGAGGGAAATAAACATTTTCTGGAGTACAAGTGGCTAGAAATAAAGCTAGACTCAGAGCAGGTTATATTTAAATATTTAAATGAGTCCTGAAGATGAGGATAGGCATACTAGATGGAGCCTTTAACAAGGCTGGGGCATGAACTGGGTAAGAGTAGAAGAAATCAGAACACGACATTCACAGACTTCATCATTTTGCTAGTTTTTCCTTGATGTTATTCTGGAAAATCTATGAACTCTGGGATAATGTCCTCCAAATGTGGAAGCCTGCGACATGGCTCAGATATCCACATAATTTGAAAGTGATTGTTAAACTATAATTTTCCAATAGCTTAGAAGTCATGATACTCAGGCAAGTAAAATAAACACATGTCAAAATGGTATTTAACTTATTAATAAGGGTTTCATTGACATTATATATTAATGATAGTATTACTGATTCAAAGAGCATCTGAGAAGCTAGACTATGTATAGGAGGACAGGATCACTGGGCAGGTTAGTAAATTAGTTAATATCCACCGTAGCCATGACATACCATCTCGAGGGTTATGTGTTTCACAGGACAAACTATTTGCATCTCTATGAGACAAAAGTTTCCAAGCTAACCTGTGACTTTTCTATGTCTGAGGGTGTAATCAGAGGTAACAGAGAATGAATCTAAGCATATTAGGTTGATTTAGGTTATTTCCCTAAATAATTTTCAGTACCCATTGCCCTTACACCATAATGTTGAAAAGAGGTATCATCCATTTTTTACCTTACTTACTGATTTAGATAATTTTTCAGACACTCTACATGGGATTCTGATTTACAGCCAGTAATAGAAACACCTGAACTAAGAGTTTCTATGACTATCAAGGGCCAATACAATTCAGATTTCTCATTTTGTTATGGGCTACAGGTGGTATTAGGTACAGCTTGCTGAGGATGGTTAATGCTGGAATTGCAGTTACGGAGTCATTAAAATCACGGGCTTCAATACTGGCAGAAGTGAGAAAATGCCTCTGTGGCAATTACACAAATAGCTAATCTCACTTCTGCCCATTTTTTTTAATATAGAATGACAATATATTTTCACAGACAAATCTTAAAATTTTTAAATTGGTTCAAATAATGAATTATATTGAAAATCAGGTTTAAAAGGTCTCCTTTTCTGAGACGATAAAATTATTTAAAAATTACATTCATTTACTGAATTGAAAGGATATTACTATAAATTACACACACACACAAACACACACACACACACAAATATGTATCCACCATGGGATATAAGTATATATAATTTATATATGAGGAATTCAACAAAATGATTACAGAGCTAAAACTGAAACAGAGGTCATGTACTTAGCATGGGTATTTGAAATTGCCCACGGCAAATTATCAGACAACTTATTTTAAAGCCCCCAAGGTGACCTTGGATCCTTTGCATCTCTTTCCAAAAGTAAGATTGCCAATTTGTAGGAAGCAATATCTTTCTGAGATATTAAATAAGAAAAAATGGGATTTATCAAACTACACATCTTCAAATCAGAGCTACTTCTTATGGCAAAGGTCAGGTTGTAGGGTAATATAAATTCAAATATGAACTAATATTCAGAATCTTGAAAATAACTTGGCAGATACCCAGAATGAACTTTAAAATATATGTAGTTAGGAAGCTCGGAAACTGATGGCTATATCTTTTCAACTAATGCAAAGTGCAGATTTGTGAAAATTACAGCAATGATTTATACCAGAGGAATGTAATGATCTATTAAAGAAATCGGGAATCATTTTAGTGTAATTATGGATTACATGAATGAAGAATGCAGCTGGATATACACTGATTCCCTAAGCATTTATAACATGTGCTACGTATTCAATAAAGTTACCAAAATGCTTTTCTTTCTTCACATCCTCTACCACCTAATTGTTGCAGACTTCCAAAAAGGACAATAAAAGCAGCATTTGATTGAACTTTGAAAACGGGGTTGTATCCAACCTATTTGTAATGAAATGGTATCACAGAATGCTCAGTGAAACAGGTTACTCTTCTTGATACCTTGAGATGCATTCTCTAACCTACTTCCCACTCAGGAACACATAGTTGGATCATTTGACTACAAGAGGGAACACGGAGGTAGTTGAAGAAAGAACTTTGATTTGCCCTGAAGTTCACTTAGCCACACGTGGGCACTGAACCCGGGAAGGTGGCGTGGCATGTAGGAGGAGGCTGGCAGGGGATGAAGGGGCATCTGTCCTGTGCAGATCCTTACAGAATGATGAAGGGAAACTGGATGTTGCCCAAGAAAACTTCAAAGGCCAGATAGGCAACTATCACTTGTTTTTTTTGTACCAAATGGAAGAAAACAAGTCTCCAACTTCAATGGCACCAAGTATCAGGAGTAGACAATATGTTTACATAAATAGTGGTTGACAGCAGGAGGAAAAAATAATAAATTAATAAATAAATAAACAAGAAATGACTAGCTTCACAACTTCTCCTCTCTTGAGACTGGCTATCACTCAAAAATGCAGAGGCACTCCTAAGAGGCAGGGTTGAAACAAAAGGAAAATACACATTAGAAGAGAAAATTCTGAGACTGAGATTAGAAATTATACAATATCGATGATTTTTACTGAAAGAATTACAGCATACAATTGCTAGACTGAATTTACTGACAATTCAATAATCCATTTGTAGCAGAAGGGAGATGGCAAATAGGAGACAGGGCTGATATGTGGTTCCCGCTTTGCTGGACAGAAGGGCTTCTGGAGCCTCACACTATGGACTTTTGCTTCAGAAACCACCACAGGAGCATCCCAGGAAAATGGAGAGAATTCATAGATCCTTTAAAAGCAGCAGCAGGCCACTGCAAATTCCATGAGACAGGCAAAAAAAATGTGAGTTCCCAAAGTGTGAATGGGGATAACCTGCCTCTGAAGACACATCCCCACTGGGAAACCCAAAAATCCAGATTACGAGAGAAAGATTTAACTTTAAACCCTACCTAGAACCGAAATGAATTTAGTGTGAAATATAAAGGTGGAAGCAGCCATGGGAAGAGCCCTCTAGGCACTCACAGTCTCCAGCTAGATCTCAGGGAAGCCATCCCTGACTATCACACAGGGGTCTTGGAGAAGGCAGCTACCAGAATTTGGGAGGGATAGCCAAGCGAAAGACGTTTCCAACTGAACTTTGTAATAAATCTGAATGCCTGTAAACACTTGGGCAGAGTTGAGTGACAAACAGAAACTATTGCAGAAAGGAGAGCAGGAGTCCCTGCAAGTGTGGGAAGACAGGGAGGGGTATGGCCTGGAAGCCATGCTTGCTTTCTTAGTGAGAAAACATATAGCTTGGGGGTAGGTCTGAGTCCAACTCACAAGCTGCCTGGAGATAAACTCCAGGCATTGCAGGAACTAGTTGGTCCTCACCAACTGCTTGGGATCTGTGTGAGGCCTATCACTATTGGCTTTCTCCCACTTCCCTGGCAACAAATACGTCGACAAAACCTTATGGAACATAACCCAGTTGGCCCCAAAACTATGCCCCCATTCCCTACAGTGGCTACAGCAAGCCTCACCAAAGGAGAGTCTGAGCTCAGTCCCATGTAATACTCCCCCCACCTAATGATATTTCCCTAACCACCCCAGTAAGCATTAACAAAAGACATAAACTCTTGGGAGCTTGATGACACTGCCCTTGCCTGAGAAACCCAAATACTTATCCTGGCCAACCTAGGGCAAACCTATATTCCTCTTCTACTATTGCAGCTAGTGCTCTCTTGAAAGCACCACATTCTGGTGGGAGACCAACCAACTCAAGACGCTGTAGCAACTCATGACAGAATAACCATGCTCCAAGGAAGAAGAAAACAACAGCTCATTCTACTGCCTGCAACATCCTGGCTAACAAGTGGGCCTGAATCTGTCCACATGACAACTTCACTGCTAGCATAACCAGCATTCAAGGTCAGCACACTAAACATATCTATAACCAAGGATTCTCACAGAGTCTACTTCACTCTCTTTCTGCTTCCACCAGAGCAGGTGCTGGTATCCATGTCTGGGAGACCTGAAGACAGATTACATCATAGGACTCTTTGCAGACATTTCCCAGCACCATCCCAGAACCCACTAGCCTTGATGGGCGGATAGACCCAAAAGAGTAATGACAATCACTGCAGTCTGGCTTACAGGAAGCCCCATCCCTAGGGAAAGGGAGAGTACACCACAGCAAGGGACCACCTCGTGGAACAAGAGTCTGAACAGCAGCCCTTGAGTTCCAGGTTTTTCCACCCAAATAGTATTCATGAATGACAGGAAACCAGAAAAGTAATTCTGGTAATATGACAAAAAAAAGTTCTCTAACACCCCCAAAAGACCACACTAGGTCCAAAGCAGGGGATCCAAACCAAGAAGAAATCTCTGAATTGCCAGATAAAGAATTCAGAAGGTTGATTATTAAGTTACTCAAGGAGATACCAGAGAAATGTAAGAACCAACTTAAAGAAATTTTAAGAACAATGGAAGAAGTGGATTAAAAATGTTCCAGAGAAGTAGACATCATAAGGGGAAAAAAATCACAACTTCTGGAAATGAAAGACACACTTAGAGAAATACAAAATGCACTGGAAAGTTTCAACAAAAGAATGAAATGAATGAAAAAAAGAATGCAGAGCTCAAAGGCAAGGCTTTCAAATTAACCTAATCCAACAAAGACAAATAAAAAAGATTTTTTTAAAAAAAGAACAAAGTGTTCAAGAAATCTGGGATTGTGTTAAACAGATAAACCTAAAAATGATTGATGTTCCTGAGGAACAAAAGAAGTCAAAAAGTTTGGAAAATATATTTGAAGGCATAATCAAGGAAAACTTCCCTGGTCTCACTAGAGATCCAGGCATCCAGATACAAGAAACTCAAAGAACATCTTGGAGATTCATAGCAAAAATATCATAAGCCAAATGGCACATAGTCATCAGGTTATTTAAAGTCAAGATGAAGGACAGAATCTTAAGAGCTGTTTGGCTAAAGCGTCAGGTAACCTATAAAGGAAAATGTGTCAGAATAACAGCAGATTTCTCAGTAGAAATCCTGCAAGCCAAAAGGGGTTGGGGTCCTATTTTTAGCCTCCTCAGACAAAATATTTGCCAGCAAAAAAAAAAAAAAATTATATCCAGCAAAACTAAGCTTTGTAAATGAGGGAGAGATAAAGTCTTTTTCAGACAAACGAATGCTGAGAGAATTTACTGCTACCTAGTCAGCACTACAAGAAATGCTAAAAGGAGTGTTAATTCTTGAAACAAAACTTCAAAAATACTGCAAGGTAAACCTCCTTAAACATAAATCTCACAGGACCTATAAAACAATAACACAATGAAACAAAATCAAGGTATTCAGGCAACAACTATCACAATGAATAAGACAGCACCTCATATCTCAATATTAATGTTAAATGGAAATGGTCTAAATGCCCCACTTAAAAGACACAAAATGGCAGAATGGATAAAAATTTGCCACCAAGTATCTGCTGTCTTCAAGGCGCTCATCCAACACATAGGGTTCAAACTTAAGGTAAAGGGATGGAAAAGATATTCCATGCAAAATGGAAACCAAAAGTGAGCAGGATAGCTATTCTTATATCAGACAATACAGACTTTAAAACAAAAACAGTTTAAAAAGACAAAGAAGGACATTATACTATGATAAAAGCATAAGCCCAACAGGAAAATATCACGATCCTAAAGATATATAGGCCTAACATGGGAGCTCCCAAATTAATAAAACAATTACTGCTAGACATAAATAATGAGAAAGATGGCATCACAATAATAGTGGGGTCTTCAGTACTCCACTGACAGCACTAGATATATCATCAAGACAGAAAGCCAACGAAGAAACAATGTACTTAAACCATACCCTACAACAAATAGACTTAACAGATATTTACAAAATATTCTACCTAAAACTGCAGAATATACATTCTTTCATTAGCCCAGAGAACACTCTCCAAGATAGATCATCCAATAGGTCACAAAATAAGTGTCAATAAATACAAAAATAATCAAAGTTATATCAGGTAATCTCTCAGTCCATAGTGGAATAAAATAGAAAGTTAACTCCAAAAAGAACCCTCAAAACTATACAAAAACATGAAAAATAATCTGCTCCTGAATGATCTTTGGGTCAACAATGAAATCAAGATGGAAATTAAAAAATTCTTTGAGCTGAATGACAATAGTGACACAACTTATTAAAACCTCTGGGATAGAGCAAAATAGTTGCTAAGAGGAAAGTCCATAGAATTAAATGCCTACATCAAAAAGTCTAAAAGAGCACAAAAAGACAATCTAAGGTAACACCTCAAGGAACTAGAGAAACAAGAACAAGCCAAAACCAAACCCAAACCTAGCAGAAGAAAACACACAACAAAGATCAGAGCATAACTAAATGAAATTAAAACAAAAGAAAAACAATGCAAAAGATAAATGCAACAAAAAGCTGGTTTTTTGAAAAGATAAACAAAATTGATATACCATTAGCAAGATTAAGCAAGGAAAGAAGAGAGAAGATCCAAATAGCTCAATTAGAAACAAAATGGGAGATATTACAACCGATACCATAGAAATGCAAAAGATCATTCAAGGATGCTATGAACACCTTCACATGCACAAACTAGAAAATCCAGAGAAGATGGATAAATTGCTGGACATATACAACCCTTTGAAGATTAAGGAAAATATAGAAATCTTGAATTCATCAACAACCAATATCGAGATTGAAACAGAAATTTTAAAATTTCCAACAACAACAAAAAAGTACGGGACCAAGTGGCTTCACTGCTGAATTCTATCAGGACTTTAAAGATGAATTGGTATCAATCTTACTGAAACTATTCCAAAAGATAGAGAAGTAGAGAATTCTTCCTAAGTCATTCTATGAAGCCAGTATCACTGTAATATCAAAACCAGGAAATGGCATAACAATAAAACTACAGAGTAATATCCCTGATGAACATAGATGCAAAAATCCTCAACATAATACTAGTTAGCTGAATCCAACAGCATATCAGAAAGATAATCCACTGTGATCAAGGGATCCAGAGATGGTTTTACATATACAAGTCAATAAATGTGATATACCAAATAAACAGAATTAAAAATAAAAATTATATGATCATACAAATAGTAGCAGAAAAAGCATTTGACAAAATTCAACATCCCTTGTGATTAAAACCCTTAGCAAAATCAGCATAGAAGAGACATACCTCAAGATAATAAAAGTCATCTGTGAAAAACCCACAGTCAACATTATATTAAATGGGGAGAAGTTGAAAGCAGTCCCCTGAAAACTGGAATAAGACAAGGAAGTCCACTTTCACCATTTCTATTCAAGATAGTATGGAAAGTCCTAGCCAGAACAATCAGACAAAAGAAAAAAAAATAAAAAGTATCCATATCTGTAAAGAGAAAGTCAAACTTTTGCTGTTACCTATAATTGACCGCATACCTGGAACACCCTAAAGACTCCTCCAAAAAGCTCCTAGATCTGATAAACAAATTCAGCAAAGTTTCAGAATACAAAATTAATATACACAAATCAGTAGAACTGATATACACCAACAGCAACTAGGCTGGGAATCAAATTAAAAAGTCAACCCTTTTTACAACAGCTGCAAAAAAATAAAACAAATTTCTTAGGAATATACCTAACCAGTAGATGAAAGCTCGCTACTACAAAACACTGCTGAAAGAAATTATAATGACACAAACAATTGGAAATGCATCCCATGTTCATAGATGGATAGAATCAATAGTGTGAAAATACCCATACTGCCAGTAGCAATCTACAAATTCAATGCAATTCCCATCAAAATACCATCACCATCATTCACAAAAGTAGAAAAATACATCCTAAAATTCATGTGGAACAAAAAAGATCCCTCATAGCCAAGGGAAGACTAGGCAAAAAGAATAAATATGGAGGCATCATGTTACCCCACTTCAAACTATGACAAGCCTATAGTTACCAAAACAGCATGGTACTGGCATAAAAATAGGTATGTAAACTGATGGAACAGAACAGAGAACCCAGAAATAAAGCCACATACTTATAGCCAACTGATCTTTAACAAAGCATACAAAAACATAAAGTGGAGAAAGGACACCTTATTCAACAAATGGTGCTGAGATAATTGACAAGCCACATGTGGAAGAATGAAGCTGGATCCTCGTCTCTCACCTTACCAAAAATTAACTTGAGATAGATTGAAACTTAAATTTAAGACCTGAAACCATAAAAATTCTAGAAGATAACATTGGAAAAACTCTTCTAGACATGGGCTTAAGCAAAGAGTTTATGACAAAGAACCAAAAAGCAAATGCAACAAAATCAAAGCAAATAGAAGAGATTAAAAGGCTTCTGTATAGCTAAAGAAATAATCAGCAAAGTAAACAGACAATCCACAGAGTGGGAGAAAATATTTGCAAACTATGCATTCGACATAGGACTGATATCCAGAATCTACAAGGAACTCAAACAAATCAGCAAGTAAAAACAAATAATCCCACCAAAAGTTGCACTTAGGGCATGAATAGACAATTCTCAAAGGATATACAAATGGCCAACAAACATATGAAAAAATGTGCAACATCACTAATGATCAGGGAAATGCAAATCAAAATGCAATTTGATGCTACCTTACTCCTGCAAGAAAGGTCATAATCAAAAAATAATAGATGTTGGTATGGATGTGGTGAAAAGGGAGCACTTTTACACTGCTAGTGGGAATGTAAACTTGTACAACCACTATGTAAAACAGTATGAAGATTCCCTATAGAACTAAAAGTAGAACTACCATTTGATTCATCCCTCCCACTACTGGGTATCCACCCAGAGGAAAGAGCTCATTGTATGAAAAGGACACTTGCACACATATGTTTATAGCAGCACAATTCACAATTGCAAAAATAAGAAATCAGCCTAAATGCCCATCAACTAATGAGTGGATAAAAAATATTTGGTGTGTATACATATATATCACATTTACATGTATTTATTGTACATATATATACACATACATACACACACGTGCATGCACACACACACACACACACCATGGAATGCTACTCAGCCATAAAGAGGAACAAAATACTGTCATTTGCAGCAACCTGGATGGAGTTGGAGACTGTTATTCTAAGTGAAGTAACTCAGGAATGGCAAACCAAACATCATATGTTCTCACTTATAAGCAGGAGCATAGCTATGAGAATGCAAAGTCATAACAATGATCTAATGGAATTTGGCGACTTTGGGGGAAGGGCCAAGGGGGTGAGGGATAAAAGACTACACATTGGGTACAGTGTACACTGCTCAGGTGATGGGTGCACCAAAATCTCAGATCACCACTAATGAACTTTTCCATGCAACCAAACACCACTTATTCCCCAAAATTTGAAATAAAAATTTTAAAACAGAAAATAATCCATGTATCCATTTTAGGAATGTGACATAGTTAGCCTGGAGTTGCAGAACATGAAAAGAGCACTTACAGTTACAAGGCCAAAACAAACTATGTGATAGCATATAATATACAAAGAGATCTAATTCTTTAAGCCTAGTAAGGTTACTCATTTCACTTTTCCTGGTTGTCACAAGCCATGTGGTAGTTAAATTCAAAAGAGAAAACAAAGGCACAGAGGGTGTATAGTCAATCTGTACTTCCAGTGATATTAAGGATAAATTTGCATTGCTATTTAAATGACTGGGTTGATTGTCACATCATTAATAATTAGTATATAAAAATGTTCCACTTATATTGCACAGTTATAGGCTCTGTCTTAAAATTAAGACTGAATAAAATAAAATTATATAAATTATTTTGTGAATGTAATATATGACAAGTTGGTGTTAGCTCGTTCTGTCATCATGGTTTATTCATTTTATGTAATTGAAAAATTTTCTTCAGGGTATCATGTATTTAATTTTTATTCAACCATAAACTGAAGCAGAGAGGAGCAGCAGCTGTTTTACTAAGTAGGGAGAAATTTTGTGTGTGTGTGTGTTTTTTTTTAAGATTTTCTTTTTCTCCCTTTTTAACTTGAAAAAAGTCATACCTTCCCAGATAGAGTGGAAGTGGAAATAGTCATAATAATAATTCAAAATTTTATAAATGCAGTTAAGGAAGTTTATTTACTTTTAATCAGACAGTTCAACATATAGCCCCTACTATGTCTTTCACAATGTAGATGTATACTTAGTGTTGTTAATAAATTTCTAATTAAGTCAAAGAAATAAACATCAAATAGGAAAAACTGTCTCATGCTGAAATAAATCTCTTTCTCTGTCTCTCATTCTATCTATCATCCATCTATCTGACATTGGAAAACAAGAAAACAGATTCTGTCTTGAAATTTTCCAGTCCCACTTTTAGAATTCACTCATTCCTTTAAAAGATGGTGAATCTGTTATCACTTAGTTCTTTATAGTTGCCTTTTATCTTAATGAGTTGGTAACGCAGTGGTTGGGATGGTATAATACCCCATGATTAAGGCCATAGTTTGTTACTGATGATAGAAGCTGTTTATCTCTGACTCCTCTCTCTCTTAGATACTACCATTTGCTAAGTGCCTTTTATGGGAACTCCGCAGTGACTTTCATTGCAGCCTATTTATTCTCAGGGACACTACATTATTTGCAAAGCTTTCTTTCTCATCCAACTTACTGTAATAGAACTCTGATAATTTTATTTTCAGATTTCCATAAATAACTAAAATTAAAGCATTTCTATTCATTATTGGTGAACTAGTTTTAGGAAGAGAACTAGTTTTAGGAAGAGCTCTAGTTTTATTTCACTCTAAAGCAAAAACTACACAAATGCTAATGATTTTCCATAACCAACTCAGAAGTATCCATAAATCTTAACAACAATTCAGGTATGTCATAATTTGTTTTCCAACCAACCTGTCTATTCTTAGGTTGTGTAATTTCACCTTAATTCCCCTGGAGTCCAGCCAAACTAAAATGTTGAAAAATTTATGTTACCTAAACTCACCAGACTTGCTAGATGAAGCAACATTCTCCATAAAACCATTAGGCCAATGCCCATATCATTCAAGTCAAATACTTACCGTGAGTTAATTGTGTTTGTTCCTAACTCCTGTTCATGCCATTTTTACTTATTATTGTAAATAATAAATTGAGATATATAATGCTTTGTTGTTGAGGAGAACAGGGGGGAAAAGACCTATCACTGAAACCCATCCCTTACATAGGTTTCTAACTCAAATTTATACTATCTATGTGCTCCAGAAAACCTCTAAGTTCTAATTTTAATTAATATGTCCTTTACTTAGATGTGTTCTGAAATATCTGCTAAAGCAAAATTAATCCCTTCCAGGTAAACCCACCATAATGTTAGTCCAAAAATAATTTTCCCCAAATAAATTTCTAATAAAATTTAATAGCTTATAGTTAAAAATTTTAACACCAAGAGAATCTGTCACCACAAGTGAGACTGTTACCTCCCCAAAAAGGCAACAGAATTAGACAGCAGACACTAAAAATACAAATTTTATAAAAATCTATGCTTACTACTCTTTAGAGAAATAAAAGACAAACTTGAAAATACAGGAAGAAAATGGACAACTATAAAGTTTTGTTGCACAAATTTGCAAACTAACCAAATGGAGTTTTAAAATGTAAAAGAAAATACAGTAACTTAAAAACTCAGTGTAGTAGCAAAGCTCCAGACTAGAATATCTCTAGCTAAAGAGAGATTCAGTGAACTGGAGTTTTCATTTTTATAAACTCAACAGTTGTAGAAAAGAGGGAGAAGAAAATAAAAACAGAAAAGACAAGAGCACACATTACTTAATAACTTCAAAATTATACCATTTATAAAACTGGAATCCTATTGTAAGTTCCCCGTATCCCTATACTGATAATTAAAAGAAATATTGCCAATCTTGAATTTTTGTGTTGAATAGAATGTGTGAGGCAGGTCCAACCAACTTATAACAAGCTAATTCTTACATGAATCTATAACCCAAATTCATGATGAACAACAATTGACTGCACCACTTCAAATAAAGTTTCTCCTTGTCTTATTAGACAGGAAATCTTTGCTCCAAAATTGATTTTCCATCCATTCCTTAGGTATGCCATTCTTATCACAACCCCTTCTCTGGCTCAATCAATGTTCGTGGTTCAAGATTTGTGACCGTGGCTACATGAAATGGTTTAAGAGTAGTTTGCAGGAATGATCCCTCAATATGTTACTACGTCAATTGCCTTACATACTTGTATAGTTTCTACTGTGCTCTGCAAATATCTACTTGAATTTGAATTTATGAAATAAAAATCGAATTGTTAGAATACATTATAACAAAGGAAATTTGAGCCTATATCTGCAACCAGCATAAAAACAATCTTTTTAATGTCATACACATTGCAATTTAAAGTGTTTGTATATGTGATATCTACGAAAACCATGCTAGGTTTGTAACTCGAGGGCTGAAAATACCATCTCAATTTTACAGAATATAAGTGGTTTGACTAAAATCACACAGATAATAATGGTGATGGTGAAAGAACAAAAGTCTTCTTAATCTAAATTAAATTTTCTTTCTGTAATTTTCATGTTGCTAAGACTGAGATAAATCTTATTCTTTTCTTTTTTTGCTCTCGAATGTGCCAGAAACCTCATCTATAAGAGTCATTAATTTTCATTAATGTATTATTCATTAATTTTAATTTGAAATTTGTCTAAAGTAAAATATTATAAAACCAAAAAACTGATCAAACTTGATGGTATAGTTGAAGTAGTTGAATTTTTTAAGTTTTCAGAATTTCATATCTTAAGCAATTCAGTGACACAATGAATTATGTTATAATTTGTTATCTTGAATGAGGAAATAATAAACATGTCGTCATCATTTTCTTGTTCCAAAATAATTCTTTAGGCAAATAATTGAACTTAACATTCTGTGAGTGTGTGTGTGTGTGTGTGTGTGTGTGTGTGTGTGTGTGTGTTATGTGTTTCAATAAGAATTATAATTAAACTGGCAGTTATCTTCTGAATCTCTTTTCCTTGAGCGTGTTTTTTTGCTTTGTTTTATTTTTTAAAAAGCAGAAGATCCCACACATTTGGTGTTAGCTTGTTATGTTTTGATGTTTAACAAAGAGATCCTGGCACACACAAAAAACTGTCACTTCTGGGTCACTAGTTCAAATGAGAATTGTACTCTCAGTGTCAGTTGAGCAGCATTTGGTTATTCTTTATTGTTCTTGATCTAGTCTGTTTTCTACAAAACATCACAAGTTTCGTAGAGAGAAACAGACCTGAAAAGAAAGAACAATATAACCTAGAGAATTTTCTTGTTTCAACTTAGCTTCTGGTTATGAGTTACAAACTGACCACATTACAACTCATTTAAAAGTTTTACAAACATCATCAAATCAGTCAAAAAATCTAGGAAACTATGAGTATGTTTCCAGGATTCATTGCAACAGTCCCACAAGATAGATGTGAGCAGAGATAGAAGAGAAGATGGGTCAACTCTTAGGCTTCATAGAAAATGTGGAAGCAGAGTCACCATGAACATTTGAGGCCAGTCTCTTTAAAAACCTTGAATTTTTAACAGTAAATCCTGATCCTAATGTATTTACCCTCAAGAGTATAATATATAAAAAAAAAGAGAACGAACAAATATATCTGAAGCATTTACTGTATACTAGAATGTGTTAGGCTTATTTAATATTCAAAATAAGATATTAGGTGTCTGTAAGTAGCCATAGTCCAACGAATTGTCATTTTTTTCATATGAGGACACCGAAGTTTAGAGAACTTTAAAATTTGCCAAGAATGATACATCTAGCAAGTTATAGGGCTCAAAGGTGCATGTTCAGACTGAAGCTTCACATTGGTAGGAGTCTCTGTATTCATTCCAGAATTAAAGCAGAGACAAAGTCTCCTCCAGAAAAGTAGCAAATATTTTAGTTTTCCACTTCTGCAAATGTTATGGTGGTTAATTTGAGCTACTGGGCTTCTAATAGATTCTGGGGAAATATATGTCTGAAAATTTAGAGAATGAAGAGCAGTAATATTCTGGGAGGTTCTTGCCATACCTCATGTTGTTTGCTATAAATTATTTACAATTATTTATTTAGGATTGGCTCAGATATTCAAGTCATATATTGATCACAACATTCTTTTATTTCACTTTCAATGAAAGACTTCTTGAACCTGGAAAACATCAACACCTGCAGTTCAAATATTTTAGTCTTTAGTTTTTATATAACTTTGAGAATCATTTCTCACATGTTTATATACTGCTGGGATTCCATCCTCCTCCATAGATTCTACTTTCACTTCCTGTAATAATCTATCATACAGTATTATATCGCCAGGCCATTCGAAGTGTTATCTACGTGACCCCAGAATGCTGAATTGTGCTACTAATTGGAAGTAAGCTTTTCATTTCCTTGGATTGATTCTCTATTACTTTCTTTCAATAATGTAATTACGTACATTCTTCTATCAGATTCTTTGTTGGCTTGTTTTCTCCTGCATCCCAATGTTATGATTCTATATATTTATTCGACTCTCCTCTAAGCATCATATAACTATAAAGTAGAATTGCTAACCCTTAATGTCATCAGCAAAACCCATTAGGTATTCTCTTGTTGCCTGAATTGCCTCTATCTCATCAAAGCAGCCTACAGTCTTCAATAATTCTTTGCCAGAATAGATGACGTTGTTAAAAATATAAGTAATTATATACAGAATACTCATTTAAAAAGTGATTGTACCTATGATGTGCCAAACACTAAAACGCTCTACCTTTAGGAATATCAATTCAGTGTGATTCAATTTAAGAAACATTTATTGGATGCCAAAGCACTAATCTAGGTTCTGAGGATCCATGGATAAATAATGTACATTTTCCAGTCTCGGGGAACTCACAATATAACTGGAAAATCATAAAAAAATAACCTGGAGATAACATGATAAGCACTATAGGAGAGCTATGCAGGAAATATCATGAGAACACACACAAAAAGAATCAATCAAGTTGACCTTGAGGGAGCACTGGGTAGCAAGTACTTTTATATATAGCCTAGAGGTGGTTATTATATTTGACTTCTAAGGGCAAATGGTTGCTTGGAAGGAAGGAAGGAAGGAAGGAAGGAGGGAGGGAGGGAGGGAGGGAAGGAAGAAAGGAAGGAAGGAGGGAAGGAAGGAAGGAGGGAAGGAAGGAGGGAAGGAAGGAAGGAGGGAAGGAAGGGAGGGAGGAACAAGAAGGAAGGAAGGAAGGAAGGAAGGAAGGAGAAGGGAAGGGAAAGGGAAAGGGAAAGGGAAAGGGAAGGGAGGGGGGGGGGGGGGGGGGGGGAGGGGAGGAAGGAAGGAATTCTAAACAGAGAACATAATAGTAGCAAGACAATGATAATGTAAATGCAGCCAGGGTGTTTTGTGGGTGATTGGGTCACAGCACTGGCAAGAGAGGAAAGTAGGAAAAAGAATTTTAGAACCAACCGTTAAGGGCTTTGAATGGCACAATAAAGCATTGGAAAATTATTTGAAAGGTGACTGTGTTAATTTTCTATACTGCATAAAGATTCACTACAAACTTAGCAGCTTAAAGCAAAATTCTTTTTGCTATTGCACAGGTCAGAAATATCGGCATTATTTAGCTGGATCTTATGTTTAGGAACTGAAAAGCCTGCAATTGACATGTTAGGTAGGGTTTGATTCTCATCCAGAGGCTTGACTAGGTAGGCATCTTCCTCCCCACTTGGGTGATGCTTGGCAGCATTCAGTTTCTGGTTGTTTTTTTTTTTTTTTTTTTTTTTTGTAAATCTACAAGAAGAGAGAGACTGCAGCAAGTCTGATAATAAGACAGAGTTTTATATAACATACAGGAAATGCAGGAAGAATGTCCCATCACTTACGCTATATTCTATTTGTTAAAAGCAAGTCACAGTCCCACTGACACTGAAGAGGATGGAATTCTACAAAATTGTAAACCCCAGGAAAGAGGGATCATGAGGGTCACCTTAAAGTTTGTCCACCACAGAGAGGGAGTTTTGTTTTTTGGTTTTTTTAGCAGTGGCATATAATACCTATGCATAAGAAAGAAACTAGCATGGCACTGTCAATAGTGGTTTGAAGATGCAGAGAGACAAAAACAGATACATTTGTCTTTTTCGTATTTTCTACCTTGTGAAGTAACTTTCTCTACCAAGAATAGTTTGTGTTATTTTTCTTCCAAAGAAGAAAAAAGACCATAAACTTCCTGAGATTTACTGAAAACACTGTCCCCTTAGGAAAGAAGAAAAGAACAGTACCTTGGAATGACTGATAGCCTTCCTTAGAAAAGGAAGGAGCAGGGTAGAGGACACATTGTCCTGATGAATGGGACAAAATTAGATTCTTTTATGTTTTAAGGGTTTGAAATAGATTCCCTGGAAAGAAGCAAAGAAAGATGATGATAACAAGTCTTTGAGGAAACAGTACCAAAACCAATTCTGACCTGGTTGCCCTTCCTTAGTCTACAGCCTAGGGAGGTGGCGGCGGGCATGTATGAACAAAGAACTGCTGTGAAAGGGCATTATTCCTGGTCGAGGGAAAAGAGGGTGATGGGATAGTTAGCAGAAAACCCTGGTTGTACTGCTGTTGTTTAAGCGTGACCTCTGGTCCAGTTTCTAACAGCCACCTGCTTTGCTCCATGCTCACTTTGTGGGAGGTAAACTACATCTTCTCCTAGCAACAGAGGATAACTTATTCAAGTTACACCCAGATTGCTTGCAAGTTCTTGTGCAGTTTCTCACCCTTGGTTGCACAATTACAATCATTTCAGTAATATACATATTTTTAAAATATAAGGCCTGGTGCAGTGGCTCCAGAACTGTGGGAGGAGGCTGAGGCGGATGGATTACCAGCAGTCAGGAGTTTGAGACCAGCCTGGCCAAAATGGTGAAACGCTGTCTCTACTGAAAGAGTTGGTTTTCGTGCCTGTTTCCCCGAAAATACAAAAATTAGCCAGGCGTGGTGGCAGGTGTCTGTAATCCCAGTTACTCAGGAAGCTGAAGCAGAAGAATTACTTGCACCTGGGAGGCGAAGGTTGCAGTGAGCTGAGATTTCACCACTGCACTCCAGCCTGGGTGACAGAGTGAGACTCTGTCTCAGAATAGATAGATAGATAGATGATAGATAGATAGATAGATAGATAGATAGATAGATAGATAGATGATAGATAGATAGATAGACAGACAGACAGATAGATGCCCAGTTTTCACCAGCAGGTGATCTGATTCAAATCGTTGAGTATAGACCCAGGTCTTGGAATTTTATTTTGTTTTAAACTCCTTAGGTGATTCCAATATATATCCAAGGTTGAGAACCATTGTTCCAGAAAACTCTGATTACATGATAGGCTGAATAACAGGGTTTATCCTAGACTTGCTTATATTACCAACAGATCGATTAGTGCTTGAGCTTCTAATTTGTGATGGTTGGTTGGGGTACCCATAAATTCCAATTGAGGCTGGGAAAGGCACATGATAATACACTTCACATTGTTCTTTTATGAATAAGTGAAGGTGTGCTGATAAATGTTTAATAATCAGACCTAATATAAAGATTTTCCAGTTTCCATGACATAAATCTTCCTACTATGGTAATTATAAGATATCAAACTGACATCACTGAATATGGATGTGGGAGAAGTTACATAGCAGTGCCATATGATTATATAGCATTTCCATAATACAGATACAATCAGCAATAACGTCAAGAGTGTGGATAATGGAAAGTGTAGAAAAAATAATTAGTTGTGATTTTCTTTATTTTATATAACATTTAATTGTTAAGTTTATAGTATTTAATTTTTAATACCAGTTGTATTTAACAACTAACGATTCACATAAATCTTGATAATCCACTATGACATTGTCAGAGTAAGGCTTCAGCACACTCCTGAATAGCCCAATTTATATACAAGCATGACTCGTCTTCAAAGTATTTACCAACCAGTTTTGTATGGGCACCAGCCTATTAGATTGGATGCTAGCCAACATGCCATAGCAGTACCTCTGAGAATTCACATGTCCAGAGGGGAGATGCTGTTCATTTTTCACTTCATATCTAAGGTTCCTAGCCCACTGCCTTGAACATAATAAGTGAACTCTGGTAGCTTGGAAGGACTAAATGGCTGAACGAATAAATTTTGCGTTGGCAGAAGTGACTCCATAATGCAAATATATAAGATATATATATATATATAGACTTCTATACACATATAGAAGTCTATTACTTAAGACTTAGGTTTTAAGAAAGCCCCTCCCTCCCTCCTTTTACAGGGAGAGTTTGTGTTTGGCCCAAACACAAATACACAAATAGGTTCATTTCATGTTTTCACGAAGGACAAGTAAACAGTATTTCATCTATTCCTTTACCTCAGTAATCCTTTTATCCTTATGTTGAAATTCCACATGAAACAAATGTCCATCCCACTCTCCATGCTCCAGAAAGTTGTTCATGTCACTCTCAGACTGCCAAACCATCTCATGCTCTATGAGACTTTTATTTCTTCTTAGCACTCACTTTTTAAACCTTTTTCTCTTTGTGTCATGTGCCCGACTCCCTGAGTCACCTAGAGATCACCTACTTTCATCCTTTTTCTACTCTTCTCTGCACCTGTGATTACACTGGTTCTATTCTCCCCTATGCTTCCGCTGAGTGCGACAGAATGCTAACACATTATCTAACACTTTATTAGGTTTAATCACTTACACGTCTGTGTTTGGTCACATGTCCTTCCTTACTCTTGGGGAGAATATGAGCTTTTGGAAAGCAACATTGTTTTGTTTTCTTTTTTTTGTTTTATTGACATTTCCTTTTTCTGCTCTTCTTCAGTATTCCTTGAGAGACTTTCTAAACCCCACTTACCTGTTTCTAGGGCTTAGACTCTTTGAAAGCAGAGGAAGTATATCATCTTTCACTATCCCTGAGCCAAAAAACATAGTAAACTTCAGAGCCAGACTGCCAGGATGAGAATTAAAGCTCCGCCATTCACTACATATGCAGTTTAAAACCAATTACTTCCATCAGTGTTCTCATCTGAAAAAATGGTGTTAAAAAATATACCAATCTCACAGATTGTTAAGAGGACTGAATGAGTCAGCTTGTACATACCTTTGTTACCATAGTAAGCATACAATTAATATTAGATATTATTATACCTAAACACTTTAGAGATAATTGCTAAAAGAATGAAGAATAAAACATATAATAACACACCAATGAGCGTTATCTTCATTAATGCCATATTTATTCTACTGCCCCATTCCTCATTATTTCCCAGGAAAGATTTTTTTTAATTAAAATACATACTTACCATTTTAACCCTATGCAATAACAGAAATTAATATCCTATTTTCTGATACTCAAAAGACTGTTGATTTTAAGAATATCTTTTTGTCACCTTATTTCTCAACTTAAATTCAGCAACATTTCAATATGTTTATGCGATTAGTATCCTCTACACCAGAGATTGCGTTAAAATTCATGCTGGAAAGAAGCAGAGATTGCTTCTTTCATATCACTTGCCCCCTGAGATGGATCTCACCCCACCCAGAGGTGGAAAGTCATTGGTTTTGATGTAGCCTGAGATGAAAAAAGATATGTCATTATCCTTTAAACAATACATTGAAATGAGAAAGCTAGTAAGAGATGAAGTTTCAGCCTTTTAGCTCTTCGCCTTAGCAAAATGTTGATTATCTGAGAGCACAGAAAGCAGATCGCTTAGTGGGGCCTAGAAGAATGAAGTTTTGAAACCCAAGGACGCAGTGTCTTTGTCTAGAAGAGTACAATACATGAATTTATCTTTCCTCTGAAAATATACTTAAAATAGTTGAATCAAGACTAACCATGTCCTTAGTTTGAGTTTCCCATTTTTGGCCTGTGTAACTCATCTATCAAAAAATATTTTCTGAACATCTTTACCATTAGTTCATTGCTTATTAAATTGATTACAATAATTTTGTTCAAAACTCTTAATTTTCAATTACACAGTGTTTTTTTTTATGGGTGAACTTTTTTTTTTTTCAATTTGATATCTTTTTTTTTTTTTCCCTTTGGCACCACCATACAGATACTTACCTAGACATATGGGAAGAGATTGCTGCCTTTGGAGGTACCTAATTTTCCTTTAAGTCACCAATAGAAAAATCAAAGTTACCCTAAGAAATCTCATTAAGCCCAGGGATAAACTCCCACTTTTGTAATTAATTTTTCCCAAAGTCAAAATCACCACAATAACAAATGTGAAATGAAGCAAATTATTGAAGATGAATATGAAATAGATAGTTACTCATAGTAAAATAATGTATAGATTAGAAACCAAGAATTCAGAAGTGTTTTTTGCTTGTTTGTTTGTTTGAGACAGAGTTTCGCTCTGTTGCCAGGCTGGAGTGCAGTGGTGTCATCTCAGCTCACTGCAGCCTCCGGTTCCCTGGTTCAAGCGATTCTCCTGCCTCAGCCGCCTGAGTAGTTGGGACTACAGGCATGCACCACCACGCCCAGCTAATTTTTGCCTTTTCAGTAGAGACGGGGTTTCACCATGTTGGCCAGGATGGTCTTGATCTCTTGATCTCGTGATCCACCCGCCTCGGCCTCCCAAAGTGCTGGGATTACAGGTGTGAGCCATTGCCCCCGGCCCAGAAGTGTTTCTTCTTTTGGAAACTATGTTGCTCTCCTGTCTGTACAACAATAAGTCTGACAAAAGGAATAGCTAAATATTGAGGTAAATTGAGTGGTTTAGGCAATTTCCTAAGCATTTAATGAGAATCAAAGTCCTTCTGATCCTACGTGTGAAAATTATCAATACATTGAGATAGTTTCAAATTCCTTGAGAATTTTTATCACTTTAAAAAATAGCACTTAAAGAAGCATTATTTCTTTGGGTTCAGATTGAGCAAAAAGTGCTGTTAGGGAATTTTCAGATGATCAGTGGAAAATGTATCAGGGAAGGCGCATACATTTGAAATGTACATCTTGTCATCAAAGCGATTTTACAACTGAGGAATATTTTCTTCCTTGGCTTTTTTGTTCAAAGCCAAATAATTATGCTTGGTAATAAGTACTATATAAAGATTATGACAGGAAAACAAAGAAAATAAATGCAACCCTAGAATAAACCTAGGAATATTTTTCTATTTTTCTGAGTTTCTCCTTATAGCCTTGTGCTTTACTATAGCCCATATTAAAAATATGCAAAATTCTTGCCTTTTCTTTAATCTTGAGAGGCGGAAAACAGTGCAAATATTTTTATTTATTTATTTATTGTTACTTTTTTTTTTTGAGACAGAGTCTCACTCTGTCGCCAGGCGCCAGGCTGGAGTGCAGTGGTGCAACCTCGGCTCACTGCAACCTCCGCCTCCCGGGTTCAAGCAATTCTCCTGCCTCAGCCTCCCGAGTAGCTGGGACTACAGGAGCAGGTCACCATGCCCAGCTAATATTTTGTATTTTTAGTAGAGACGGGGTTTCACCATGTTGGCCAGGATGGTCTCGATCTCTTGACCTCATGATCCACCCACTTCGGCCTCCCAAAGTGCTGGGATTACAGGCATGATGTTACTTTATTTTTTTTTTTATCTCCTAGGTCCTTTATTCTTGTCTTCCTTTCAAACAATTTAGTCAAAATAATTGTTTCTGTACATGCTGCAGTGTTGGAGATTTGACATTAACGTGACAAAGTATCCCTGCGGAGCCTACCTGTCTTCAGTACATTCTCCTAGGATCCTACATCTACCTTTATGACTTTAGCAGTGCTTTATTTCATATCCCCTTTCCCCTCACTAGTATCCTGATGAGGCAATAAGGAACAAAGTATTATTCATATTTAAAAGAGAGAAAATCGAGACTGAAAAACTTTCCAAGGTCACTCAGGTAAGCCCTGCGAGACACTGGAGAGTTGCAGAAAATATTTGGTAGAGAACACTTGGATGCATGAGTAAGAGAATGCACAGCCTTTGAATGCGGAAAAACAAGGAGACTTGTTAGAAAACATGCAATTTCACAAATGAGTCAGCAACACGCCTTTGCCCAAAGAGACGCCTGGAGTTAATTACTGCTCTCTTAGGAGATCAATAGGACACATGTCGGAGGGTTGGATCCTGTAGCAGAGTCACCCAGGCAGAAGACTTTCATGTTGGCAAAAGCAGCACCTCACAGATAGATCTTTAATTGCCTAAACATCAGGAGCAAGCTGTTACCCTGTTGATGAAAGCTGTTATTTGGTGTCTGAGTACTTGGCGTTTGTACTTCCAGTGGACTTAAAATAAATTAAAGATTTCAAAATATGAGGAAGAAAACTCTGTGCTTAGCTAAACTCCTCACATCAAAGCCTTCCTGTCTCAAAATTAACTAGGAGTAATTTCTTCCCCTTTTGTTTCCTTTTATCTTTCCTGACCTCGTTTCTTTCTTCTTCTCTTTATTTTTCCTACCAACAGATAATTTATATTCATAGTATCTCATGAACCTTTAAAGAGAGCAAATTTAGTTACTGTTATTAACAAACTTTGAATCCCAAACGGTAGGGTCTATTACTAGTATCTAGGAGCAATAAAAAAGTGAAGCTCAGATTCTTCCCTTGAGGAGTTTGCAAGCTACTGTGAGATGGAAGATAAATTGTGCATGATCGACTCTACCACAATATGAAATGGGGAAAGTTGTACTCCAGAAAGGTACAAACTAATTGCCAGTGGAATTCAGTCTGATTCCACTCAGGAATCAGGAAGCAAAGCTTAAAGGGGGATATGTCATAAAGGGGAATATTGGGGATATGTAATTTATCTTTCTTCTCCCTGGTTTGGTCAGAATTTGGGTCATACTACAAACCTCTTTGTTTGAGAATTCCTTAAAGCAATATAGAAGGCCAAATGAAAGTCATCTTTAGAAACTAACCCGATTTTCATTCTGCCTCATTCTGTCATTTAAGCCTTTTTCTCAGAGAAGTGAAACACTTTAACCTAGAAAATCTGCCTAAGTTTAATCCTGGAATCTGGCCTGTCTGCTTCCACATGTGTTATAATAGATTTATTTTTCCCATTACCTCTTTACATGAAACAGAACATAAAAAGTTATATTACAGTTATTTACAACTTTTAATAAGTGTGATTGCTGAGAAAGAATCTTGGAGGGCATAATAAAAAGTGTTTACCATGGGGGAAAAAATCTAATAATTCAATTAAAAAATGGGCAAACGATTTGAATAATTTCCCAAAACAAGACATACAACGGCAAACAGGCATAAGAATAGGTGCTCAATATCATTGATCACCAGAGAAATGCAAACCAAAATCACTACGAAATATCATCTCACCCCAGTTAAAATGGCTTTTACTCAAAAGTCAGGCAATAACAAATGCTGGTGAGGCTGCAGAGAAAAGGGAACCCTCATACGACGTTGGTGGGAATGTGAATTACAACAACAACTATTGAGAACAGTTTACAGCTTCCTCAGAAATCTAAAGCTAGAGCTGCCACACAATCCAGCAATTCTGATCCTAGGTATATAATCGAAAGAAAGGAAATCAATGTATCGAAGAGTTACCTTCACTCCCTGTTTATTGCAGCTCTGTTCACAATAGCCAAGATTTGGAAGCAACCTAAGTGTCCATCAACAGATGAATGGATGCAGGAAATGTGGTTCATATACACCGTAAAGTACTAGTCAGCTATAAAAAAGAATGAGATACTGTCACTTGCCACAACGTGGATGGAACTGGATGTCATTTTGTTAAATGAAATAACCCAGGCACACAAAGACAAGCTCACGTGTTCTCACTAATTTTGGAGGACTTAAAAATTAAAATAATTGAACTCATGAAAATGGAGTAGAAGCATGGTTATCAGAGGCTGGGAACGGTATTGGGGGTGAAGCGAGAAGTGGAGATGGTTAACGGGTACGAAAAATAGAAAGGCTGAATAACACCTAGTATTTGCTAGCACAATTGCGTGACTACAGTTAAAAATAATTTAATTGGGGCCAGGCGCGGTGGCTCACGCCTGTAATCCCAGCACTTTGGGAGGCTGAGGCTGGTGGATCACGAGGTCAAGAGATAGAGACCATCCTGGTCAACACGGTGAAACCCCGTCTCTACTAAAACTACAAAAAATCAGCTGGGCATGGTGGCGCGTGCCTGTAGTCCCAGCTACTCAGGAGGCTGAGGCAGGAGAATTGCCTGAACCCAGGAGGCGGAGGTTGCGGTGAGCCGAGATCGCGCCATTGCACTCCAGCCTGGGTAACAAGAGCGAAACTCCGTCTCAAAAATAATAATAATAATAATAATTTAATTGTATATTTTAATATAGCTAAAAGAATGTAATTGGATTGTTTGTAACACAAACTATATGCTTGAGAGGATGGATACCCCATTTACACTGATATTTGTATTACGCATTGCATGCCAGTATCAAAATATCTCATGTACCCCATCAGTATATACATCTACTGTGTACCCACAAAATTAAAAACAAACCAAAAAACAAAATCTGTTTAGACTTTGTATATTATTCATGAATCTATATAACATCTCTTTACCATCCATTCTTTAATTTAACAAATATTCATTGAGCACAGGCACCAGGCAGCGTTCTAAGAACTCAGCAGTATAAAGTGATGTGATGCTGTCAGAAATGGCCTCAGGTAAGCCTCACATTTGATGTAGTCACGGAGGAAGACCTCACTAAAGAGATAACATGTCGTTGAGACCCACAGTGTGAGAAGAAACCTGTTCTGTGAAGAGCTGGAGTTGGAAGAGTGTTCAGTAAAAGAGAGTAACAAGTGTCAAATTAGAAAGGCAATAATAATCCCCTCTGAGACTCCATGGCTGGAATATAGTAAGGGTAAAATTAGGCAGAAACCATGTCATGAAAGGCCTAATAGGGCACATTCAATGGTTTGGATTTTTCTTCTTGCAATGGGAAGCCAGCAGAATGAGATCATTTATTTTATTTTTTTAATTTTATTTTTCCATAAGTTATTGGAGTACAGGTGGCATTTGGTTACATGAGTAAGTTCTTTAGCGGAGATCTGTGAGAACCTGGTGCACCCATCACCCAAACAGAAAACACTGCACAATACTTGTTGTCTTTTATCCCTCACCTCCCACCCACTCTTTCCCCTAAGTCCCCAAAGTCCATCGTATCATTCTTATGCCTGTGTGTCATCATAGCTTAGCTTCCACATATCAGTGAGAACCTACAGTGTTTGGCTTCCCATTCCTGAGTTACCTCAATTATAATAAAGTCTCTCATCTCATCCAAATGAGGTCATTGCAAATGCTGTTAATTCATTCCTTTTTATGAATTTATGGCTGAGTAGTATTCCATTTCACACACACACACACACACACACACACACACACACGCACACACACATAATGGAATACTACTCAGCCATAAAAAGGAATGAATATTATATATATAATTATATATATGTATACACACACACGCATATATATAATGGAATACCACTCAGCCATAAAAAGGAAAGAATATTATATATAGAATTATATATATGTGTATACACAGACACACACATACACATATATATTATGTATTTATATATCAGTTTATCCACTCATTGATTGATGAGCATTTGGGTTGGTTTCACAACTTTGCTATTGTGAATTGTGCTGTTATAAACATGTGTGTGCAAGTATCTTTTCTGAATAATGACTTATTTTCCTCTGGGTAAACACCAACTAGTGGGGTTCCTGGATCAACTGGTAGTTCTTTTAGTTATTTAAGGAATCGCCACACTGTTGCCCATAGCAGCTATACTAGCTTGCATTCCCACCAGCAGTGCAGAAGAGATCGTGCAGAGAGATCACTTACTTTAAATCACAGTTTCTTCACTGGGCAGCAAGTGTGCAATTAAACAGAATATTACTTGTTAGGAGTTATTGTGCTTATGCAGATCAGAGATGGCCAGTGCTGATCATAATAAGAGTGGAGAGAACTAGATAAATTCAGGTATAAATTTTGACAGAGGGCAAATAGAACATGCTATTGGGTAGGTTGTGTGGAACCATGAATAAAAGGAAGGAAATCACTATAATTCCTAAGTTTTTGACTCAACAAGTAGGTGGATAGAAGTATAATTTACTGGCCGGACGCGGTGGCTCAAGCCTGTAATCCCAGCACTTTGGGAGGCCGAGGCGGGCGGATCACGAGGTCACGAGATCGAGACCATCCTGGTCAACACGGTGAAACCCCGTCTCTACTAAAACTACAAAAAATTAGCTGGGCATGGTGGTGCGTGCCTGTAATCCCAGCTACTCAGGAGGCTGAGGCAGGAGAATTGCCTGAGCCCAGGAGGCGGAGGTTGCGGTGAGCCGAGATTGTGCCATTGCATTCTAGCCTGGGTAACAAGAGCGAAACTCCGTCCCCCCCCAAAAAAAAAAGAAGTATAATTTACTGAAGTTGGCAAAGGCTGGGAATTACATTATGGACAGATACATGAATGGTTTTGTGTCAGCTGTATTACTTTAATATATCTAGTAAACATTTCTGTAGCAATATTAAGTAGACAGTTGAATATAAGGAGTCTGGAACTCAGAGAGTAATTAGAAATGTATTTAAAGCTATGAGACCACAGGTGAGATCAAATACCCAAGGAGAACATAGAGCTCTAAAGGAGAAGAGGAATAAACTCTGGGGCTTTGCTTTGGGGAATCTCATTTACAGGATGCGATGAGGATTTAATATTCACCAAGGTACCTAGAACATGATGTATGCATAATAATTTTAGTTTATCTTGACAGCACCGTGATAGATACAAACAGAAATAAAAAGAAAAGCTGGACACAGTGGCTCATGCCTGTAATCCCAGCACTTTGGTAGGCCAAGGCTAACGGATCACTTAAGGCCAGGGGTTTAACCCCAGCCTGGCTCACATGGAAAAACCACTTCTTTACTAAAAATATGAAAAATTAGTCAGGTGTGGTGGCACATGCCTGTAATCCCAACTATTCAGGAGAGTAAGGCGTAAGAATCGCTTGAACCCTGGAGGGGAAGTTTGTATTGAGCCAGGTGGCACCATTGCACTCCAGCCTGGGTGACAGACAGAGACACTATCCCAAAAGTAAATAAATCAATAAATGCAATAAAAATAAATAAATGAAATGAAAATTATGTGAGAAATTAGAAAGAAATTGGCTTGTATTGGCACTCAACATATGTTAAATATAAAGTTACATTCTCATATTCACTAATATTTGCAAATTCGTCAGGGCGATATTATAACCCCATTTTAGGTATCAGTAAAATAAGGTTCAGAGTCATTTCCTATTTGGCTGTAACAGATGGAATTAAAATTCAAATCCTATACCTCGCAGTTCATTTTTTTAGAGGCCCAGGCTCCATATCATTGAGGATCCTACAAACAAATTGAGAGGCCAACATGTACCAGAAAATTAAATAATATTTCAAAAAAGTACATAATTAACTGCATTTGGAATAAGGCATGTTATACAAGGAGTTAGAAGCCGGACAGACATAGATTTGATAATAGATTAGTTATTTCATGACTTTGTGAAATTAGGCAAATCATATACACTTTTTAAAGCTCAGATGTTTTAGTTTTATGTGTAAATAACAAGTACTTCCCAAAGCTGATTTAGGAGATTAGAAAAACAGGTATGAGCACCTGGCAAACATCAATAGGTATATTAGCTTGCTTCCCTTATTCTGCAGTCCGCAATATTAGTGCTAATTAAATCCTCTAGCATTCTGTGCCTGGTGAGTAGGGTCCATTAAGCTCAATAATATTTAATAAAATCTTATTTTTACTAAATGAGTTGGACAGAATCAATAGTGGCTGTGCAAGTGAAAAATTGGAATTTAAGGTAAAGAATTATATCCCATTCTAGTTTCATAATGATTGAAAGGAAGAAAAATCTGATATATATATTTTTTGTTGTAATGAGTCAGGAGAGAGAAAGTTTTAATGTTCAATTCCATAAAGCCTTTTATGCTTTATTCTGTCTTCTATAAGTCCTTTTTATTATTCATTAACCTAAAATATCCTTTAAGAAGCATTATTTAAAAGAAATATTTTCTATTCAAATAACTAGATTGTTAATAGTTATTAAAATAAACTATTAAATGATTAAAATTAATATTGGCTTTAATATTAAATATAATGAGTAATTAATCTTAACATAAATTATTAAATAAATTTGACTAAATGTATACACAGCCATCCCTCAGTATCCACAGCGGATTGGGTCCAGGAACACTCACAGATATCAAAGTCCAAGAATGCTCAAGTATCTTATAAAAATGGCACAATATTTACATGTATTAATAAAGTATACATATCCTCTCATATACTTGAAATCATCTCTAGATTACTTACAATACCTTTATGCTACATAAATAGTTGTTATACTGCCTTTTAAAAATTTGCATAATTTTTATTGATTCATTGTTATTTTTAATTTTTTTTCCAAACATTTTCTATATGTGGTTGGTTGAATCCACAGATGCGAAACCTATGGATATGAAAAGCCAACTCGATTCTATTTTGAATGAAGATATGACATGGGCAGACACTAAGTCTGTGTTTGTTCAACGGCAGTTTACACTGGTAAATGAAACTATAAAATGGAAGAGTATTGCACTAAAGATCTGTGTTTTTGTTTATTAATTTATTTGTTAATTATTTAACTAGCTTTTTGTTGTTTGTTTATTTAGTAACAACTAGTTAACCCTGTATTATCAATAAATACTCAAGTACAATTATAAAATTTCAAAATTAAATTTTATTTGTAATTACATCTTTTTAAAACATGGAGACCTACATCGTTTTAGAGGTACGTTTTTAATGTGTTGAGAGAAGAGGTATTAAATAAGAACAGGACTTACAGATTCTATGCCATATAATAGCAGCACAAATGTAAATACAGCTTGCCTCCCTTCCCCATCTTCAAGAACTAACTGTGAGCCTGGTGATACTCCATAATGAAATTGCTCACACATTTTCTCTTTGGGTGTGTAGTAGGCAGTTCTGCGAAGTCAAGCAACATGAAAAAGATAACAGCAGAAAGACAACTTCTGCTGGGGAACTGGGCACCATTTGCACAAGTTAAAATGCGGCCTGACTACTCAGAGGAGTAGAGGGGGAATAAGGCTGAGGGTATCATTACAATGCTGTGGCATGATGTAAGATACAGGTAAAGGTGGAATAGAGAGGTACTTAGATAGCGGGGAGGTGGAAACACACAATCTGCCAGGGTAAATTATTCCTTTTATCATTTCTATCTGAACAACTATAAAATTCAGTTTCGATACTGCAGGAGAATAAAGACAACATGCCATATTTCAAATTTTATATGGTAGTCTTTTCTCATGTATTATAAAAATGTGTTTTATTACATTTCTGAGAGTTACAAGTATATTTTGTTTTATATTGTTTTTCTCTCTCTTTTGAGATTCTGGCAAGTAATATGTCTTTGTGCATATGTGGGTATGTCAGGAAAATTACCATATGTCATAAGTTAGAAAGACAGGCACTTGTGCCCTCCCCATTTCAACTTTATCTACTTTTGAAAAGGGCAATAGCAGAAGAGGAAGGAGAGAAATTGAAGCT
The DNA here is from genome assembly GCF_009761245.1 of Sapajus apella. Lineage (NCBI taxonomy): Eukaryota > Metazoa > Chordata > Mammalia > Primates > Cebidae > Sapajus > Sapajus apella. Next base: position 2,441,297 of record NW_022437041.1, on the reverse strand, counting down.
CACATTTACTATGAGCAGTAGTTGGAGACAAGAGAAAAAAACATAGTTTCTGTAGATTACCCCATATAAAAAGAGAACTCCGATCTACCTGCCCCCATCCCTTTTTTTTTTTAATGCCTGGGCTCTACTTCTTTCATTAGAGGTTTTAGTGTAAATTGTAAACACAACCACGACAGTAAAAGAATCAGTGACCTCAGTCATCTGAACTGCTATTATTTTTCAAGGAATGTAGTGTACTATTAATAATATATATATATAAAATATATAATGATTATATATATTATATATGTAATATATATAATAACTGACTTATTTTGGTAGAGATATGTATGTATATATAAATTACATATACATATACATATATATCTCTACCAAAATATGTCTCTACCAAAATATATATATCTCAACTCCTGCTTCCATAGCCCCACAGCAGGACTTAATGGCATATTCTGTCTGTGCAATAAAAAACCATTTAAGAAAGAGAGAGAGCTGTATGCTGACCACCTGCAGCAAATTATCTGAATACCCTGAACACAGGAAAGTCTCATGTATTGAGATAAATTCAGAATTAAATCAAAAACAAACCTGAGGCCCCGCACTGTGGCTCACACCTGTAATCCCAGCATTTTGGGAGGCCGAGGCGGGTGGATCATGAGGTCAAGAGATTGAGACCATCCTGGTCAACATGGTGAAACCTCACCTCTACTAGAAACACAAAAATTAGCTGGGCATGGTGGTGCGCACCTGTAGTCCCAGCTACTCGGGAGGCTGAGGCAGGAGAATTGCTTGAACCCAGGAGGTGGAGGTTGCGGTGAGCCAAGATCGCGCCACTGCACTCCAGCCTGGGTAACAAGAGTGAAACTCTGTCTCAAAAAAAAAAAAAAACAGAGATATTTTGAACCTCATCTCTGCCCTGTGAAAACCCCATAAACCAAACCTTCTCTTCAATATAAAACTCCAGAGGAGTATTGGAAAGCGGATAGGCTTAAAAGAAATGTAAACAACAGCAACAAACTAAACTGGAATTAGGGAACTACCTAATTGGCTTGGGGTGAAATATTGGGGTATATTATTTAATATTATTACCTCTCAGTTTTCTCATGTGCAAAATGGGAATAACAGTATTTATCCATAGTATTAAATTAGGCTTTTTCCTGAAAATATCATAGACCATGATGTCTTGTCAAATGAATGTCCGATCCCATTTTTCTACCCACTGGCAGAAAAGATATGCCTGCTGCTTGCTTACAAATACAACTTCCTGACCAACACTTACACCATCTTCAGATTTCTTCCTTTTAATTCTAATTCTTTCCCATTCGTATCTTATTTTGATAATTTAATTTTTAAAAATTCCAAGGTCTTCATATTTGACTGAAATCGTTCATCTACCATCATCTACATAACAATAACTACAGTAACAATAAAAACAATACAACACTTTTGATTTGCGTAGTGCTTCAGTATTCATAAAACATTTTAACATGTATTTTCTTACTAGATCCTCAGAAAACTCAAGTTAAAATGGCAGATATCAATATCTCCTTCAAGGGCTGAAGAAATAAATGAATTTTGGAACGTTTTCCCAAATGGCAGAGCCAGAATTAAACCGAAGTCATTCTAATCCCAAAACTCTTCTCTATGTCATATTGCCTTTTTGTGACAATTTTCATGTTGATGTCTGTTTATTAACTTTATCTCATAAATTTTTAGACTTCCTTTTTTTTTTTTTTTTTTTTTGAGACAGAGTCTCACTCTGTCACCAGGCACCAGGCTGGAGTGCAGTGGCACAATCTTGGCTCACTGCAACCTCCGCCTCCTGGATTCAAGCAATTCTCCTGCCTCAGCCTCCCGAGTAGCTGGGACTATAGGCATGCACCACCACGCCCAGCTAATTTTTGTATTTTTTTTTTTTTTTTTTGAGACGGAGTTTCACTCTTGTTACCCAGGCTGGAGTGCAATGGTGCAATCTCAGCTCACCGCAACCTCCACATCCTGGGTTCAGGCAATTCTCCTGCCTCAGCCTCCTGAGTAGCTGGGATTACAGGCATGCACCACCATGCCCAGCTGAATTTTTTGTATTTTTAGTAGAGACGGGGTTTCACCATGTTGACCAGGATGGTCTCGATCTCTTGACCTCGTGATCCACCCGCCTCGGCCTCCCAAAGTAGTGGGATTACAGGCTTGAGCCATCACGCCCGGCCTAATTTTTGTATTTTTAGTAGAGATGGGTTTCACCATGTTGGCCAGGATGGTCTTGATATCTTGACCTCGTGATCTGCCCGACTCGGCCTCCCAAAGTACTGGGATTACAGGCTTGAGCCACCGTGCCCGACCTAATTTTTGTATTTTTAGTAGAGATGGGTTTCACCATGTTGGCCAGGATGGTCTTGATATCTTGACCTCCCAAACTGCTGGGATTACAGGCGTGAGCCACTGTGCCTGGTCTGGATTTACTGACTTTCTAGTAGTTCCTCAAAACATTTTATGCCTTTATATACTTCATATGAGCCACATTTTCCCATTAACATTTAAAAAAAAAAAAACATATAAAATAGCTTTTCATTTGGAGTGCACACCATTTCTAGGAACATTATATACAACCTCTGAGAGCTGTGGGGAGCAGGGAGAAATGCTCCTGAGATACTAACGGGTTTCCTTAAGTAGAAAGAGTCCTCTCTGTCAAGAATCACATGCATCCTGATACTGATGCATTTCTGAGATCCTTATCCTTACCTGGATTTCCTTCCAAATATTCTATCACGTATCCACCTACTCATTGCTTGTACTGAGAGCTCCAGTTGTTTTCCCCTCCCTATACGATACACGTGACACAAACACTCTTTAATTAAATAAACTCCCCTCCTCTGCAAGCAGATTTTCCTTTCTCAGATTCCTACACCAGTTTTTCTTTACTTTGACCCATTCTAGTGTTACTCATCCTGTATTCCCTGGATTTTTTGGTGAGTCTTCAATCACTAATCCTCTTCGGCAATGAAACTTCTTTTTTAAAATGAAATCTTTCTAACCAACTAAAAGAGATAGATACTCAGTCCTCATCTTCCTTGACTTCTGTTACCTGAATCTACCGACTATTTAAAACATTTATTTCTCCTTAATATTGCATTTCTTGTTTTTTGCCATTCTCAATATCTTTTTTTTCTTCAAAGTATTCTTCTTTCTCTTACTTCAAATTCTGTGCACATGAACTACAAATTAACTTCACTTAGATGGCTTACTAGTAACTAACTTTCAATATGTTTAAACTAGAGCACATCAGTCAGAATTGAACCTTCTGATTTTTACCTCAAAATCTGATTCCCTCTTCTACAACACATTTTTTTCAATAACAGTATTATTCCAGAATTCTAAATATGAAAAGAGCTAGTTTTGATGCTTTCCTTCCTCCTAATGCCCTTAGGTTACCGAGTAGTACCATCACATCTAATGCTTCTCTGGACTACGGTTAAAGGGAGTAGCATCACTCTCGACTGACGGGTTTTCAAGCTACTGATTACTAAGCCCATGTGCTCCTGGGGAAAGCTCTACTTGAACAAAGCCCTGAAAGAAGAGGAAAAAAGCTACAAGTTACACAACATGAAAAAGAAAAAAAAAATAGATATATTTTCTGATCCAAGCATTTCTATTGCATGTCATCTCCACTGTCCAGACCTTTATCACATTATATCTATTGTTTTAGTGTTTTAATAGAAAAGTAACATGTAAAATGCATATTGTTATAATTTTATGAAATATTTTATCATATCCCTTTATTTGAGCATTATAGCATACAAAGGTGGCATTATATGACTGCCCAGATTTCACAGAAGGAAACATTGAGATTCAGGATTAAGTACATTTCTCATGACAACTTCAACTAAACTCCTTAGATTCAAATTTTTGTCCTATATCTACTTTGCTCTTCTGGCTCCTAACTTGTATAGTATCTGAATTTGTATAATCTCTGGAAGATGAGTCTCATGGTAAAAATATTTTGATCATGGACTAGCAATGATCATATAATATTTATCTTGTGAAACTGAAACTCAGTTTTGGAGGTCTTCTAAATACTAACACTGTTTCACCTCTCTAACTTTATTTCTTGTTTTTCCTCTACTACTCTTGCTCTTTCTAGGAGAGTCTTTTCACCATCCTCCATGCTCAAAGGTTTTCCAACTCTGTGAATTCAGTCATCCAGTTTTTGTTCTTTAAAAAAACCCTGATATTCTCTACTTTTTGCTTTAATCATCTTGATCACTTAAAATGTGTTTCAAATTTTGCTTTCTCTACAAGGTCATTTATATCTGAGTATGTTTATAGATATGGTTTTCTGCATGTGTGGGTATGTGTAAACAAGTTCTAAGATGGAGAAACCAAACACGTGTTCAGATTTTCACCCTGGTTTTTATGGAATGTGTTGCAAAGACATAGATGTTGAGCTATATATATATAATATGTCTCCTTTATGAAAATAAAAAATCTCTCAAAGTGGGGACTATCTCAAAAAACTTATATATTCCTGAGAAACTATCACCCACTGTGATCATTCTCTTTTAGAAAATTCTTAGTTTTTATAATTTGTTCATAATTGGCATCTTACTTTTCCAACTACCTTGTTAGCTCTGTGAAAGTATTGTCATATGCATCTTTGTTTCACTGTAATGCCAAAGTCATTGCTGAGCTGATAGTACACTTGAGACTAAACACAATGGAAAAAGGTCTAAGCAGATCATAACTTCAAAGGATAAAGCAACCACACACTGTACTGATCTATGTGTTATTGCTAACCTGCTCCAGAAAAGAAGCCAGCTAAACCAGAGGTACTGAATAATTGGTAAAAACATTTGTACTTAATAAAATCACGTTAAGCATCATATTTTTCCCCAATATATTTGTTACCAGTTTCTCACAAGGTCATGTATTTCTTTCACCAAAGAACTTTATGTGAATCTTCTGTCCCTCTTTTGATAGTTTTTAAAAGCTAATAGGAAAAAGATAAATCTAAGTAGATTCTCACCGGTTGCTTTACACGACAAACCCTTGCTTTGTCTGAGTATATCCAGCCTATGATTCTTCCACAAACTGTCCTGGGAGCACAGAGACGAAGCAGGCCCACCTGTCAACTTGGAAAAGATCCCACAGCAGCGACAGGTAGTGTTTTGCTCTAGTCACTGGTTGAGCCATTTACAGGAGATTTATACATGGTAAAGAAACATATTCTGACTTAGCAGTTCAGGCTGTGTATTTAAAGGATCATGCAAAGAAGTCTATGACACACATGAAGACATACTGGCTGTTAAAAAGATTTCATAGCAAAATATATCCAAGTATTGGCTAGCAAAAAAATAAGAGATACCCAGTGAACTTTCAACAAGGTGCAGAACCTTTATAGAATGCCAAGGTGAAAACAAACAACAACACCTTCTCTCTTTCTGGATTACGTAGATATAAAATACTTTAAAAGGACTCATTGCTAAAATGTGAAGCACTACCTAAAATGAGTAGTTACACAGACAAAAAAGTAAGTAAGTGAACAATAAGGATGAATATATTTGTAAAATTCTAAAATTTTTCTTTTATTTATAAATTGAGCTTACAATATCCTAAATAAAAAATTTTCCCATAAAACAAATAGATGTGAAGTTGTTGGAAAAGGGAAGGGAAATAATAATTTGTAATATATCATCTTTCCCTTAAAAGGAAATTAAAGTAGAATTGTATTTTTTCAAAGCCATGGAATGAAATGGAATATTATCATCAGCATTGTTAGGAAAGACAAAATAAGAGACAGCTTTGTTCATGGACTTATTCCCAGGGATTCAGAAAGTAAGAAGCTGGGCATAGTTATCTTTTATCCCTACTATAAAGATTATATCTAAGGAAATAATAAATATAAATCCCTAATGGTTTATTTTACTCAGTATTTCAGAATGAAATCCTTTTAGCTTAAAAAATTCTTATTTATATAGAATAGAAGAAATAGGAACATCTTTAGAAATTGTTAAATCTAATGGTTTATTTTACTCAGTATTTCAGAATGAAATTCTTTTAGCTTAAAAAATTCTTATTTATAGAATATAAGAAATAGGAACATCTTTAGAAATTGTTAAATCTAACTCTCTAATTATATAGAGTGTTAGACCCAGAAATTTTACCTGAGATAAATGAAGCCTTGTGACCCAGATATTTGTGTTTACTTGTACAGTGATACACAGACAATAGAAAAAGAATGATGGGAATTCAATTCTCCTAACTACCAATGCAGGGTTTTTGCTACTCTATCTTGTCCTCATGTCTGATGATGAGAAAGAAAGGCAGCCTCTGGCATTTGGGAACTGACCTGGCACTCATAGCGAGGCTTTGATTTTCATCTATTGAACATAAACAATTTCATAGAAATATCAACATCAGAAAAGGCCATGCTGTGCTATCAATGAGAATTAAGACAAAAACAAGATTATTCCATAATCATGGCTCAATACAAATAACATAATTGTCTCAGCCATAAAAAAAGACCAAACATCTCAATTCTGACTAATATGCTTGACTACTGCTTCTTTACCAATTACATCTTCAGCCTCAGTTTTTTCCTCCTGCCTTAAAGATAATATTTATTATGAATCCAATCATAGAATTGTTCCTGCTTCCTGACAACATCCAAAAGAAGCAAATCCATGCTTCTGTAAATCTTTCCTAACACAAGCTCAAATCCTATAAATATTATCTAACAACCTCTTACTGAGATGCTTTTTAAATTATGCATTTTCTCCCTTCTTTCAAAGAGCAATAAAACCATTGTATTCAACTACATTCTACTTTCCCAGTGTTCTTTGGTTAAAAGGTAATGAAAATAAAAAGAAACCACTGATTTTTTTATTTTTAAAAAAGATAATCTATGATGACTATCTTAAAGGTAGTTCATTATTGGATTAAAATTAAAATAGCTTGCTTATAATACATAATCAATGCTAATATTTTGAGTTTTCTTACATTTAATTAAACTCCTCCAGGGTTACCTACATATAAACACCCTCTTATTTCTCCAAATTAGTAAATGTCTCTCTGTGATTTACATGTTGCAAAAATTCTTATTCACAGAAAATAAAAAGTGGGAAGAACTTTAGAAATTATTAATTCTGAGCTTCTCGTTTTATAATGAGTTAGGTCCAGACACTTTATCTAAGATAAATTAAACATTAAGTCCCAGAGGTTTTTGTTTATTTACCCTAGAACAAGTTAATTCTTGGATTTCCCTTCTGGACAAGATTAGATAACAGAAACTGGACTATGTCCTTCACTTGAAGCACTTAGAATAAAAGACAAAATATGAAAAACAGTGATTCCAGAAAATTGAACATCAGGCAAGAAAAGACAGTGATCCCAGAGACATGGACAAAGAAAAGGTGAATTTTATTTGCCCAGGTTTTCTGTCTAGAGAATGATTCTGGGCCACAGGGCTGAGATGGAAAAATCAAAGAGTTCAATGGCATTCCTGAGTTGAGTAGAAATAATTGGGAGTTCAGACAAAACAAGGTGGCTAGAATTTGCATGACAACAGTCTCTTACAGGAGAGAGTTATGCAGAAAAAGAACTCCGGAGAGCTGCCAAGGGTTCCCCTCCTATATTCATTTGAGTACTGATTATCACATATATGCAGACTATCTGGAGCCAGAGAAAGAAAAATACAAGGCTAGATATTAGCTGTTCTCAAAAGACAGAATGGAAACCTCATTAACTCACCAGGTATCATTGAGGGTGCAACTGGCAAACATTTCCTTAAAGGTTTAGGCTTTGTGAGCCACATAGTCTTTGTTACAGGTACTTCACTCTGCCATTGTAGCACAAAAGCAGCAGAGAAAATAGAAAAAATGGAAAAACACAGCCATGGCTGTGTTTTAATATACTTTATTTACCGAAACAACCCCGTCTTCAAGCTGGAATTTGCTAGTTTCGGCCAAGAAAGATCCTACCTTGGTATTTAAAAAACATTAAGTCTGGATTAAATACTGTTCTGGTCTCACATACAAAACATAAGTCAAGACCTGACTGGAACAAACTGCTTTCATTTGACTAAACTACATCCCAGAAAAAAGCTCAAAAATATTTTTATAAATATTTAAAAATCCAGTATGCAAAAGATAAAATTTATAATGTCATTAATTAGATCTAATATTGCCAGGTGTGCAAAGATGCAGAAAAATATGACAATGAGAAAAATCTTAGTTAACTGAAATAACCAAAATGACACAAATAACTAAATTAGCAGAAAACAACATAAATCAGCAATTAAATGATATGGCATATACTCAATAAATTGGAGAAAACATTTAACAATTAAAACACAGAATGAAGACTCAAATTGAACTTCTAAAAATGAAAGCTACAATGTCTGCAATGAAAAATATTCTGGTAGTGAATAACTTCTGATTAGGCATTGTATGAAAAAGGATTAATTAACTTGACGACATAACAAGAGAAAACATGAAACACCAAAACACGAAAGTGAAACACAAGTGAAAGAAACATGAGGAAAATGAACAGAATATCAGTGAACTGGCATGCAGCTCAAGTAGCACAATATAAAATGTAATTGAAGTCCCTGAAGGAACGGAGAAACACAAAATACCTAAAGATATAATGACTATGTTTTTTCCAAATTTCTTAAAAACTATAAGCCCACAAATCCAAGATGCTCAAGAAAACTCAAACACAAGAAACATGAAGAAAACTATACCAAAGTACACAGTAATCAAATTGCTTTACACCAGTGAAACAAGATTTTTAAATCAGCAGGAAGGTAAACTACTGAACACAAATGATCTCTTCTTGAAATAATGCAAGTTAGTAGAGAAAAGCATCATTTGAATACTGAAAGCAGCAACAAAAACAACCAAAAAGAAAAAAGAAGAAAGAAAAACATCAATCCCATCAACATAAAATTCTTTATCCATTAAAAAAAAATCTATTAAAAATAAAGGCATGGACTGGTGTGGTGGCTCACACCTGTACTCCCAGCACTTTGGGAGGCCTTGGTGGGTGAAGCATGAGGTCAGGAGTTTGAGACCAGCCTGGCCAACATGGCGAAACCCTGTCTCTACTAAAAATACAAAAATTAGCTGGGCATAGTGGCAGGTGCCTGTAATCCCAGCTCCTCGGGAGGCTGAGGCAGGAGAATTGCTTGAACCCAGGATGTGAAGGTTGCAGTGAGCCAAGATCGGGCCGCTCTACTCCAGCCCAGGTGGCAGAGTGAGACTCCATCTCAAAAAAATAAATGAATTAAGAAAAATAAAGGCATGTTTCTCCAAAAAAAAAAAAAAAAAGCCTTTAGGAACCTGAAAGAAAAAATTGAAGACATTCAAAATCTAAAAGAATTAACCACCAACAGATACACAATATAAGAAATTATAAAGACAGTTCTTTGAGCACAAGGAAAATAATACAAGATGCAAATCTGGCTATAAACAAAGGAGACAATCAAAATTCGGTATTCTATGGGTATAGAAAAAGAATTCTTTACATCCACATAGTATAATCAACTCTTATGGCAAAAAAAAAAAATGAGATCTTATGAGTCTTATCACTTATATAGAAATAAAATGTATGACAATAGCAGTACAAAGGCTGGGAAGAAATAAATGGAATCATACTTCTGTAACGTTCTTACACATGATACCTGACTATCACCTAAAGGTAGATAGACTTTGATATGTTAAAAACATATGTCCTAAATCTTAAAGCAATCAATAGCTGGGAAGGATGTGGAGAAGTTGTGTCTCAATGCTGGTGGGAAGGTAAACTGGTATAGCCACTCTGGAAAACAGTTGCATATAGTTACATAGACACAAATGAGTGCATGCAAATCTGGAAAAATTTAATTGAGGTAGATGAGTTTTATCAAAGTACATGTCGTGGCTATGATATTGTATTTTAGGTATACAAGATGTTATTTTTAGGAAAGCTGAGTGAAGCTATGCAATATTTCTTTGGATTATTTCTTACAATTTCATGTGAATATGTAATTCTATAGAATTATCTCAAATTAAAAGGAGACAAAAAAGCAAAAGGATGAAAAGAGATATGAGCATATATAAAAGCAAAGGATATTAACAAAAAAAGGATAAATGGGGCAATTCATCAGCATAACAAACCTACATTTTGTGTACCTAAAGATAGAGCTTTGAACTACACAAAGCAGAAAATTTAAAGAGGAATAGAAAAATCCACAATTAGAGTTGGAGATTTTAATACCTTTCTTTCAATTGGTAGAACAAGTAGACAGAAAATCAGAGACTTGTGTAACCTTTTTATAATTGACATTTGTAAAACGCTTCACTAGACAAGAGCAGAACACATTTTTTGAAACCAGTGGTTGGTAAACTTTTGTCTGTAAAGAACCAGAAATAAAATAATTTAGACTTTGCAGGCCATATGCCCTGTGTTATGGCTACCCAACTTTGTCTTTTTAACATAGAAGCAGTCATAGACAATATATAAATGAACGAAAGTGGCTATGTCCCAAAAAATAACACACTGTAAGCTAGATAGGGCTGTGGGCTGTGATTAGTTGACTACTTTTTCAATGTGTGCATGGAACATTTAACAGGTTAGATTATAATATATTTATAATTATTTACAATAATATTATAATTATGTGTAATTAAATTATATATAATATTTATATTTATATTTAAATTACATATAATAGATAAATAAATCATATAATTATATATAATTATGTATTATAATGTATAATGTATATTATGTATAATACATAATTATATATAATTATAATGATTATATATAATATATAATTATATATTATAATTATATAAGTATATAAAATTAGAATACATAATTGTATTCTAATCTAATTCGTGTATCATAATATAAAACTAATTAAATGGATTAAAATCATACTGATTTTAATCTGACAGTTCCCTTGACCTGTTCATAGAACTTGCGAACGGGGTTGGCTTGTTTGCTCAGCCCACAGCTCTCAACTCCTCACAGGAGGGGGGCATGCAGGTGAGCAGGTGCAGGGGCCAGGATGAACGCTTGTAGGTAACCAGCAGGAGTAGAACTCCTTACGAACTTGTGACAGCAACTGCCCATGACCCCCAGAGCCCCACAAGGCACGTGTTGCAGTGTGCTCTTTTAGTTTTGCTGTCTGTGGATGGCTTAAGTGTTAGCTCAGTCGAGGATCAGTGTGACAGCCCCTTGCACCCACACCCAGGTCCTTGTCTGGCATCCAGGAGGAATTGGGTCGCACAAATGAATTGAGGCATAGTGAATGTGCAGGATTTTATTGAGCGGCGAAAGTAGTTCTCATCAGGATGGGAGCTGGAAAAAGAATGGTGTGGTAAGGTGATCTTCCCCCTTCAGAGGGACAGCTTGACAGTGGAACCTCAGAGAAGAGTGTTGTATTGGACCGAGCGTAGAAAGTTAGCACCAAGACAAAAGTATGCCAGATTGCAGGGTCATTTATTATGCCGGCGACCACAGGGGACTCACGTCTCTCCAATCTGTGGTGTCAAAAGGAGGGTGCCACGACTTTTTATACCCGAAAAATCACCTTGGGTGTGGGGGTGAGGAGCGGGGATGGGGATGAAAAGGTTTCGGACATTCCAAGGGCTTGGGGATTCTGTGATTCACCTCCTGGGCGGAGACAAGGGCGGGGGTCTCCAGACATTCCAAAGTCCAGGGGACTTTTGTCATTCTGTTTGTTACTTCAGTGGTTTACAGAAGTCAAGATAAGCATTTGTTTACACACAGATGTTAGTTATCCTGGGCTGCTTATTTTAGTTATTACTAAATAACTAAAGCAAAGTCTAGCAATTCTGGCACAGTATCACAAGAGTTTGGTCATCCCTGGCCAAATTCTTCTCTGAGGACCCACCATCAAGCATCAAGCCATCCTCTTGAAGTCAAGCTGCTCTTGTCTGATGTCTGGCTGTTTCTTCTCTTCTCTTCTCTGCTGCTCTGCCACTCTGCCACTATTGCCAGTGGAGCCTGGGATTTTTATGGGTACAGGAATGGGGGCAGGGCAGGCCAGAGTGGTTTTAGAAAAGGCAACATTCGAGTGGAAAGGCAGGAATGCATGTCTCACTTCGGGCCATGGATTCAGGCTCGAAGGCGGGGCTTTGCCAGGGACAGCCCTATTCTACCCAGTATTTTCCCCATCTCCTGTCTGCATTGATATCAAATACATTTTCTGACCAAGCAGTATGAGATTAAGGTATAAATCACTAAAGAATGTAATAAGATAAATTTCCAAATACTTGGAAATTAAACCATACATTTCTCAATAATTTATGAGTTAAGGAAAACATCAGAAAGAAAATTAAAAATATCTTGAATCAAGTGAAAATCAAAAGATAGCAGACCAAAATTTGAGACAGGCAGAAAAACAGTGCTTAAATGAAAATATATAGCTTTAAATTTTTATATTAGAAATGATGAAAAATCTCAAAACAGTTATCTCAGCCAGTAGTCAGAAAACTTTTTCTTAAAGACTCAGAGAGTATTATTTTAGGCTTTTAGGCCTTATGTTCTCTGTCACAGTTACTCAACTCTGAGCTGCAGTGAGAAAGCAGTCATATACAATATCTAAACAAATGTGGCTGCATTCCAATAAAAATTTATTTACAAAAACAGGTTCTGACTCATAGACTGTAGTTTTCAGACTTATATCTAGGCTTTACTATTACAAAACCAGGAAAGAAGAGCAATCAAAGCTAAGAGGGAAGCAATTAATAAAAGATAATGGCAAATAACAATGGAATTCTTAACAGGAAAACAATAGAGAAATGAATGAAATTAAGTGTTTCTTTGAAGAGATTAATAAAATTGATAAATTTCTAGTCATATAGTTTAAATGATAAAGCAGAGAGCAAATAAATTGTCAACATGAAGAATGAAAGGTGAGACATGATTAAAGAAACTATAGGTATTACAATGATAAGGAAATATTCCAAAGAACTTGCATTAAGGAATTTAATAATTTAGATAGAATGGAAAAATTCCTCGAAAGACCCAAATTACCACAATCTTACTGTATATCTATCATAATATTACCACAAAGAAAACTGCAAGACTGATTGCTCCACTAATGTATTCTACTAAACATTTAAGGAGTAAATGCTACAAATTTTATATGAAAGCTTTCATAATTTTCCAGATCATTTCTCAATTCATTTTATGGGGCTAGAATTGCTCTCATGTCAAAACCATACAAGCATAGCAAACTATAATATTTCTCATGTACACAGATGAGATGTTCTTAACAAAATTTTAGGCAATTAAATGAAGTAATATATTAAAATATTTTATAATCAAGTGAAGTTTTCATGGAATGCAAGGTTGGCTTAACATTCAAAGTAATCTAACTTACCATATTAACAAATTTATAAAGTCTAATTTGCCATATTAACAAATTTATAAAGTCATAGGATCAACTTGTATAGATGTATAAAAGCATTTGATGTAATTTGATATCTTTTTGTGTTTAAAAAAAAATATCTCTTGGAAAACCAGGACCAAAAGTGAACATCCTCAGCCTGGAAACATTTATGGATAATAAAGAACTATAATTGATGTCATATTTCAATGGTAAGTACAGAATATATGTCTCCTAAAATTGGAATTATGGCAAAATACTCATTCTTCCCTCTTCTATCTAATTTTGTAATGAAAATACTAGCTTGTGTGATAAGGCAATAAATAGAAATAAAATACATACTGTAGGAATGAAGAAGTAAGACTTTTTTTAGTCACAGATGGCAATGAATATCTTTCTAAAATCCTACTAGATCCAATAGGTGGGTTGAGCAAGTTTATAGAATATGTTTTTAATATATAAAAATCAATTTCATATATAAATATTATCAGTAAATAATCAGAAAATTACTTACTTGTGCATAGAAAATATAAAATATTTAGAAATAAATTTAACAAAATTTTCAAGACCTCTGCATTGAAAACTCTAAACCATTGCTGAGATTAATTAATAAATACTACCCCAAACACTAAGTTATACTATGCTTATGAATCAGAAGATTAAATATTCTTAAGATATTCATTCTCTGTAGATTCAGTCAACTTCTTATCAAAATCTCAAAATATTTTGTGGTGGAAACTAAAATGTGATATTGCTATAAATAATGACATGCAGATCATTAGAAATAATAAAATTTAAAAATAAACATGAACACATATCTGCAGGCAAGTGACCTTAAGTATAGAAGAATGGTAAATTAGTGGACGTGATAATTTATATAAAACATCTAGCACAATGTTTGTCACATAAGTGATAGGTGCTGTTTTTATTATAATTCTAATTATAATTAACATTTCTATGGTGTTTATAGCCTGAGCTCTTGAACCAAAGTGCTTATATTTGAATTCTGAAACCACAGCTCATTGACTATATGAGACCTAACTTCAGTTTTCTTCTGATCAATGAGAGTGACAATAGTATATATATTGCATACAGTTATCTTTAAGATTAAATACATTACTACATGTAAAGTACCTATAAAAAAGTAAGCACTCAATAAATAATATTTGTTATTAATATCTATTAGTATCTTTTTTGATGAAAATGCATGCTTGATACCCCCAGTTTATGTGAAAGGTGAAAACAAACCACAGAACACGTTTCTGATGGATTAGGTAAAATAAATGCTTATAAAGAAAGAGATGCCATTATATATTAAGACTGCATAAGACTTTGTTAGAATTAATTAATTAATTAATTAATTATTTTCCCATTTATTTATTTTATTGCATTTTAGGTTTTGGGGTACATGTGAAGAACATGCAAAATTGTTGCATAGGAACACACGTGGCAGTGTGATTTGCTGCCTTCCTCCCCATCACCTACATCTGGCATTTCTCCCCTTGCTATCTCTCCCCAGCTTCCCACCCCCCACCGTCCCTCCCCTATTTCCCCCCAACTGACCCCAGTGTGTAGTGCTCCCCTCCCTGTGTCCATGTGTTCTCATTGTTCAACACCCGCCTATGAGTGAGAACATGCGGTGTTTGATCTTCTGCTCTTCTGTCAGTTTGCTGAGAATGATGGTTTCCAGGTTCATCCATGTCCCTACAAAGGACCCAAACTCATCGTTTTTGATGGCTGCATAATATTCCATGGTGTATATGTGCCACATTTTCCCTATCCAGTCTATCGTCGATGGGCATTTGGGTTGGTTCCAGGTCTTTGCTATTGTAAACAGTGCTGCAATGAACATTCGTGTACACGTGTCCTTATAGTTTTCTTGTTATAAATTATTAATTCTACTATAAGAATTAATAATTTATAACAAGAAAATCTTTGGAAACATGACATAGTTGCAAAAACATTTTTTAAAAATAAATTCAAAATGTATATAAAGCAAAGAATGCCTTTTAAATTTTTTATCTTGTTTTTCATGCATAGATAGACCTGACTGTACTAATTAAAATACACCTCAGTTTCTTCTTATAACTAATGTACTCACAATTCATCTGTAACCTAGAATAACTGAAACAGATTGTTTACATATATAAAATTGTGCTTTTCAAATTTATAAGCCACCGATTGATTATTGCTGGAAGCAAGATCATTGCTCATATCCATCTGAAGAAATAAGCGTTGTTTATGTCTATTTAAGAAATCATACTGTGAAAAGGAGGTGAAGTAGATGTATAGTATTGCCTATCAATGATAATAAAGACTAAACTGGAACACAATCAATTTTTATTAAGGTAAACCATTTCATTTTCTTTTAGGACAAAGCTAGTGGCTTTGATCTGTGGCCAAAGATAATATCAAGGGTCTTAAATCACAAAACATATCATTACATCCCTTGAGTAAATATGCAAATGCGCATATTCATTTTTCTTCATAGCTTCTACATTTTGAACGTAGTATCAATGATTTACACTTACCTTAAGCCACGTTATTTCTACATTTGGTAAGGATTGTTTTTCTGTTTCATTTTGGCAACATGTTTTTTCAACATTTTAAATTATTTTCAACAGCCTATATAATATTATGATTTATTACTTCATGATTAAGAAGAACAAATCCTTTCTTTGAACAAGGGCTTCCACAGTAGGTGAAATATTCTGCAAACACCATCTCTTACGTCATAATAAAGAGCTGGGAACCAAGCCCACTAAATAAAGTGTTTCAAAATCCTTAATCACAGATTATTTATTTATTTATTCATTTATTTATTTTAAAAATACTTGATTGCTTACTATGGCAGGAACTCTTCTAGGTTCTGGGTAAAGAGCAGTGAACAAAAAATCAGAAATTTTTATCCTCATGGAGTGTCTTTCTATTTTTTTTAATATAGTAAATACTGTGATATGTTAGATAGTGATAAGTGCTAAGGTGAAAAAAATAGAAAAACAGGGTGTAAATTTTCAGAAAATTGTTACATTAAGTTCTTCAATGTTATCATTGAAAGTACTTAATCTCATTAAATATAATTTTCCTGGCTAAAAGCAGAGCTAATATAAACAATTTGAAGATTGAATAAGAATACCCTAAAAACACCAGAAGTGGTAGTTGGATTTAACACATGACTATTTAGTGAAAACTGACATTATTTGGCCCCCATAGTGAATATTTTATTATTCATTCTAGTGTAGATACAATTAATTTTCTATGTATGAGACATCTGTAATCTCTCTTATAGTTTGATTTCAAAAGTGACAAATTTGAATACATACCCAATATTTAGTATTAGCTAGGTCTACTTATTTGCAGAGACAATGCATTTGATACATCAACTGCTCACCAATGGCCTTCAGAGTCTTTTGGAATGTTGTAAACCACGTTCCCTATACCCATTATTATTATAGTCCATATACCCATTATTTCTCCAGGTCTTCCCTGCCTGCTGGTTCAAGTCAAACATTTTAAATCATAAAATTAAATTAATTTTATATGTGTCATACATGTTATATGTGCATATATGTGTTAATGTGGCATGATTTGTGCTTAAATTACACACACATCATCATACTCTCATGCCACAAAAAAAGCTCTCCTCACTCTGAGACAAGGAAATCTTGGAAATTCCCCAAAGTACTTCACATGAGCTTACAAACAGTCCGTATTGTATCCTGCCAAAATTTTCCCAAACTTTCACTCTTTGCTTTTATCAGTTTTTGTATTTTAGGTGTGTTTTATTACAAAGCAAGTAATTGACTTTTTTACATAGTGTCTAAATACATGTTGATATTTTTGGATTTATTTCTACCACCTTTTTTTTGCTTCCTATTTGTTGGTATTTTCCTTTTTTTCCCCTCTGCTTCATGTCTTATTTTGTGCTTACATAATTTTTTTTTCTAATTCTATTTTATCCCTTCTGTCTTAGAAAACTGACTATTTGTGTTTGGCAAATCTTGAAATTAAAATGCACATACGTAACTTAATGGCTTAATTTACCAAACTTTTTGCCCCCCTTCTAGACAGCCTAAGGACCCCAGGATGTTTCAGCTTCTCCTAGCTTACATGCTATTATTATCCTACGTTCTAATCGTGACATTTTCAAAGTATCTACAATTTAGAAATTATTCATGGTAGTACTTTTGCTATGTAGTCAATACTATATTAGATTTTTCCATATCTTCTTTTTTATCACCATTCTTAAATTTTTTTTCATTTCGTAACTTCCTGTGGTGTTTGGGGATGCCTTTCTGACAGGTTTATATTTGCTTTGGCCATACTCACAAGGCAATTACAGATGTAATTACCTTTAAAATTTTGTAGGTACATACTTTTTAGAAAACATGCCTAGTGTATCTGAGGCCCACAGACATATAAGCATTTGTATTTATTGCATGTTAACCCCCATCTGAGCCAGAATTCAGACAAACAATTTTCCTTTATGCTTGGCTTAATAGGTTAGTGCCAACTCATCATTTTCTCAGTTGTAGCTTTAGGTAGGGGGTTTCTAAATTGACTCTCTTTCAGTATAGACTTAAGACTCAGTCAACAGTCTCCACCTCTCCATTAGCTACAAATATCCTTCTGGAAGAGGCATGGTCTCTAATGTGGTCCCACTGTCTTCCTAGCCTTACAGGAATGTCTTTTTGCAGGAGCAGCCGTTCATTGATGAATATTTCATGCATTTTCTCTAGAATTTTTTGTGTCTGTGGCCAGAGGAGTGGAGGATCTTTAATCAGCCCTTAACAAAATCTGTGAAATACAGACATACCTCGTTTTATCGCTTTTGGTTTGTTACATTTCAAAGATACTGGGTTTTTCACAAATTACATGTTTCTGGCAATCCTGCATTAAGAAAATCTACCTATACCATTTTTCAAACAACATGTGTTCCTTTCATGTCTATATGTCACATTTTGGTAATTCTCACGGAATTTCAAACGTTAACTTTTTCGTCATTCTTCTATGTATTATGGTGATCTAGTCCACCAATATTTGATGTCACTATTGTAAGTGTTTTGGGCTGCCATGCAAAAGATGACAAACTTAATCCATAAATGTTGTATGTTCTGACTGCTCTACCAACAGGCCGTTTCTCGTCTGTCTTTCCCTCCTCAAGCCTTCTGGTTCCCTGAGACACAATAATATTAAAATTAGGCCAATGAGTAATCCTGCAATACCCTGGAAGTGTTCCCGAGAAATGGAGACTCACAAATCTTTCACTTTAAATCAAAACCTAGAAATGATTGAGCTCAGTAAGAAAGGCATGCCAAAAGCTGACACAGGCTGAAACTAGACCGCTGGCACCAAGCAGTAAGCCAAATCGTGAATACAGAAGAAAAATTTTTAAAGAAAAATTAAATTGCTACCCCAGTGGACACACAAATGATAAAAGCAAAACAGCCTTATCGCTGATACGGAAAAGGTCTGAGTAGTTTGGGTAGAAGATCAAATCACCCACAGCATTATTTAAGCTAAAGCCTAATCCAGAGCAAGGCCCTAACTCTCTTTAATTCTGTGAAGACTGAGAGAAGTGAGAAATCTAGAGAAGAAAAACTGGGGACCCGGCGTGGTGGCTCATTGGGAGGTTGAGGCAGGCAGATCGCCTAAGATCAGGATTTGAGACCAGCTTGGCCAACATGGTGAAACCCTGTCTCTACTAAAAATACAAAATTAGCTGGGTGTAGTGGAGCATGCCTGTAATCCCAGCTACTCGGGATGCTGAGGCAGGAAAACCACTTGAATCCAGGATACAGAAGTTGCAGTGCAGTGAGCTGAGATCGCGCCATTGCACTGCAGCCTGGGCAAAAAGAGTGAAACTCCATCTCAAGAAAAGAAGAAAGAAAGGAAAGAAAAGGAAAGAGAGAGAGATAGACAGAAAGGGAGAGAGAAAGAGAGAGAGAAAGGAAAGAAAAGCTGGAAGCTAGGAGAGGTTGATTTGTTGATTTGTGAGGTTTAAAAAAAGAAGTCATCTTCATAACAAGAGAGCACAAAGTGAAACAGCAAGCGTTGATGGAGAAGCTGCTGCAAGTTAACGAGAAGATCTAGCTGAGATAATTGATGAAGTTGGCTACAGTAAACAACAGGTATTTAATGTAGACGAACATTGGAAGAAGATGCCGTTTAGAACTTCCACAGCTAGATAGAAGCCAATACCTGGCATCAAAGCTTCAAAAGACAGGCCGACTCTCTTGTTAGGGGCTAATGCAAGCTGCTGACTTCAAGTGGTAGCCAATGCTCATTTACCATTCTGAAAATGCTAGAGCCCTTCAGAATTCTGCTAAATCTACACTGTGCTTTATAAATGGAACAACAAAGCTGGATGACAGCATATCTGTTTACAGCATGGTTACTGAATATTTTACACCCACTGTTGAAACCTACCTCCCAGAAAAAAGATTTCCTTCAAATACTACTGCTAATTGACCAGAGCTCCTGGTCACCCAAGAGCTCTGATGGAGATGTACCTAGAGTTTCATGCTGTTTTCATACCTGCTAACACAATATCCATTCTGCAGCCCATGGATTAAAGAGTAATATTGGATTTTAACTCTTATTATTTAAGAAATATATTTCATGAGGCTATAGCTGCCAAAGGTAGTGATTCCAATGACGAATCTGAGCAAAACTGAAAGCATTCTGAAAAGGGTTCGCCATTCTTGAGGCCATTAAGAACATTTGTGACTCATGAGAGGAGGTCAAAATATCAACATTGACAGAAGTTTGGATGATGCGGATTCCAAACCTCATGGATGATATTGAGAGATTCAATACATCAGTGAAAGAAGTAATATCAGATGTGGTGGAAATAGCAAGATAACTTGAATTAAAAGTGGAGCTTAAAGATTTGACTGAATTGCTACAATCTCATTATAAAACTTGAATGGATGAGGAGTTGCTTCTTAGAACTGAGCAAAGAAGGTGGTTTCTTGTGATGGAATCTACTCCTAGTGAAGATACTGTGAATGTCGTTGAAATAATAATAGCAAAGGATCTAAATATCACATACCCTTAATAGATAATATATCTACTAAGATAAATGATCTATCAGCAGAAGGGTTTCAGAGTATTGACTCCAATTTTGAAACAAGTTCTACTGTGGCTAAAATGCTATCAAACAGCATTGTGTGCTACAGAGAAATCTTTCATGAAAGGCAGAGCCAATCAGTGCAACAAACTGCGTCATTGTCTTGTTTTAAGAAACTGCCACAGCCACCCAAACCTTTGGAAATCGTCACCCTAATCAGTCAGCATCAAAGCAATGCCCTCCATTAGCAAAAAGATTAGGACTAACTGAAGGCTGGGATGATTGTTAGTACTTTTTCAGTAATAAACTACTTTTAGACATAAGGTTACTTTACACTTAATAGCTTACAACATGTTTTAAACCTAACTTTAATATGCACTGGGAAACAAAAAAAAAAATGTGCTTTATTGTGATACTTACTCTATTATGGTCATCAGAACCAAACCCTCAGTATCTGCAAGGTATACCTGTATTTCACTATTTATCTCCTTTGCAAGCATCATTGGGTTTCTCCAGTTGTTTCATAAGTTCCCTTCCTCATCCTGAAGGGTTCTGCTTTCAAGGGAGTTTTATCACAAAAGAATTCAGACACAAGTTTATCTGTTTCCAGGTTAAAGATAATAATAATAAAAGAAGACAGAAAGATTATTTACTGGGGCATTTCTCTCTCTTTCCTGAGACTAATTATTCTCCAGACTTGGGAAGAGAATGTAAAGGGAGAAGCAATTTTAAACATTGGTTGGATATGCAATAAACGTTACATCCTGCCTTCCCTATTTGCTTCAGTGGAAGGAAATAATGAAATAAACTTTTTTTGCTTTTCGTTTGTTTTTGAGATGGAATTTCGCTCTTGTTACCCAGGCTGGAGTGCAATGGCACCATCTCGGCTCACTGCAACCTCAGCCACCTGGGTTCAAGCAGTTCTCCCACCTCAGCCTCCTGAGTAGCTGGGACTACAGGCGCACACCACCATGCCCAGCTAATTTTTGTAGTTTTAGTAGAGACGCGGTTTCACCATGTTGACCAGGATGGTCTCGATCTCCTGACCTTGTGATCCACCCGCCTCGGCCTCCCAAAGTGCTGGGATTACAGGCTTGAGCCACCACGCCCAACCAATAAACTTCTTAAAATATATCAGGTTACAAGATTAGAAGAAATAATTCTCCTTTCTCACAGAAAATCCTGACAAGAGGAACGCTTGAGGGAATCCCCTTTACCTCACAGTAGAGAAATGTTAGGAGAGAAATGGGTATTCAGGTGCTGAGGGCCTAAACAAGCCATGAAAGGCAGCCTTGAAGTCAAATCTAATATTCCCTGCCCTAGAGAAGGTCATTAAATGCAACTGAAAGAGAAAAAGACTCCGAAAGAGTTCTGAGTCTTTAACAAGGGCGCATGGCAGTAGAAGGCACTCTCGACCATATGGTCAGAGACCAGGGAGGGGGATCGACACCTCAGAGGATGCCATTGCAGAGGGATGGCAATGCAATGGCCCAGATTTCTACACCCCAGTGGATGCCAGCATGGAACAACTGTGGACCATATGCCTTTATTTAACTAACTAGCAGCATAATGCCATGTAAGTCCCCCCACCCGCCCCAAAGACATACACAAACATCACCACCACCATTGCTTACGTAAGTCCTATGGAGAAGGAAAAGATATTAGGGTGATCGCAGTTTTGCATTGACAGAGTTCCAGTCAGAAATCACTATTTATTTAGAATTTACTAAGTTGTTTATTGCCATCAGTTGAAATGCCAGCACAAAACAGAGTAGATACTGAATTAGGGAAAAACAATTACTTGTATATTTGTGTTTATGGTCAGAAAACCAACTCCACTATGTGGTTTTTGTAATACAGACCCATGTTACCACCTCAACTCCTTCAGTTATTGGGGATTGTAGAATTCTTGGGTCATTCAGGCTGTACTCAAATACCACCTTCTCAGAGAGTCTGTGGTTTGTGCATACAATATAGCTTCCCTGTCACTACCTATCACTTCTCTGCTTACTTTTTTTCCATAGCACTTGCTATGGCCTGACGCTGTAGATTTATTTGCTTATGGATTGTCAGTCTCCCTCTGCAGAAATAAACTCCCAGAGGACATGGACTTTGTGTTGTCGACTGATTTTCCTAGAGCTTAGAAATCTCCCTGGTACAGAAAATACCTCGAATAAATATACATAGGGTGAATTAAACATTATATGTTTTATATAAAAATAATGTATTGACATATATTTACTTATTATATATCAATATATATAAAATATAAAATACATATTATATAACATATAGTATGTATTTTGATAGTATGTGTTAGGTAGATGTGATTTTTCTTTTCTCTTGTTTTCCTTTTCCAATAAGTCGTGAAAAATTTATAGATTATGTCTCAGTAATCACAAAGTGAGGAATTTACTGAATTATGACATTTTGCCGGAGAGGCAAATCCCTGGTTTTGGCCCTAAAGGCATAGAAGTGAAGAAAGAGCTCAAAGAGGTGACCTTAGAAGTTATATTTTCTGTTTTGTAGTTTTACCTAATATTACCCCTACATACAAGTCTATCTATTTGAAGTGGTTTCTTTATTGATTAATACACCCTTTTTTCATAGAATAGAAGGAAGACAGCCTCAAATGTCTTTTAGGTTCAGTTCACACTGGAATTTTTTTTATCTCACAGGAAGAGATCTGAGTTAATTATAATGTTTGCATTATGGCACGTTATCATCCCTGGTGCATACAAAGTCCTCTTGTTCTATCTGTCTATCTACCTACCTATCTATCTATCTATCTATCTATCCATCCATCCACTTTTATCCCTCTCTGTTCACTCATTTCACACTCTCAACCTAGGCAATGATTCAGAAGTGCTTAATGTCTATGGCTTTTTCTTTGCCTTCCTAAAACATCAGCATTAATCTCTTGAATGGATGTATTTAAATTAACTATGTGATATTTTGTTATACATGAAAAATGTTCACTTCTTTTCATTAATCTCTGTGTTATTAAGACCAGGAGTGTTGCTATGTGTATGTCTTTGTCACTTCCAAATACTGTATGCTGTTGTTTTTATAACTACCATATCTTGCCTATCTACTTTCTGTAAATAAGTATTTAGATATTTAAAGAGACTTACAAAACCACAAATGGTTCTACTTAAATATCCAGTGCATCTTTGTGAGATAAAATGCATTATTAAGGAAGTCTCAAACAATACTGTTTTTTAAGGTTTTTTCTTCAGCTGAATTTGGTTTAAGTTACTTTCCAACCAACTCGAGTACTTAGTCTCTTCTATTTTAAATTAGAAGGGTGAGCAATCTATTTTTCATATTAGCAAGAAAAATTCTTACACTCATGTGTTTAGGTGTATGTGCACTCAAGTCTCTTTTGAAAAGGACAAAGGGATCCAGAGAGGCTTTTTCCTGCTGTGAAGGACAAAGACTCAAGATAGTGTACTCTGACACAAAGTGCATTGCTTTGCCAATCTCTAAAATGTCACTTCATGGGCAGCCTGCTGGGCTCGGCTGAGAGCCATGATGCCTAGACTGCTAATAAAAAAACATAAAGGTTAATGAAGGCATTGGGTTATTTATGATCGTGAATAAGCAGCTTAGGTTTTATCTGGATGGTTTGTTCAAGGTATACGATCTTGTCTTTGATTTTTAACTTTGTATTATTCTTTTCTGCAGGCTTTGAGTTATAATGCTTTTCCTAGGATATAGTCTGACCATATTTATTGTATATGCAATTATATTACAAAAATAAATGGAGTTATCAGAGATATTTAAATATGTTGGCTGACATACATGAAAAATAAACTAATAAATCCTTCAGAAAACTCACTTCTCAATTTAGAAAGGGATAATCTTGTACGTTAAGCACATCTTTTGTTGCTTATGAGCAACTTATTTAGAGAAAATAAATGTAAACATTTAATTGGGGCATAATGACAGATAGGAAAATATTGTTTATAAAGAACATATCATGCTTAAGTCACACACTTCAGATTTAGGTTTAGGCATTTCAATTTCATTTAAAGAAGAAAAACTGTGCAATCAAACTAGTCTCCTTGTCAAGTGACAGAATGTAACATGCCGGAAATATGTATGTACGTGCTCCACAGTCAGGATCTTGTCATGAGTTTTGAAGTCAGCTAAGAGTGAGTACATGTGCTATTCAGCTCTCTACTGGTAAACACAAGAATACCAAATGTGTACGGTGTATGAGTGGTTTATCTTTATGCTCTCATCCAGAACCAGATTGTCTACATTTTTAATATACATGATCTTTGCCGTCATAAAGTCTGTCGCTATGGATAGTTCATCTCTCACACCTTCAATTTCCTCTAAAACTAAGTATAAATATGAAGCCATTTTCAAATGACCACTAACCATTTCCCAACCCATTGCTCAATATTTTTTAAAAAATCCTTATTAAAATTAACCTATTTTACATTTTTCTTAATTTTCCAATTCTTCATTTTTTAGGTCTTGGATACACCAGCCTCTTAATTCTGTATATTTGACTTTTTCTTCTGGTTCTTAGGTCAATTTATATTGTAATGACACAATATATTGCACTGTTTTCTCTTGTCTAAAACAAGAAATAATTATCTCTTTAAAGAGTTCTATTCACTAAAATTACTTAGACCATTCATTTAACAAATATTTTTTGGGGTGGCTAATATGTGTCAGGTTTTGTTTTAATATTGAGGGTATAGCCATAAAAATTATTTTAGTGCCTGGGTTATAGTTGTATCAGGAAAATACTAAAGATTGTTAGTAAAACTAATTTTCTAAAACTGGATGGACAATCTTAAAACATCATATGTTTATCTATGAGGTAAAATCCCATGACCAAATACGTGTTTTTAACTTTTAGGTAAGATAAACTCAGTTTATGATCACTGATGAAAAAACATGTTTAGTACACTATTGGAGCAGGTCACAGAATGTGGTTAATGTAGTTTGGATATTGTCCCTGCCAGAATCTCATGTTGAGCTGTGATCCTCAGTGCTGGAGGTGGGAACTGGTGGGACGTGTTTGGATGATGGATGCGGAGCCTTCATGGCTTGGTGATGTCTTCGTGATAGTAAGTTCTTGAAAGATCTGGTTGTTTAAGAGAGCGTGACGCCTCCCTCCCCAACTCTCTCTCTCCTGCTTTTGCTCTGCCACATGACATGTCTGCTCCATCTTTGCCTTCTGCCATGAGGAAAATGTCCCTGAGGCCTCCCCAGAGCCGAACAGAAGCTGGTGCCATACTTCTTGCCCAGCCTGCAGAACCACAAGTCAATTAAATCTCTTTTATTTACAAATTATCCAGTCTCAGGTACTTCTTTATAGCAATGCAAGAGCAGCCTAATCATGAATCTTTAGAGTTTTCACGGTACTCACTTTTTCTCTGCAATAAATGAAATGGTGGCTTCTCCTCCAAACCTAAGTCCTAAAATGAGGACTATTTAAAGCAAACCTCCCAGCTGATCCATTACGGATATATAGCCTAAGTGAAATATAAAACTTCATTAACTTTAAGTCAGTTGAGTGAGCAATAATTAACGTACAGTAAAACTCACCCATTTTAGATATATCATTTGATGAGTTTTAACAAATATTACGGTGGCCGCAATTGACATGAAGAACATTTCTACTACTCCAACCACTGAAATAATAAGTAGCTACAGTAAGCAGATTTTCTTTTTGAAAACTGGTTATTTTTTCTTTTTAGTTGGTAGTACCCAGTTTCTGAAAAAAACCGGAAGCAAGATTCTTAAATATTACTTGCAGCAAGATATACTGGTACGAAATTTCTGAAATCGACTTTGAAACTATGTTTCAAGAAACTTAAACTTTATAAATATTATACAGTTTTTAAAAATCAATATTTTACACATGTAATTATGAGGCTTAATAGACCAAAATCAGAAGCAACTATATCAACTGAGTAATTGTCTTGCATTCCCAAGATGTACTACGATATAGCCATTATGGCTACAAGAGCATCTAACAACATGAGAAAATGTTCCAAATTATTTTTGTATGGGGAGAAATGTAAATTAAAATGCAATAGATACAGCAGAACCTAATTATGCAAAATATATCCTAATACAGGATTTTCTATACCAAATTCTGATCATTATTGGCCTGTTTAAAAAGCTTGTCATGTATGGTTTGTGAACTATTGCTAGCATTCAGATATATGATCAGACAGTCCAGTTAAGGTTCAGAGAATGAAGGTTCCTAATCCTCATTTGAATGGTTTACTAAGAACATAATCCTGGATTTTCCACATCTAATTTTGTGACCTTGGTCAGCATGTTTAATTCTTCCAAGCTTTAGCTTCCATATTTAAAAATGTTATCTAAATAACAAAAAAAGAAGCAATAGTGGTAATAATAGCACTAATAGTAATGAAGGTTATATTTAGCTCATAGGGTTATTTTCATCCTAAAAACTTGCATTACATGAAATGGCATAGTGTCTTGCACTTCGTGAATGCTCAATAGAAATTAGTTGCTTTTCTGGAAGGAGATAAGATGCAGAGCTTTTCACAGCATTCTATTGTTTGGACTTACAAGTTTTGATTGGCTCATAGTCTCTGAAGGGAAGAGCATATTTCTTTCAGGAAAAAATGTTCTGTAGATAATCTAATAGAACAATGTGTGGTGTTTCAGAACTGAGTTATGAGGAGCAGTGGGCCTAGAAAAAAAGGCAGAGCTCTTTGTAAGACTAGGTCTTTACCATGCACCCAGAAAAAAAAAAAAGTCAATTTAGATAACAAGACTTCAATTCAAATTAAAATTTAACTTTATATTTTGTTCTGTATTTTATTTTACAGATATTTTTTCCACTTATTTTGAAAGACGAAGATCTCACATAGAGTTTTATATGTGCGAAACACAAAATCGATGTGACTAATTCAGATGCTGCTACTATTAGAGAATGTGATGAGTTGCAGAATTAGTACTGAATTGCATCTACCAGTGCCTGAAAATCAGCATTGCGTGCAGAGGAGCCCATTACAATGTTAAATTGGTCTCATACATACCTAGATGAGCAATTATTTGCCTATTTTCACAATAACATATCTGCTGCTTTAGCTTCTTTGTTAAAGTAAGTGCAACGCAGGTATTGAATGCCTGAATCCTAATAAATAAATGAGTGTATAAAATTCTCTCATTTCTCAGACAAAAGGCTAGTAATGAAAGCCAAAAGGAAAGCATCTAAAAAGCCTATGAAAGCCAAGAATAAACCATCACAGAATCCTATAATAAAACTTGTCCTAATTGAGACAATGGTGTCTGGCTCACCCATTCCTTCAAGAGATGTTTACTAAGCACCTATATACCAGATGGTATAGACTCTGGGAATAATGCAGATAATTTTGCAGATTATTTCTGCTTTCATGAAGATTCAATCATTTTAGGGAAATTGGAGCATTGGTAAGGTAAATTTATCACAGGAAAATATGCAAAGAAGAAAATTTCAAATACAACAAGTACTTTAAGAATAATTAAAGAAAATTAAAATGATGTGCATTTCTGCATGGCATTTGAACCAGAGGCACTCACTGTCTTTGTTTTGGACCACCTTTTCATGAATGTGTGTACAGAAAACAGCATTAGAAGATAGAGATAATGTCTTTCCTCGGTGCAAAGGTAGCTTTGCTTACAAAGTCTGATGATAAGAATAGTGTCTCTCTCCAGAGCAAAGGGAAGATTGTCTTTTTTTTCCCATTTGGCATAATATAATAATGTCATCCTCTGGGGCAAAGATCAGGAAGTTCTATCTCTCATAAAGATTTGGGTTCCAGAGTCTTGAGGTACTCTTCGGAAATGCAAACAACTATATTTCCAAGTATCACCTAGAGTTCTTTTCAATAAGCCCTGGGTGTCCTGACTCGGAGAATCAGCACAAATGCTGACAGTCTGCTTACTTAATCCTGGAAGTCATAAGGTCCTTTAAGCTAATCCAGAAATCTCTTATCTTGTGCCAATATCTATGGAAATTTTGTAGGCTAACCTTCTGCAATTGCAATCAAGGTAAACTGTCAGAACCTTCTTAGTTCTTGACAAGGCCCTGAGAAGTAGCTGAGTTGTGTCTGTTCAAGAAACAGGAATAAAAGGCAAATTTTGAAAAATGGTGAGAGAAGGGAAGTACAGACTGGAAGAATTCAATCAGGGAAGCACCATCTGGATCTTACAGAACCTTGCAAGCCTTAACTGTAATGTGGTTTTATTTGTGCAATGAGAATCAAAAGGAGTGTTTAAATGGGAAAGTGACATAATCAGTTTTATATATAATATGCTTACTAACTATATAGATGAAAAATACTAGACTGAGTCAGATTTGGATTCATGTCTCAGCTCCATCACATAAAGATATATAACTTTGAATAAATTGCAAGAAGTTTATAATCTTGAATAAATTGCAATTTTTTGACCTTCCATTTCTGCAATATCAGAAAATGAGCCAATCAAAAGAACGGCAAAATACCACCTACATAATTAAGATGACTGTGATATTTTAAAAAACAGAAAATAGCAAACATTGCTGATATGGAGAAATTTGAACCCTTGTTCACTGTTGCTGGGGATGTAAAATGATGCATGCACTGTAGAAAATAAATGATGCTTTTTCAAAAAATTAAACCTAGAATTACCATATAATCCAGTGATACCACCACTGCATACGTACCCAAAAGAATTGAAAGCAGAGTCTTGAAGAGATATTTGTACACCTATGTCCATAGCAGCATCATTTCCAATAGCCAAAGATAGAAGCAGCCTAGTATCCATCAGCGGATGAATGGATACACAACATGCAGTTTATACAAACAATGGACTATTAGCCTTAAAAGGGAAGAAAGTTTGAAACATGCTACCTTGATGACATTAGTCTATGTGAGGTACATAGAGTACTCAAATACTTAGAGACAGAAAGTAGAATGATAGTTGCTAGGGGCTGGGGGAAAAAAGGAGAATGTGGAGTTGCTAATCAATGAGTATACAGTTTCAGTTTTGCAAGATGAAAGTTATGGAGACTGTCTACACAATGATATGAATGCATTCAACATTACTAAGTTGTATACTTCAAAATGGTTAAGATAATGAATTTTAAATTAAACATATTTTGCCACAACTCAAAATAACAGTTAAAAAATCAAAAGTATCTACTATAGTTATTTTATTTAGCACTCAAGAAAAGTCTTCCTACCACGGTTCAGAAACAATATTAATCTCTATGGATAGCAAAATAGAGGAAAGAATCTCTGCCCTCAAACAACCAAGAGACTATCAGATTATATTCCCATGTTAGGAAAAAAGATTAAAACATACATAAAACCTAAAATTATCTACAAATGTAAAATGGAAATAATGTAGGTTTCAAAATAGATTTCAGAACTTCCAGTTTTAGGGGTGGTTACTTTACCTTTTAGGGTGTCTTGATCAATGTTTACCGTATACTCATTAGTGTATATCCTGTAAAAGGTAAGGATGCCATTCTGAAGGTCCAAAAAGTGAGAATGAGCAATAAGGAGATGCCATGAAGATGTGACTTCATGTATGGATTAAATTACTAACCATGGCCTGAAGATATGTTTTAATATACATTATATGTGAATGAAGCATTTTGCCCTTGCTATCTTCAATGGTTACATTGCTAAAATTGACTTTTGTGCCAGTTTTAATTAGCCATTTTAGATGGGAACATTTGAAATTGCTCAAGCCTTCTTTGGCACTATATGTTAAGCTATACAAGAGAAAAGATATAACAGGAGAGAAGTTAGAGATCATTGCCATAATTAAAAGAAGTGGTTGATTTGATATATTGTAAAAACTGCTTTATTGAGATATAACTGACATACAATAAACTTCACATTTAAAGTGTACACTTTGATAAGTTTTACATATGCACACAAGTGAAAAAATGATCACCATAAACTAAATGGTGAAAATAACCATTACTTACCAAAGTTTCCTCATTTGCAATTCATCTCTCCCATCACTTCCTGTGTCGACTTATCCAGGCAACCACTGATCTGCTTTCTGTCATTGTAAATTAATTTATATTTTCTAGAATTTAATACAAAAGAATCATACAACATATATTATTTTCGTGCCTGGTTATTTTAAGCATAATTATTTTGAAACTGATATGTGTATTGCATTTATCAAAAGTGTATTATTTTATTCCTGAGAATTTTTTTTTTAATTGCATTTTAGGTTTTGGGGTACATGTGCAGAACATGCAGGATTGTTGGATAGGTACACACGTGGCAGTGTGATTTGCTGCCTTCCTCCCTTCACCTATATCTGGCATTTCTCCCCATGCTATCTCTCCCCACTTCCCCATCCCCCGTCTCTCCCCCATTTCCCCCCAACAGACCCCAGTGTGTAGTGCTCCCC
>NW_022437041.1:2249870-2410325 GCF_009761245.1 Sapajus apella | reverse complement strand
GGTGTTTGATCTTCTGCTCTTCTGTCAGTTTGCTGAGAATGATGGTTTCCAGGTTCACCCATGTCCCTACAAAGGACCCAAACTCATCATTTTTTCTGGCTGCATATTATTCCATGGTGTATATGTGCCACATTTTCCCTGTCCGGTCTATCATCGATGGGCATTTGGGTTGGTTCCAGGTCTTTGCTATTGTAAACAGTGCTGCAATGAACATTTGTGTGCATGTGTCCTTGTAGTAGAACGATTTATAATCCTTTGGATATATACCCAGTAATGGGATTGCTGGGTCAAATGGAATTTCTATTTCTAGATCCTTAAGGAATCACCACACTGTCTTCCACAATGGTTGAACTAGTTTACACTCCCACCAACAGTGCAAAAGTGTTTCTATTTCTCCACATCCTCTCCAGCATCTGTTGTCTCCAGATCTTTTAATGATCGCCATTCTAACTGGCGTGAGATGGTATCTCAATGTAGTTTTGATTTGCACTTCTCTAATGACCAGTGATGATGAGCATTTTTTCATATGTTTGTTGGCCTCATGTATGTCTTCTTTTGTAAACTGTCTGTTGATATCCTTTGCCCACTTTTGAATGGGCTTGTTTGTTTTTTCTTGTAAATCTGTTTTAGTTCTTTGTAAACTCTGGGTATCAGCCCTTTGTTAGATGGGTAAACTGCAAAAATTTTTTCCCATTCTATTGGTTGCCGATTCGCTCTAATGACTATTTCTTTTGCTGTGCAGAAGCTGTGGAGTTGGATTAGGTCCTATTTGTCTATTTTGGCTTTTGTTGTCAATGCTTTTGGTGTTTTGGTCATGAAGTCCTTGCCTACATCTATGTCCTGAATGGCTTTGCCTAGATTTTCTTCTAGGGTTTTTATGGTGTTAGGTCTTATGTTTAAGTCTTTAATCCATCAGGAGTTAATTTTAGTGTAATTAACTAAAAGGGGTCCAGTTTCTGCATTCTGCACATGGCTAGCCAGTTTTCCCAACACCATTTATTAAACAGGGAATCCTTTCCCTGTTGCTTGTTTTTTTCAGGTTTGTCAAAGATCCGATGGTTGTAGATATGTTGTGTTGCCTCCAAGGCCTCTGTTCTGTTCCATTGGTCTATATCTCTGTTTTGGTACCAGTACCATGCTGTTTTGATTACTGTAGCCTTATGATATAGTTTGAAGTCCAGTAGTGTGATGCCTCCTGCTTTGTTCTTTTTGCTTAGAATTGACTTGGCTATGCAGGCTCTCTTTTGGTTCCATATGAAGTTTAAGGTGGTTTTTTCCAGTTCTGTGAAGAAGGTCATTCGTAGCTTGATGGGGATAGCATTGAATCTGTGAATTACTTTGGGCAGTATGGCCATTTTAACGATATTGATTCTTCCTAACCATGAACATGGAATGTTTCTCCATCTGTTTGTGTCCTCTCTTATCTTTGAACAGTGGCTTGTAGTTCTCCTTGAAGAGGTCCTTTACGTTCCTTGTTAGTTGTATTCCTAGGTATTTTATTCTCTTCGTAGCAATTGCGAATGGTAATTATCTTTGTAGCAATGTTCTTGATATGGCTTTCTTTAAGTCTGTTATGGGTGTATAGGAATGCCTGTGATTTTTGCACATTGATTTTGTATCCTGAGACTTTGCTGAAGTTGAAGGGTTTTTCGTGTCTCTATCTCCTTCAGTTCTGCTCTGATCTTAGTTATTTCTTGTCTTCTGCTAGGTTTTCAGTTTTTTTTTATCTTGCTCCTCTAGCTCTTTCAATTTTGATGTTAGGGTTTCAATTTTAGATCTCTCCTTGCTTCTCATGTGGGCACTTATTGATATATATTTTCCTCTAGAGGCTGCTTTAAATGTGTCCCAGAGATTCTGGTATGTTGTGTCTTCATTCTCTTTGGTTTTGAAGAACATCTTTATTTCTGCCTTCATTTCATTGTTTATCCAGTCAACATTCAAGAGCCAGTTGTTCAGTTTCCATGAAGCTGTGCAGTTCTGAGTTAGTTTCTGCATTCTGAGTTCTAACTCAATTGCACTGTGGTCTGAGAGACTGTTTGTTATGATTTCTGTTCTTTTGCATTTGCTGAGGACTGATTTATTTCCAATTATGTGGTCAATTTTAGAGTAGGTGTGATGTGGTGCTGAGAAGAATGTATATTCTGTGGATTTGGGATGGAGAGTTCTGTAAATGTCTATTAGGTTTGCTTGTTCCAGGTCTGAGTTCTGGTCCTGGATATCCTTGTTAATTTTCTGCCTGGTTGATCTGTCTAATATTGGCAATGGGGTGTTAAATTCTCCCACTATTATTGTGTGGGAGTCTAAGTCTCTTTGTAAGTCATTAAGAACTTGCCTTATGTATCTGGGTGCTCCTGTATTGGGTGCGTATATATTTAGGATCGTTAGCTCTTCTTGTTGCATTGATCTTTTTACCATTATGTAATGTCCTTCTTTGTCTCTTTTGATCTTCGTTGCTTTAAAGTCTAATTTATCAGAGATGAGAATTGCAACTCCTTCTTTTTTTTGCTCTCCATTTGCTTGGTAAATATTCCTCCATCCCTTTATTTTGAGACTTTGTGTATCCGTGCATGTGAGATGGGTTTCCTGGATACAGCACACTGATGGGTTTTGGCTTTTTATCCAATTTACCAGTCTGTGTCTTTTGATTGGGGCATTTAGTCCATTTACATTTAGGGATAATATTGTTATGTGTGAAGTTGATACTGCCATTTTGATGCTAGCTGGTTGTTTTGTTCGTTAGTTGATGCAGATTTTTGATTGTGTTGATGCTCTTTACCATTTGGTATGTTTTTGGAGTGGCTGGTACTGGTTGTTCCTTTATATGTGTAGATCCTCTTTCAGGAGCTCTTGTAAAGCAGGTCTGGTGGTAATGAAATCTCTGAGTACTTGCTTGTTCACAAAGGATTTTATTTTTCCTTCACTTATGAAGCTTAGTTTGGCTGGATAGGAGATTCTGGGTTGAAAGTTCTTTTCTTTAAGGATGTTCATATTGGCCCCCACTCTCTTCTGGTTTGTAGGGTTTCTGCTGAGAGATCTGCTGTGAGTCTGATGGGCTTCCCTTTGTGGGTAACCCGACCTTTCTCTCTGGCTGCCCTCAGTATTTTCTCCTTCATTTCAACCCTGGTGAATCTGGCGATTATGTGCCTTGGGGTTACTCTTCTTGACGAATATCTTTGTGGTGTTCTCTGTATTTCCTGGACTTGAATGTTTGCCTGCCTTGCTAGGTTGGGGAAGTTTTCCTGGATAATATCCTGAAGAGTATTTTCCAGCGTGGATTCATTCTCTTCGTCGCATTCAGGCACACCTATCACACGTAGATTAGGTCTTTTCACATAGTCCCACATTTCTTGGAGACTGTCCATTCCTTTTTACCATTTTTTCTCTATTCTTGACTTCTCGTTTTATTTCATTGAGTTGATCTTCGACCGCTGATATCCTTTCTTCTTCCTCGTCAATTCGGCTATTGAAACTTGTGCATGCTTCGCGAAGTTCTCATGTTGAGTTTTTCAGCTCCATCAATTCACTTATATTCCTCTCTATGTTGTCCATTCTCGTTAGCATTTTGTCAAATCTTTTTTCAAGGTTCTTAGTTTCTTTGCATTGGGTTAGAACATGTTCTTTTAGCTCACTTTAGTTTCTTATTACCCACCTTCTGAGGTCTGACTCTGTCATTTCATCACACTCCTTCTCCATCCAGCCTTGTTCCCTTGCTGGTGAGGAGTTGTGATCCCTTTTAGGAGGAGAGGTGTTCTGGTTTTGGGTGTTTTCATCCTTTTTATGCTGGTTTCTTCCCATCTTTGTGGGTTTATCCATCTGTTGTCTTTGTAGTTACTGACTTTCAGATTGGGTCTCCAAGTGAAATTCCAGTTTATGGATGCTGAAGTTACTTCTTTTTCTTAGCTTTCCTTCTAACGGCCTGGCCCCTCTGCTGTAGGTCTGCTGAGGTCCACTCCACGCCCTGCTGGCTGGGGATCACCTGTAGCAGCTGCAGAACAGTAAGGGTTGCTACCAGTTTCCTCTTCTGTTATCTTTGTCCCAGAAGGATGCCTGCCAAATGTCAGCCTGTTCTCTCCTTTATGAGGTGACTCTTTGGATATATGGGGGTCAGGGAGCTGCTTGAGGAGACAGTCTGTCCTTTATTGGAGCTCAAGTCCTGAGCTGTGAGCTCCGTTGTTCATTCAGAGTTGCTGGGCAGGTACATTTAGGTCTGCTGCAGCAGAACTCATAAACTCCCTTTTTTTTCTTTTTCTTTTTTTTCGCAGGTGCTCTGTCCCAGGGAGTTAGGGCTTTATTTATGAGTTTCCATTGTGCTGCTACCTTTTTTTTTTCTTTCAGGGCTGCCCTACCCAGTGAGGAGGCAGCCTAGTCACTGTCTGCCTGCAGAGACTTTGCTGCACTGCTGTGGGATCCGCCCAGCTGCTGTGTGATCTTCCCTGCAGTCCTGTTTATATGGGTGTAGTTAGAACTGCCTTGGCAATGGAGGCCTGCCTCTGTTATGGTGGACTCTCTGTAGTGGCAGGTTGCCTCAGCAACAGCTGCCTCAGCAACGGCGGGCTGCCTCACTGATGGTCAGACTGCCTCCATAGTGGTGGAGTGTCTCAGTAATGGCAAACGCCACTCCCCCACAGAGCCGGATAGTCCTGGGTTCAGCTGTGCTTGCTGTGAAACTCTCAGCCCAGAGCATTTTCAATTACTGGTTTTTTTTTTTTTTTTTTGTGTGTGTGTGTGTGTGTGTGTGTGTGTGTGGCGGGGGGAGCGTGAGACCAGCCAAGCCTGATCACCTGTCTCCCTCACTCAGAGTCTTTTTGTTGTTGTTGTTGTTGAACAGTCGATCTCTCCCCGTGTTCCAGTCACCTGTTGAAAAGGTGCTGGGATCTCCCGTGCCACGACTCACTGAAACAGCGGTGCTGAGATTCCTGGCAGTTTTTTTGCCTAGGAATCTCCTGGCCCAGCTTGCTATTTCCGATGAAAGGGCTTCAATCGCCAGCTAAGAGAGCACCCGAACCAGTGTCTATTGTAAGGAGAACCGCCACACCAGGGCATGGGCAAAGCAGCCACGCTGGCCGAAACAGCCACGCTGGCGACCCGTGGGGCTCCTCCGCTTGGGAATCTCCTAGTCTGTGGGCAATAAAAATCTGTCTGGAAATGCGGAGTCCACTCACCCTCTGCACTTTCACTGGGAGCTGCAATCCTGACCTGTTCCTAGTTGGCCATCTTCCCCCGATCCCCCCTGAGTAGTATTTTATTGTGTGAATATGCCATTCCTTCCTTCACCTCTCAATGGACATTTTTCTTGTTTTTAGTGTTTGGCTACTACACAATAAGCTACTATGATGATACACATCATTCCAGTGTATGCATCCATACTTCATTTCTCTCAAATAAGTATAGAGGAGTGGAATGACTGAGTTGTAGAGTAGAGTACCTACAATTTAAGAAAATTACAAACTTATTTCCAAAGTGGTTGCATCATTATACATTCCCACCATCAGTGTCTGAGAATTCTCCTTGCTCCATTTTCTCACCAACACTTGAAATGGCCAGACTTATTTTTATCTTTTCCAGTTGGCATGTAGTTGTATTTCACTATAGTTTTAATTTGCATTCCTGTCAAAAACAAACAAACAATGTTGAGAGTATCTTAATTTACTTATTTGCAGTAGTACAACTTCTTTGGTGTAGTGTGTATTCAAATATTTTGTTCCTGTTTAGGTTTATGTTATTGCTATGAAGATCTGAGTGTTGTGTTTGTTTTGCCATCACCTAGAGAGTCAGAATTTACACTGACAAAAAATTAAGAGCGAGTTAGGCACTACAACTGTGATAGCTTGGTAGCTGGCCTCAGAGAGGAAGACACCCAGGAGAAGTCAGTGACTACAGTCACCAGCTGTAGCTGATGCGTCCAGCTAAAATTCAGGGCTTAGCAAACTTTGTGAAGTTCTAGAGAATTGCATGAGCTCTAAAATTTAGAATCATTTCTTCACTGTGAGAAATAAACTGCTATTTCTCACAGACCAAGTCGCTTTTGGAAACCTAAGAGGCAGCAAAGGATTTGGGGTTCGGATGAAATTATATTTCTCATCCAAAAATCTTGTTGATCCAATTAACAAAATCAGCAGAAACACATCTGAATTTGGATGAGAGGATGGCTGTTTAGAAAATATGCCTTAAAATAGTCCTACGGGTAATAGCACAGACAATCCAACCTGGCCCTTATTATTATACTTGATTGCTCAGATGATCTAGACATGTTGGAAAGTAAAATACACCCAGACTCGATTTTTTGGCAGAAATCAAAGAAGGCTACTCTGCACAAATTACTAATAAAATATGCCTAGACTGGAGTTTTTGGCAGAAACTCTGCAAAAGGTTACTCTCTGGTTTTGCTGTAAAAATGTCCGTCATACAAATACTCATTATGGCCCATTTGAAACAAAATTACTATCTTGTTATGGGGCACTGATCAAAACCATCTCTACCATGAAGAGCACCAGATACTTAGGTCAGAAATGTCAATCACACTAAAAAGAAAGGTGTCTGAATAATAGAGAGAAGAAAAGGCCAAGAAACTTTGCTATTAAGATTTCATTTAATAATCATAATTTTGAACATGCCACTTTCATTTGACTAATGAAAGGTGTCATTAATAAATGACAGTGTACTGTGTGTGGCAGTCCTCAGGGGTAAGACAGCAATTATGTGAGCAGGTTGCCTCACTCACTGTAGGACCCTTCATAGAGCCCCCCCAGTGTTTTCCATCGCTATTACTTTGAAACTATGACATTCTTGTCAAAACAAAGAAGTTTGCCTGGCTTGCCAAAACAAAGGCCAACAATAATAAGAAAAGATCTTTAAATGTCATTAAAAACATTAATTTGTCCCCAAAAAACATTAATTTGTCCCAAAGAAATTTAATATGGCAGTACCAAGCATAAGCAGGGATTTGTAGAAATTGACTCCTATATGTTCCTTGTGACAGTGGATTTTAAATGTACTTTGAAAAAGTATCTTGCATTATTTAAATATAACAATAGCATACTTTAAATTCCAGAATACTTTCATACGTGTTCATCAGGAAACATGAGCAAGAAAGTTCATTTGCACATAAAAAACATGGAAGAATTTATTTAAAAAAAATGTTTAGAATAATGGCTATCTCTGTAAAAAGGGAGTAGCTCATGTGATTGTGCAGCATGCACAATGGATTTCAAGGCTACTGGTAATTTTGTTTTTCTTCAGTGATAAGATGAGTACATAGGAAAATGTTTTAATTTACTTAGAAAACTACACAATACACATATACATTATGTGTGTATGTGTTGCATACACATACACAAAAGATATTTCAAAAGTTCTAAATATGGAATGATATATGTCTATGATACAGGCTGAAAGCTTATTTCAGACAGCTCTCATCTGTTATAAAACCATAAATAGTCTTTACATGCAGCACTCACATAGGTAAATGCTTCTGGATGTTCATATAAATCATTTGATGAGACATTTATCTCACTTCAAGAGACTAAATTGAAAACCTAGCCTAGTTATTGACAGGCAGACATGGGCGGTTAAAGGAGACAATTGGGCTACCTCAAATTAGACCCACTTCAGTCTTTCCCTCCAAGGGCTCTGGCCACTGGTGGTTTGTTTCATATCAGTAACCACTTATCAACTGAGAATTTGAACTTTTTTTTTTTTTTGAGACAGAGTTTCGCTCTTGTTACCCAGGCTGGAGTGCAATGGCGCAATCTCGGCTCACCGCAACCTCCGCCTCCTGGGTTCAGGCAATTCTCCTGCCTCAGCCTCCTGAGTAGCTGGGACTACAGGCACGCACCACCACGCCCAGATAATTTTTTGTATTTTTAGTAGAGACGAGGTTTCACCATGTTGACCAGGATGGTCTCGATCTCTTGACCTCGTGATCCACCCGCCCCGGCCTCCCAAAGTGCTGGGATTACAGGCTTGAGCCACTGCGCCTGGCCTGAGAATTTGAACTTTTATTTAAATATGGTGAAAGAAGTTCTCAACAATGGAAGGTGAAGTAAAAAGTTATGCAAGTGTTAGCTACCTATAATAAAAGAAAAAGGCACAAGAACTACATCAAATAAGAGTTGGATTCTGACTCCACATTTTAGGAACCTGTGTCATCAAAAATAATGACCAAACTTTTTCTCAAAAAAATTAAAGAAGATAAAATGAATGGGGAAAACCTATCTAAATTATATATTTACATAGCTAAGCAGCACCAAAAAGAACACAACAAAAACTGAGACAGGCAGGACAGATGAGGAAACAAGTGATAGATTGGCAGTGGCAGAACCCCAAAGAGAGGGTTCCACATAGAATGGGAAAGGCTGTGAGCAGGAGTAACAGTGAATCCGAAGATCATTAAGGAGATGAAGAAAAGAATGCAGGGAAACTCCCCAAGAAGTGTCCAGATTTAAAATGCATCAAGAAATATCACCTTCTCATAAATGCTAAGAAGACAGCAGCAGCATAACTGTGGAGCTTCACAAATCCTCCAAAAAACCGGGTGGAGCAACTAGGATAGCAAAACAAAATGACGACGGAAATAATGTGCTGAACAAGATCTGATGAATATGCATCAAGGAGACTGGGGCAAACCACCAGGACAGCAGTGGTGTGAGAACAAAGGGAGGAAAGAGAAGGGGGCTCTGAGTAATCCTAACTCCTCACCACTCCAAAGTCTCCCCACTGGAAGCAAAGAAGCAGATTGGTGGATCTGAGAACAGCAATCCAAACTGGTAGGTGAGTACATGATTCTCTGGGAAGGACTGACCATGAGGAGTGACCTAGGACTTCATAGCTACTGAAATACTCAATAAAAAGACAGAGACTTAACAACAGAGACAGGCAGTTTGAACTAAAATAAAAATTGCCTATGGAATAAAGCAGATTTGGGGTAAAAGAAGGCAAGTTTCTGATACCATTTGAGGAAAACATGAGAGAAAGCAGGTGGCAGAAATTCTGGTAAAGTGGTGATGGACAGACTACTTTTTCAATATTAGTGGTCATATCTCAGGTTGGGTTCTGGAAGCAAGCTCTGAGATGGCAGTTAGCACACTGGATGCTTATGAAGGGGGAGGCTTTGGGGCCAATACTTGTGAAACGGAGGGAAGAAGGCAGGTTGGGCACAAGGAGCTATCAAGCTGCAAGGCCAGCAAAACAATGGCCACTTTGGGAGCTCTGTAGCAAGAAAAGCCCTTCAGGAATTGTTTAGAGTTGGGTTTTAATTCCGATTCTTATCTCAAATTTTGGTAACTATTAATTTTACCTACGACAACTTCTGTTGTGAGTTTATTCATAACTACAATTCCTCTCATGTCTATTTTTTTCTCGTCAGATTTTGCTGATCTAATTTTATGAAGAAAATAGAATTTTTCAATAAATTTTATTGCCTTCTGCATTTAAACTCCCGTTTTGTGTTGAGTTTATTTGTTCTATGAAATCTAATCTTATCCAGGTCAATTTTGTTAGGTTTCTGTTATGCCAATAAGACATATTTTCTTCATTTTCTTTTGCATTCTCAATAAATTATACTCCGACTCATTCAAATTGTCATCAGAGTTAAAATGGTTGGATACAAACTTCCTGCTTTATAGCTATTGTATTCCAGTTTTTGTTCAGACAATGAAATTGAGGCTCACACAGTAACTGCCATGGCATACATTTGAAAGCAGGTCTGTCTGGCCAACATTCAAATTCAGGAAATACAGAGAACACCACAAAGATACTCCTCAAGAATCACAACCCCAAGACACGTAATCATCAGATTCACCAATGTTGAAATGAATGAAAAAATTTTAAAATCAGCCAAAGAGAAAGGTTTGGCTATCCACAAAGGGAAGCCCATCAGACTAACAGCAGATCTCTCTGTGGAAACTCTACAAGCCAGAAGAGAGTGGAGGCCAATATTCAACATTCTTAAGGAAAAGAATTTTCAACTCAGAATTTTACATCCAGTCAAACTAAGCTTCATAAGTAAAGGAGAAAAAAAAATTTTTCACAGACAAGAAAAATGCTGAGAGATTTTGTCACCGCCATGCCTGCCTTACAAGAGCTCCTGAAGGAAGCAGTAAACATGGAAAGGAACCACCAGTACCAGTCGCTGCAAAACATACCAAATTGAAAAGACCGTCAACACTATGAAGAAACTGCATCAACTAACAAACAAAATAACCAGTTGGCCTCATAATGACAGGATCAAATTCACACATAACAATACTAACCTTAAATGTAAACAAGTTAAATGCCCCAATTAAAAGACACAGACTGGCAAATTTGATAAAGAGTCAAGACCCATCGGTGTGCTGTATTCAGGAGACCCATCTCACGTGCAAAGATGCACATAGACTCAAAATAAAGGGATGAAGAGAGAGAGCAAATAGAGAGAGAGAAAGAGAGAAAAAAGCAGAGGTTGCAATGCTAGTCTTTGATAAAATAGTCTTTATACCAAAAAAGATCAAAAAAGACAAAGAAGAGCATTATGTAATGGTAAAGGGGTCAACGCAACAAGAAGAGCTAACTATCCTAAATATATATGCACCCAATACAGGAGCATCCAGATTCATAAAGCAAGTTATCAGAGACCTACAAAGAGACTTATGCTCCCACACAATAATATTGGGAGACTTTAACACATCACTGTCAATATTAGACAGATGGATGAAACAGAAAATTAACAAGAATATTCAGGACTTAAACTCAGCTCTGGACCAAGAGGACCTAACAGATGTCTACAGAACTCTCCACCACAAATCCACAGAATATACATGCTTCTCAGCACTACATGGCACTTATTCTAAAATTGACCACATAATTGGAAGTAGAACACCCCTCAGCAATGTAAAAGAATGGAAATTGTAACAGTCTCTTAGTCCACAGTGCAATCAAATTAGAACTCAGGATTAAGAAACTCACTCAAACCACACAACTACCTGGAAACTGAACAATCTGCTCCTGAATGACTACTGGATAAATAACAAAATTAAGGGAGAAGTAAATAAGTTATTTGAAACCAATGAGAGCAAAGACACAATGTACCAGAATCTCTGGTACACAGCTAAAGCAATATTTAGAGGAGAATTTATAGCACTAAATGCCCACAAAAGAAAGCAGGAAAGATATAAAATTAACACACTAACATCACAGCTAAAAGAACTAGAGAAGCAAGTGCAAACAAATTTAAAAGCTAGCAGAAGACAAGAAATAACTAAGATCAGAGCAGAACTGAAGGAGATAAAGACACAAAAATCCTTTCAAAAAATCAATGAATACAAGAACTGCGTTTTTTTTTAAAGATCAATATAAATAGACTGTTAGCCAGACTAATAAAGAAGAAAAGAGAGAAGAATCAAATCGAGGCAATAAAAAAATGATAAAGGGTATATTACCACTGACCCCAGAGAACTAAAAACTACTATCAGAGAATGCTATAAATACCCCTATGGAAATAAACTATAAAAATCTAGAAGAAATGGATACATTCCTAGACACATACCCCTCCCAAGTCTAAACCAGGAATAAGTGGAATCCCTGAATAGACCAATAAAATGTTCTGAAATTGAGTCAGTAATTATTAGCCTGCCAACCAAAAAAAGTCCAGGACCAGAGGATTATCAACTGAATT
Source organism: Sapajus apella (assembly GCF_009761245.1). Classification (NCBI taxonomy): domain Eukaryota; kingdom Metazoa; phylum Chordata; class Mammalia; order Primates; family Cebidae; genus Sapajus; species Sapajus apella. The sequence continues at coordinate 2,398,675 of NW_022437041.1, read as the reverse complement.
CTACTAGAGATACAAAGAGGAGCTGGTACCATTCCTTCTGCAATGATTCAAAACAATAGAAAAAGAGGGATACTTCCCTAACTCATTTTATGAGGCCAGCATCATCCTGATGCCAAATACTGGCAGAAACCCACACACTCACAAAAGAAAATTTCAGGCAAATATCCCTGATGAACATTGAAGCAAAAATATCATTAAAATACTGGCAAACTGAGTCTAGCAGCACATCAAAAACTTATCCACCGTGATCAAGTTAGCTTCATCCCTTGTAAGGCTGGTTCAACATATGCAAATCAATAAATGTACTCCATCACATTAACAGAACTAAAGACAAACACCACATGATTATCTCAATAGATACAGGAAAGACCTTACATAAAATTCAACACCCCTTCATGCTGAAAACTCTCAATAAAATAGGCATTGATGAAATGTGTCTCAAAATAGTAAGAGCAATTCATGACAAACCCACAACCAAAATAATACTGAATGGGCAAAAACTGGAAGCATTCCCTTTGAAAACTGGTACAAGACAAGGATGCCCTCTCTCACCACTCCTATTCTACACAGTATTGGAAATTCTGGCCAGGACAATCAGGCAAGATAAAGAAATAAAGCATATTCCAATAGGAAGAGAGGAAGTCAAATTGTCTCTGTTTGCAGAGGAGCCGATTGTATATTTAGAAAACCATGTCATCTCAGTCCAAAATCTCCTTAAGCTGATATGCAACTTCGTCAAAGTCTCAGGATACAAAATCAATGTGTAAAAATCAAGCATTTCTAGACATCAGTGATAGACAAATAGAGAGCCAAATTATGAGTGATTCACAATTGCTACAAAGAGAATAAAATACCTAGAAATACAACTCACAAGGGATGTGAAGGAGCTCTTCCAGGAGAACTACAAACCACTGCTCAAGGAAATAAGAGAGGACACAAACAAATGGAAAAATATTCCATGGCCCTGGATAGGAAGAATCAATATTGTGAAAATAGCCATACTGCCCAAAGTCATTAATCGATTCAATGCTATCCTCATCAAACTACCATTAACTTTCTTTACAGAATTAGAAAAAACAACTTTAAATTTTATATGGAACCAGAGACAAGACAACCCTAAGCCAAAAGAACAAAGCTGGAGGCATCACGCTACCTGACTTCAAACTACAAAGCTACAGTAAGGAAAACAGCATGGTACTGGTAACAAAACAGAGACATAGACCAACGGAACAGAACAGAGGCCTCAAAAGTAACACCACACATCTATAATCATCTGATCTTTGACATACCTAACAAAAACAAGTAATGTGGAAAGGATTCTCTATTTAATAAATGATGCTGGGGAAACTGGCTAGCCATATGCAGAAAACTTAAAAAGAACCCCTTTCTTACACCTTATACAAAAATTAACTCAAGAGGATTAAAGGCTTAAATGTAAAACCTAAAACCATAAAAAAACTAGAAAAAAAACCTAAGCAATATCATTCAGGACACAGGGATGAGCAAAGACTTCATGATTAAAACACCAAAAGCAATGGTAACAAAAACAAAAATTGACTAATCAGATCTAATTAAACTAAAGAGCTTCTGCACAGCAAAAGAAACTATCATCAGAGTGAAAAGGCAACCTACAGAATGGGAGAAAAAATTTGCAATCTATCAATCTGACAAAGGGTTAATATCCAGAATCTACAAGGAACTTAAACAAATTTACAAGAAAAAGACAAACAATCCCATCAAAAAGTGGGCAAATGATATGAACAGATACTTCTCAAAAGAATACACTTAAGAGTACAACAAACCTATGAGAAAAGTTCATCATCACTGGTCATTGGAGAAGTGCAAATCAAAACAATGATGAGATACCAGTTCACACCAGTTAGAATGGTGATCATTAAAAAGTCAGGAAACAACAGATGGTGGAGAGGATGTGGAGAGATAGAAACACTTTTACACTGTTGGTGGGAGTGTAAATTACTTCACCATTGTGGAAGACAGAGTGGGGATTCCTCAAGGATCTAGAACCATAAATACTATTTGACCCAACAATTCCATTTATGCCCAAAGAATTATAAAACATTGTACTCTGAAGACATATGCACATGTACGTTTATTGCAGCAATGTTCACAATAGCAAAGACTTGGAACCAACCCAAATGCCCATCAGTGATAGACTGGATAAAGAAAATGTGGCACATAGATGCCATGGAATACTATGCAGCCATAAAAAGGATGAGCTCATGTCCTTTGCAGGGACACAGATGAAGCTGGAAACCATCATTCTCAGCAAACTAAAACAAGAACAGAAAACCAAACACTGCATGTTCTCACTCATGAGTGGGAGTTGAACATTGAGAACACATGGACACAGGGAGGGGAACATCACAAAATGGGGCCTGTTGGGGGATGGGGGGCTAGGGCATGGATGGCATTATGAGAAATACCTAATGTAGATGAAAGGTTGATGGGTGCAGCAAACCACCATGGCATGTGTATACCTATGTAACAAACCTGCACATTCTGCACATGTACCCCAGAACTTAAAGCATATCAAAAAACAAAACAAACAAAGAAAAAAATCTTGAAAATTGAATCAATGTATCAACAAATATTTAATTTGCTTCTACTATGCCAGGCACTGTGAAAAGTGCAAAGTAACAAAAGACAAATCTCCTGTCCTCATGGAATTTATAGCTTACCTCTGGGGAAAATATGTATTAACAGTAGAAACTTAGCAAGGATATTTAATGAAATACAGCGTTCTGTTGTATATTTTAGACTGTTAAAGGAGACCAGGCAAAGAAAGCTATTGTTCAAGGCTGATGTTCATTGCATAAGATTTCATGCCATTCAGTGACTGGTATGTAGAAGATAATAAATAAATGCTATATTGAATTTAAAAAGAAAAGAAAAGAAATCAGTTCTGTCTGACAACAAGGTTTACAGTTTTTCTCCTGTATGCTAATGTCTCTCACATCAATTATCTCAAATTCATTTCTGACTTTGGAGATAATTTTGTCTTGCCTTCCTGATAACTTGCTGTCTGGATAAAATGTGGAAGCTTTTGTAACCTGTAAATAATATGCAAGTTTAGATATAATTTCTCAATATAAGTATTCTTTACTATTATTACTATGACCCAAATGTTTGTGTGCCTTCACCAGTTTTGTAATCTTCCCAGCCCTCAAAACTGTGAGAAACAAATTCCTGCTGTTTGTAAGCCACCCAGTTTATAGTAAAGTCATCTGAGTGAACTGAGGCAATTATTAACAATTATTCTATTTGAATTTATTAGATAAACTTGTCTTTTTGCAGCTTAATAAATTTCCTTGGTCTGCTTCTAAGATGGATAACCATAAAGATGTATCTAACTCTGGCAGGAGCAGTGCCTCATACCTGGAATCCCAGAACTTTTGGAGGCCAAGGTGAGCAGACTGCCTGAGCTCAGGAGTTTGAGACCAGCCTGGCAAACATGTGAAACCCCATCCATCTCTACTAGGGATACAAAACATTCACTGCATGTGGTGATGGGTGCCTGTAATCCCAGCTACTCAGGAGGCTGACTCAGGAGAATTGCCTGAACCCAGGAGGTGGACGTTGCAGTGAGCGGAAATCATGCCATTGCACTCCAGCCTGGATGACAAGAGTGAAACTCTGTCAAAAAAAGATGTATCTGATTCTATATATTTGTTTTATTTATGTTCTAGTATTAATCTTTGATATGTGTTATGTAAGAGATATTTTATGCTTATTATACTTAACTCATGATTCTTCCCATTCTTTTAATCAACAAATATGAACATTTTCTCATCTGATAAGTTCTTATTCTAAGTGTACATTTGGCCATGTGTGAGTTATGAATACAAAGGGATAGTACCATTGCTAAATAATTTTTACAATTACGCTTTCCTGTTTTTCTTCTAGAAAGTATTGAATGTGATTTAGAAAAGAAAGCCAGAGTTTAATTAAAATCATGTAAACAAAAGCAGATTTTCATGTCTGAACATGTTAAATGAAATTGGATACATCCTCATGGTGTAAACATTTGAAAACAGAACAAAATGTATGAAGTGACTTTTCAGACATTGTACAGAAGCCAGCACAGAACAATGACACCTAAGAGTAAGGTGAACATAGTGGTGGAGCCTGGTTTCCCAGGCTTTCATTCTAGCAGGGCTGGAAATAGAATGTCAGGAAAAGTGAGGCTGCCTTACTGAACTGAAGAGCCAGAGATCAGAACTCAGGAACGTTGAGAGAGTTAGAAGTGGTGGGACAAGGTTTCAGTGAGCCAGAGATTATATAGCAAAAAGACAGCTCCAAACATTTTCATGAGGATTCTCTTGAGCCTTGCTGATCATGAACTTTAAGTTATACTTAGGCATGATAAAACTTTAATGACTTGCAAGCTAAATAGTGAACAATTCCTGAAGTGTCAAACATTCCAGGGAGACATTTAAACCCTGACAAGCCAGATCAAGACCTTGTTGACTACTCAAGCACTCTGTTGAGAACCAAAGATGGATCTGATACTAATACATAGCTACCTCACCTCTAGATTAAAGACTAATTGAGCACTACTTTTCAAAATCTGCCTCAAAGATTCAAGTTAATCTGTTGCTTGACAGAAACAAAAGCCAACAAATTTAAAGGAATACAACAATATTCAACCACTCAGTGGTAAAGCATTTGCAGTGTTTAGCATTTGACCAAGTGCAGGAAACTGAAACACATAACCAGGAAAAGCTACTCAATATAAATGAACCTAGAAATGAGAGAGATGATAGAATGATCAGACAAGAACTTTAAAATAGCTAATGTAAATATGCCAAAATGCTCAAAGGAAAACAAAAACAGAAAGAGAAGAGAAATGTAAGATATAAAAATAACAATGTGGAACTTACAGAACTAAAAAAATATAACAGCTTAAGAAAAAAAACTAGATATGATTAACTCAGATAAGAAACTGCAGAAGAAAAGATAAGTGACTATGACTGTATATTAATAGAAATGGTCATAACTGAAGTAAAGAAAAATAGAAAACCTATGGAAATGAGCAGTATAAAATGGGACAGTATTAAATAATTGAGTACATGGGCATCTGGATTTTCTTAGAATGGAGAAAAAATGGGAAAAATGATGAATACAAAATTTTTCCAATGTTGATAAAAATCATGAACAAGTAAATTCAGGAAAAATCAAAAAACAACCAGCAGGATTAAAGAAACCAAGAAACCAAACAAAAATACATGAAGGCATATAATCCAATGACACAAAAATAGTTATGAAAATTATAAAATCCTCCAGACAAGAATATACATTATGGATACAGGAACAAAGATATGAACGACTCCAGGCTTCTCAACAGGAAGTTTACAAGCCAGAAGGCAATGGAACATTATTTTTAAAGTGCTAAAAGAGAGGAGAAAAAATCTATATCTGGCAAAAATACTTTTCACAAATGAAAGTGAATGAAGATTTTTTTTCAGACAGACAAAAGCTGAGAGTATTTGTTATCTGCAGACCTACAGTATAAAAAATATCTTCAGGCTGAAGGAAAACAATGCCAGATGAAAACTTGGATTTATAAAAAGAAATGAACCATTCCAGAAATAGTCATTATGTGAGCAAATATACAATAGTTTTCTGTCCCTTTAAAGAAATGTTTTTGAAAAATAAATACTTAAAATGAAAATAACAATGTACTGTAAAGTTCGCAACATATGTAGAAGGGGGAATGAATGCCTGACATCAACAGCACAAAATACAAGGAGCATGCTATTGTAATTATACTGTATAATATTCAGTTATACATAAAGAAACAAAATGTTATTTGAATGAATGTAAATTTTAATAATTTAAAGATTCATTTTTAAAACCATACACTAGCCTTTAAAAAGTAAAACAAAGAGGTATTGCAAATAAACCAATAATGGAGATAACATGAAATATTAACAAAAATAATTCAAAAAATAGAAAAAGGAATTATGGAAACAATATGTAAATATAGCAAGACTGTAGTTAAACCCAACTATACAAATAATTACATTTAATTTGAATTGATCTACAATTTATTTGAATTGAATTACTTTAAATATTTACTACTTGATATGGTAGCCACTAGCTACAGGTGGCTATTCAGAATTTGGAGTGTGGCTAGCATACGTCAAGAACTAAACTTTTAACTTTACTAAATATTTAATTAATTAAAGTTTTAATTGGAAAACAAAGTTATTATGAGACTTTTAACTATTTTTGGAACCACATGTGTATGTGAATCAACATTTTTAAATGTAAATTTTAAGAAATCTAAAGATAAGATAATTGCAATAAAAATTTTATGTCTAACTTGAAATATGCTATGAGTGTAAAATATAAACTGGATTTCAAATATTTAGTATGAAAAATAATGTAAAAATCTCATCAAAATATTTGTACTGATTACTTACTGAAATGATAATATGTTGGACATATTTAGTTAAATAAAATATATAACTGCTATCAGTTGCCTGTTTCTTTTTATGTTTTTAAATCTGTCTACTGCTATCATTTCAACGTTTGAAAAAATTTATCACTTGTCTAAAACATTTTGATAAAAAGACAGAGGTTATCAAGCTGTACAAAAAAGCAATAATCAACTACATGTGCTCTATAAAAAAAACCCTTTAAATATAAAGTTGCAAAGTATCCAGAATATCTCAAGTGATTTTGAAAAAGAATAACAATTTTAGACACTTAGAGTACCTGTATTCAACAGAACTAATTTTATATTAAGGACACTGTGGTACTAATGAAGGACAAAATGATCAATGTAAGAGAATAGAGTGCCTCTCAAGATAGTGATCTATACATTTGTATGGTTAGATTGTTGACAAAGATTCCAAAACAAGCCAAAGGAAGAAAGTCTTTTCAAAAAGAGGTGCCAGGACAACTCAATGTTTACATAGAAGGAAAAATTTGAACTTATGCATTTCACCAGGAAATAATTTCACATGGATAATTAGTATAAATGTAAAAGCCACCATAAACTTTTAAAAAAACTCACTAAATAATATATTCATCAACTGGGTAAAAAAACACTTCTTAATCTGGACAAAAAGCAATAACCAAAAAATTCTTTTTAAATTAAATTTCATCCCTTACAAGAGCTCCTGAAAGAAGCACTAAACATGGAAAGGAACAACCAGTACCAGCCACTCCAAAAACATACCAAGTGATAAAGACCATTGACACAATGAAGAAACTGCGTCAACTAATGGGCAAAACAATAAGCCAGCATCAAAATGGCAGGATCAATTTCACATACAACAATATTAACCTTAAATGTAAATGGGCTAAATGCCCCAATCAAAAGACACTGATGGCAAATTGGATAAAAAGTCAAGATCCAATGGTGTGCTGTATTCAGAAACCCGACTCACATGCAAGGACACACATAGGCTGAAAATAAAGGGTTAGAGGAAGGTTTACCAAGCAAATGGAGAGCAGAAAAAGCAGGAGTTGCAATCTACTCTCTAATAAAATGGACTTTAAACCAACAAAGATCAAAAGAGACAAAGAAGGGCATTACATAATGGTAAAAGGATCAGTGCAACCAGAAGAGCTAAGGATCCTAAATATATACACGCCCAATAAGGAGCACCCAAATACATAAAGCAAGTTCTTAACGACCTACAAAGAGGCTTAGACTCCCACAAAATAATAGTGGGAGACTTTAACACTCCACTATCGATATTAGACAGATCAATGAGACAGAATATTAACAAGGATATCCAGGACTTGAAGTCAGATCTGGACGAAGAGGACCTAATAGACATCTACAGAACTCTACACCCCAAATCCACAGAACATATATTATTCTCAGCACCACATGGCACCTACTCTAAAATTGACCACATAGTTGGAAGTAAATACTCCTCAGCAAATGCAAAAGAGCAGAAATCATAACGAACCGTGTCTCAGACAACAGTGCAATCAAATTAGAACTCAGGATTAAGAAACTAACTCAGAACCACACAACTTCATGGAAACTGAACAACTGGCTCCTGAATGTCGACTGGATAGACAATGAAATGAAGGTAGAAATAAAGATGTTCTTCAAAACCAAGGAGAACAAAGAAACAACATACCAGAATCTTTGGGACACATTTAAAGCAGTGTCTAGAGGGAAATCTATAGCAATAAATTCCCACATGAGAAGCAACGAAAGATCTGAAATAGACATTCTATCAACAAAATTGGAAGAGCTAGAGGAGCAAGTTAAAAAAAAAAAAAAAAAAGAAACTCAAAAGCTAGCAGAAGACAAGAAACAACTAAGATCAGAGCAGAACTGAAGGAGATAGAGACACAAAAAACCCTTCAAAAAATCCATAAATCCAGTTGCTTTTTGAAAAGATCAACAAAATAGACAGACTGCTAACCAGATTAATAAAAACAAAGAGAGAAGAATCAAATAGATGCAATAAAAAATGATAAAGGGGATATTACCACCAATTCCACAGAAATGCAAACTACCATCAGAGATTACTGCAAACAACTCTATGCGTATACACCAGTAAACCTGGAAGAAATGGATAAATTCCTGGACACTTGCACCCTCCCAAGCCTAAACCAGGAAGAAGTTGAAATCCTGAATACAAGGGCTGAAGTTGAGGCAGCAATTAATAGCTTACCAACCAAAAAAAGCCCAGGTCTGGATGGGTTCACAGCTGAATTCTACCAGACGTACAAAGAGGAGTTGGAACCACTCCTTCTGAAACTACTCCAAACAGTACAAAGAGGAAATCCTTCCCAAATCATTTTATGGGACCAGCGTCATGCTGATACCAAAACCTGGCAGAGGCTCAATAAAAAAAGGAAACTTCAGGCCAATATCCATGATGAACATAGATGCAAAAATCTTCAATAAAATACTAGCAAACTGATTGCAACAGCACATCAAAAAGCTTATCCATCACAATCAAGTAGGCTTAACCCTGGGGATGCAAGGCTGGTTCAACATACACAAGTCTATAAATGTAATCCACCACATAAACAAAATCAAAGACAAAAACCACAGGATTATCTCAACAGATGCAGAGAAGGCCTTTGACAAAATTCAACAGATCTTTATGCTAAAAACTCTCAATAAACTAGGTATCAATGGAACATATCTCAAAATAATAAAAGCTATTTACAACAAACCCACAACCAATATCATACTGAATGGGCAAAAATTGGAAGCATTCTCTTTGAAATCTGGCACAAGACAAGGATGCCCTCTCTCACCACTCCTATTCAATATAGTGTTGGAACTTCTAGCCAGAGGAATTAGGCAAGAAAAAGAAATAAAGTGTGTTCAGTTAGGAAAGGAGGAAGTCAAATTGTCTCTATTTGCAGATGACATGATTGTATATTTAGAAGACCCCGTCATCTCAGCCCAAAATGTCCATAAACTGATAAGTAACTTCAGCAAAGTCTCAGGATACAAAATCAATGTTCAGAAATCACAAGCATTCCTATACACCCATACCAGACAAACAGCCAAATCAAGAAAGAACTGCCATTCACAATTGCTACAAAGAGAGTACAATACCTAGGAATACAACTAACAAAGAATATAAAGGACCTCTTCAAGGAGAACTACAAAACACTGATCAAGTAAATAAGAAAGGACACAAACATTTGTAAAAACATTCCATGCTCATGGTTACAAAGAATCAATATCATGAAAATGGTCATACTGCCCAAAGTAATTTATGGATTCAATGCTATCCCCATCAAGCTACCAATGACCCTCTTCACAGAACTGGAAAAAACTACCTTAAACTTCATATGGAACCAAAAAAAGCCCACATAGTTGACAATCCTAAGCAAAAAGAACAAAGCTGGAGGCATCACACTACCTGACTACAAACTATACTACAGTAATCAAAACAGCATGGTACTCATACCAAAACAGAGATAATAGACCAATGGAACAGAACCGAGGCCTTGGAGGCGGTGCTACACATCTACAACCATCTGATCTTTGACAAACCTCACAAAAACAAGCAATAGAGAAAGGATTCCCTGTTCAATAAATGGTGCTGGGAAAACTGGGTAGCCACGTCCAGAAAGCAGAAACTGGACCCCTTCCTGACACCTTACACTAAAATTAACTCCAGATGGATTAATGACCTAAACATAAGACCTAACACCATAAAAACCCTAGAAGAAAATCTGGGCAAAACCATTCAGGACATAGGCGTAGGCAAGGACTTCCTGACCAAAACACCAAAAGCACTGGCAACAAAAGCCAAAATAGACAAATGGGATCTAATTAAACTCCAGAGCTTCTGTACACCAAAAGAAACAATCATTAGAGTGAGCCAGCTATCAACAGAATGGGAAAAAAATTTTCACAATCTGTCAATCTGACAAAGGGCTAATATTCAGAATCTGCAAAGAACTAAAACAGATTTACAAGAAAAGAAACAAACAAACCTATTCAAAAGTGGGTGGAGAATATGAACAGACACTTTTCAAAAGAAGGCATATATGAGGCTAATAAATATATGAAAAAATGCTCATCATCACTGGTCATTAGAGAAATGCAAATCAAAACCACATTGAAATACCATCTCATGCCAGTTAGAATTGCGATCATTAAAAAACCTGGAGAAAACATATGCTGGAGAGGATGTGGAGAAATAGGAACACTTTTACGCTGTTGGTGGGAATATAAATTAGTTCAGCCATTGTGAAAGACAGTGTGGCGATTCCTCACGGACCTAGAAATAGAAATACCATTTGATACATATACCCAGCAATCACATTACTGGGTATATACCCAAAGGACTATAAGTTGTTCTGTTACAAAGACACATGCACACATATGTTCATTGCAGCACTGTTTACAATAACGAAGACCTGGAACTAACCCAAATGCCCATCGATGATAGACTGGACAAGGAAAATGTGGCACATATACACCATGGAATACTACGCAGTCATGAAAAACGATGAGTTTGTGTCCTTTGTAGAGACATGGTTGAATCTGGAAACCATCGTTCTCAGCCAACTGACACAAAAACAGAAAATCAAACACCACATATTCTCACTCATAGGCAGGTGTTGGACAATGAGAACACATGGACACAGGAAAGGGAGCATCACACACTGGGGTCTGTTAGGGGTTGCAAGAGGAGGGACAGCAGGGGGTGGGGAGGTTGGGGAGGAATAACATGGGGAGAAATGCCAGATGTAAGTGACAGGAGGATGGAGGCAGCACCTATGCAACGATCCTGAATGATCTGCACATGTACCTCAGAAACTAAAGTATAAAGCACAATAAAAAAATTAGATTTCATTAAAATTAAAAATTTCTCTTCATCAAAAGATATTAAAAATTAATATAAAAGATACAGAATAGCAGAAAAACTTCATTGGAAGAAACTTGGTAGGGTAATGAAAAGATTCCATAATTATATACATTTGTGAAAACTCATCAAATTTTACAGCAAATATTCTCATGGCTGTGGACTCTTAGGTCTCTCCTATATTATTGGTGAGAACATAAAATAATACACCTAGTTGGCAAATAGCTGGTAGTTCCTTACAATTTTAAACATAATCTACTCCCAAATATTAGCCCAAATAAATTAAATCATTTAAAAAAGTAAAAAGTACACACATGTTCATAGTAGATTAATCCACACATACATTTATTTATTTGTCATAGTAGTCCAAACATGGAAACTCTCTAGTTGTACTACGTATCCAATAGAAAATAAACGACCAAAAAATCCTAGCATATTTATACACATTCATTCATGCAGCACAATGCAGCAGTGAAAGGGAAACTCTTGTATGGAATTACATGAACGCATATCAGAGCCATGATGCTGAGAAACGGAAACCAAATACAAAAAGAATACATATCATATGATGTCATTTGTATGAAGTTCTAAAAGAGGCAAAGCTAACATATACTGGAAAAAAAAAGTCAGAACATTGGTTATCTCTGCCACTTGATAACTCATCATTAAGTTTTCTACTATGGTGTTAAATAGGCAAAAAAAGTGAAATGCTTTGTCTCAATATCTTGGGGGAAAAAAAGCACTATTTTATAGTTGAGAAAGATGCATTATTTTCTAGTACTAAAGTCTTAGGTTACAGAGTAGGTTAGAGAGTCTTCAAATGAAGGATATTGGACAATAAGTGTTTATTTTTCAATAATACATAGGTTAGATATCCCTAATCTGAAAATCTGCCATCTGGAGTGTTCCAAAATCCAATGTTTTTTTGAGTACAAACACAACGCCACAAGTGAAAAGTTTCTCAACTGATCTCATGATGCATCACGGTTAAAATGCAGTAAAAATTGTTTTATGTACAAAATTATTGAAAATATGTGTATGTTTTACAAATAAAGTATTTGTTTAAAAATTGTATAAAAGTACCTTTAGATTATTTGTATAAGGTGTATATGAAACAAATGAATTTTATGTGTAGAATTGAGTCCCTCCCCTAAAATACCTCAGTAGGTATACGCACATCTAAAAAAAATTCAAGATCTGAAACATTTCTGATATCAAGAATTTTGGATAAGTGATACTGGATGTTTAAAATACAAAGTTAATGTTCATGTGGCTATTTTATCTTCTAAAGACGTTATAATTAACATTCCTATCACCATGTAACCTTCTTTTAAAGAAATATCTCCTTTTCTACAAGCACCAAATAACCCTGCAAACTAAATTCTAATTCTCTAAACTTAACAGGCTTGTTTAAATCTGTTGAAATGTTCATTTTTTATACACGTACTTCCTTCCACCTGCAATGTCTGTTTTCCTCTTTTCTCCTAATGAACTACTTCTCCTCTACCTTTTGTTACTTGCTACATCTACTCTATTGCCAGATTACATTGTTGCTATCTCTGTTGAAATATACATATGTAATATATTACATATATATTACATATGTACATATATTTATTACATATATATATATATTCCTGTGCCCTGCATTCCTTAAGAAGTGGCAATTGTCTCCATCCTCAGTGCTCACCAGAGTTCCAACACAGATATTTGTTAACTGAATAAATAAATGATTCTAAGAATGTATTTTTGAAGGTTTATTGGAGGTCTACTGATAGAGACATACAGTGATGGCAGGGTCAAACTCAAAGTTTAAAATTTTAATACACCACAACTCTATATGAAGAGAAAATGGATATTGTGAAATTTTGCCATAAAGATTCTACTTTGCATAGCAAAACTTCACATATGTGGCAAATTGAGAAAGTCAATGTCTTTAAGGGATTATAGATGTTTTGGAAACTGTTTCATTTTTGCATGCTTTCTTTGGAAAATAAATCATTTTGTTCTACATTTTCTAGATAAAAATTTATTTCTACTTTAGTCTTCTATTTATGTTTTTAACATAAAAAATAGCAGAAGACTCAAACATTACATAGAATTATTTAATAATTCCACCATAAATACTTGTGTTCACTGCCAGTTTACTGGCAATTAATTGCATAATCAGTTCATGCAATGATAGAATAGCTTCTTTCTTTCATTACTTAAAAAAAACCTAGAAAATCAAAGCGAGAGAATCTTGCATTTTACCCAGAAAAACTTCCTTATTTCAAAAACTAAGAATGGGAGGCACAGAAAAATCACCACTTAAATTTGGTGGCTATTAAGAGAAGGGGCCCTCCCCCTTAAACCAACCTCATCTACGTCTGAAGTAAATTCCATTTCTGTAGCATAGAAAAGCAATATTTCATCAAGAAAAACCTTTATTCATGTTACCTATGAAGAAGTAGAATATGGTAGGCTAAGGCTGTCAACCCCAGACACACATTAGTTATTAATGGGAGCTTAATAAAGTTTCAATGCTTGAGCCCCAGTTCCCAGATCATTTGTGAATTAGTCTCCAAAGGCATGTGCCCATGTATGAGTAATCCAGTGTACAATGCAGTTGAAATCTAAGACATCAGTTTTTTAAAGTCATAAATATTTCCTTAATCTGTTATTAGTTTATGCTTCTGAATATCTATTTTAGTTAACAATTAGACACTGTTACAAACTTCTGATGAAAAGCATGCAAATTTTAACATCTCAGGCTTCACATATTAAAAAATCATCATCGTGTTCCAGTGAATTTATTATGTTAGTCTGGAACTGAGTACGTAACTAACACCTCAAAAATTTACTGTGTATTATATCATTATTTTTCTGTGAATGCTTGTGTGCCTTGAAGAATGAAACAGCCCACAATAGAACCTCATCCATATTATAGTACACATTGTTATAACAGGCTTACGGTGTAGTGAATTATGGCTAAAATCTACATTAATATATGCCATATTTCATTTAACTTGGCATTCAATAGCAACATAGTTTCAAATATTAAGTTGAAATACAGCACAAATTTTAAAAACATCACTATTTTAAGCTAAATGCGCTATTTCCAAAACGCTCTTAAAGGCAATCAGAATTTTTATGTTTTATGCAATTTGATATGGTTTTTATTACTGTGTAGGCCAAAATTAAAATATGAAATAAATATTTCTGTTTCCAACACTATTTGATATACTAGTCTACATTTAAAGTCCAGCAATAATTTGTTTATATTTATTATTAACCTGCGTTGGTCTAAAACTATGAACTGTAATTGACTAGTCCAAAAGGAAGTTGATTCAATCTTGCAACTTGTATTTCTTGACACAGATATATTTTCTTAACAGGACGTGTAATCAAATGGAGACTATCAATAAGAGCTCCACCTCACTGACAAATATGGAGACATCCATAGTGCAGTAGAATTAACCTCTAAGAATAAATTCAGGGCTTTTTCCCTATTACAACATTAAAAAAAGAGATTCTCTCTATCAATGAAACACTGGGTGTCTTTAGGCCACCCTTAAAAGAAATCAGGTTTCATTGAAATAAGGAAAGGCAAAACTCTGGGAAAGTGTTATCGTGGACAGAATATCATTATGATCAGTTCCTTCTGGGATGATATTAAAGATTAGTTTATGAAAGTTTTTAAAGAGTTTAATATCTTTTGTGATTGAACCTAGTTGTGTTTATGAAAATGATGGCAATATTTGTGATAGCAGCCTCACAAAACCATGAGAAAGCTTTGAGAAAGAAAAAAATATGCACCTGGCTGATCATTAGCTCAAAGTCTAAATAGCACTCTTTCCAAAATATTTTTCTGAGAAATGATCATGGGATTTTACTCATTGTTTCCTGACAAAAGGTAATAGCAGTGTATAAAGACAAATTCTGAAAAGAAGCCAATCTTTTCTTAACAAAAGATGCCTAATTTGGTGTAGGTGAATCACTTGTAATAAGTGCTCCACACTGATGCAGGATGGTGACAGTGGGGGAGGTTGTGCATTGTAATTTTCACTCAGTTTTGCTGTAAACCTAGAACACTCTAAGAAATAAAGTCTGGGCCGGGCATGGTGGCTCATGCCTACAATCCTAGCATTTTGGGAGGCCGAGGTGGGTAAATCACTTGAGGTTACAAGTTCAAGACAAGCCTGGCCAACATGACAAAACCCCGTCTCTACTAAAAATACAAAAATTAGCCAGGCGTGATGGTGGGTGCCTGTAATCCCAGCTACTCAGGAGGCTGAGGCAGGAGAATCGCTTCAACCCAGGAGGCTGAGGTTGAAGTGAGCCGAGATCGTGCCACTGCACTCCAGCCTAGGCAACAGAGAGAGATTCCATCTCTAAAAAAAAAAAAAAAAAAAAAAAAAAAGAGAAAAAGGAAAGAGAGAAAGAAAGTCTGTTAATTTTAAAAAGAGATTTAATATAAAATATTTATAAAGATTTCTGGATTTACCATAGTAGGAAAAAGGTTTTTTTGTTTGTTTGTTTGTTTGTTTGTTTTTTTCCTGTTAAAAACTATCCAAAGTCAAAAAGCACAAAATTTTTAGAAAATTCCATCTTCGGTGAAAGTACTATTTGTTTGAAACTTGAAACCACACAATATAAGAGAAGTATGGTTTGATTCTAAGAGCTTCACTGTGCTCAATTTATTTCCAACCAGAAGTAGTGGGGCTGACTCATGCTCATAATCAGAATTTTGTCCAGAAGGCAATAAGAAGACTGGGTTTGTCAGCCTTTGTCAGCTCTTTGTCAGTTTGTCAGCTCTTCGTCTGACAAATTCAGGTACTTAGTGAGAAACAAAAAGTAAATACTGATTCCCAACTCCCACTCAACTTCTGGATCACTTGAGAAAGTTGTAAAAATACATATGCTAGGATCTCAAACCACTGATCCAGATGCAATTCTCTTGGGACATTGTGTAGATTGTCATTTATTTTATTTATTTTTTTGAGACAGAGTTTTGCTCTTGTTACCCAGGCTGGAGGGCTGTGGCGCAATCCCGGCTCACCGCAACCTCGGCTCACCGCAACCTCGGCTCACCGCAACCTCCACCTCCTGGGTTCAGGCAATTCTCCTGCCTCAGCCTCCCGAGTAGCCGGGACTACAGGCGCGCACCACCATGCCCAGCTAATTTTTGTATTTTTAGTAGAGACGGGGTTTCACCATGTTGACCAGGATGGTCTCGATCTCTTGACCTCGTGATCCGCCCGCCTCGGCCTCCCCATTTATTTTTTAGTTCTCCAGGTTACATGACACAAAGCTATTCTGTAATACTTTCTCAGCGAGGGGTAAGGGAGCTCACTGACATTCAATTCTGTATCACAAGGAATATTCCTGATGGCCTGTCAATTATCCCCATTATTTCTCCACACCAAAGTCCAAAACATCAGCTAATCGGTGAAGAACTCCCCTAACTAAAAGACAAATGATTGACTGATTTTTGTAAAATTGATCTCGGTACTAGAGAGGAAAAGAAAAACAAATTTTACAAAGTGAACGTTCAAAAGTAAATTTCTGCCAAAAAGGATGAAATTTCTGAACTTCTAAAATATGATTCGTTTTTTAAAAAAATGAAGACATTGTACAGGAGCTTAGAGAAAGACATGACAAGATCATAGGAACAAAAAAGTCATAACCACCAACCTTACCTTCACAGCTATGCCACTCATATTCCCTTCCCAGTTTTCAGACATCCTTTACATCTAATTCTTCTCAATTTCAAGATAATTTCTATTTGGCTTTAGTGTCCTACTGACCTTTTTACTACATTTCTAATAAGCTAATGGTGAATGTTGTGATCTAGGTTTGGGAGGTTCATTTTCAGATTTGCAATTCAACAGTAAAGTTTTGAACATTTTGAGTTTTCTGAAGTGAGAACAATTCCAAATTAATGATCCTTTCTTTCTCAAATTGAAAACAACTTTAAATGATATTAAAGTGCTCAGACAAAACTGCAAACACACTCACCAACTCAATTCAAGTCACATACAAAATTTATTTTTTACTGAAATCAATTTGAATGTCCTAAAGATATTCTGTATCTAATTCAGCTAATTATAAATAGTATATTTGAAGAAGTGTTCAGTTTCCTATTTATAGAGCATTGTGTTAACATTTTTGAGGAAAATTGAATATAGGAAAGACTGATATTCTCTAGTAATTAAAAAAAAATACATTCAAATCCAGACAGGAGAGGGAGAAACAATTAAACATTAACCCAGTAACACTTTCAATCTTATTTACCAGATTGATCCTTGCTAGAAGCAATGAAGAATGCATTCCATTTCCCACGGCTGTTTCAGATGCCATAGAGCAAAATCCTCTGGTCACTCGCCTGGCCTCTGTTCTTTCTCAGTTCTTCTATTCTTATACGTGCATGCCTGCTCCTTTTTTAATCTAATTTTTCTTAGCTAAAATAGAATCATAATTTCCAATCTGATATATAAATATGATAATTGTGAACACAAACTGTGTTCATGTCCATCAAATAAGACAGTAATAAACTTCCAAATCTGGATTCAATCTTAATTCTAATAGTAATTTTCATAGTTATTGGAATGCACTTAATGCTCCCATGAAGACATTTCATTTTTATTGAAGGAATCCCTTTCCTTTGTGTTCAATATAAATAGATGGAGTAAAATAAATGGTTTGACTTTGCTCAAAATTATGGATAGTCTTTTCAGTAAAACTTGAAATGGCAAGCAGATTTCTTCTTTGTGAGGAGGTGATATGAAGAAGTGACATTTTGATAGACATCATGATAAATAAGCCTTCAGGTTGATGGCATGGTAGCAGGATAACACTAAGATCATCTTTTCCTCATTTTTTTCTCTTTTTAATGATTTTATGAACTTATACTGTTGGACAAAATTTGGTTTTATTTAAAATAACCTCTTAAACATATGTATGATAAAATCAACTACTATAAAACATTAATAATGTTATTACTTGATGGTAGAAAGTCCTATTAATATTCAGTTTTAATGAAGGGTATATATTTTGATGATATCTCAAGATTAATAGCGCCTGACATTTTTGCCACACCTTACAGTATTTAGATGCTTCTACGTACGGAATTTCAATTTCTCTTAAGATGCCTCTTCCTTTCTTCCTGGTGGTCTTTTCTTTCTGTTTCCACTGCGACCACTGGGGTTGAGTTCCACAGATTCATTGTTATCCCCTCACTTACCAAGGTAGTTGCAGGTGGGAAAATGCAGAAATAAAAATCCCTTTCCTATGTATTAAACCATGACAGCCTGAAAATTTGCAAACAGTAATACTAAAAAAAGTAGGGGGAAAGTATATCAGGAAATTGTGACCCCATCAAAGCCCATGAAATTCATTCCCAGGTGCTTAGTTCCACACCTTTTTCCCAAAGACTTTATTAATAGAGACAGTGGAAGAAAAACTCATTAATTTTATTACACAGGACAGGTGGTGGCTATTTAATGTTCTTGTTAGGCTTAACAAATACTTCCGTCTTGAGATTTAGACTTTTTCAGATAGTCCAATGCCCAAAATCCTAAATTTAAAAAATAATAATAATAATAACAATTGCTAAAGGCATAAAATTAAAATTCCATATTAAATTTTTTTTATTACTATACTTGAAGTTCTGGGGTACATGTACAGAATGTGCAGGTTTGTTACATAGGTATGCACATGCTATGGTGATGTGCTGCATCCAGCACCCCATCAACTGCATTAGATATTTCTCCTAATGCTACCCCTCCCCATCCCCTTAACCTCTGCTATCCCTCCCCTAGGACCCCACCTCCTGACAGGCCCCAGTGTGTGATCTTCCCCTCCCTGTGTCCATGTGTTCTCATTGTTCAACATTAAAATTTCAAAATTAACATCGAACAATTAGTTCTTATTCATGGAAGTGAATTAAATTCATCTTTGAAGAAGACAACTTCTTTTCATGAAAAGCCATCATAATGACCTTTTGGATTAGCATTCGTTATTCCAGAGGTAAAAATAGGAAGCAACCCAAAAGACAAAGTGTAAGACTGAAAAAGTATTTTCGTATTGTAATTTAGTATATATTTTTAAAGAGTCAAGTACAAATAGCCCTTGTTGCTTCCTTGGGTAAGACGTTTCTTGACTCCATATAAACTTAGAGACAGTGCTGTCATAAATTCCTGGGAAATGTTATTACAAAGTTTTTATATTTGGTGCAGACTGGATGCCCAACAAGCAGTCTCTGAGATGGAGTTTGGGGTTTAGGATGTTAACTATGGAGTGCCTTTGGAGTCAACACAGGAGGGAGAGAAGGAAAGAAAACTGTGAAGAAAAAGAAGTCAATTTTCTTCCGCCACCACAGCTTAACTTATGGTGAGGTGTGGATCCTTCAGAATTGTCTCAAGTTGGGCTAAGATGGCCAAGCCTTAGACTCCTAATTCAGTCAATCATGGGAAGTGGGCTGACCTGGGAGGGAAGTGATTTTAAGCAAGGTGGCTGTCTTCAGCAAAGTCTAATCATCCTAGGAGCTAATGGCTGAAGGCTATATGCCAATAGCAATTCCAGCAGCTGGGGCAACAAGTCCAACACTGAAGGACACATCTGAGTTCTCACCACAGGTAAGAGTTTTCTCTTACATAACTCAGATTCGCCTCTGCATACACATCCTGGCAGACCTACCATCTGGAGGAAAATTTAGCAAAGGAGGTCAGTGGGACAAAAACAGCCTTTGCCCCTGCCAACAGATGTGCATTGTCTCGCCTCTCCACTATCCATTTTAGACTCCCCATAATGTCATCTAGTACCTCCGCTAGCACCTGGCGGCATGACCTGTGGCTCTGAGCTCCTGGTCACTGTGGCCTCTCAGGTCAGCATGCTGACAGAAATTGCCCAGTTATCATCAAAACTGGGCAAGGGAGTTCCAAAAACACCCAAATAGATTATCCTGACAACACTTTTTCCTTTCCTCTTTATGAAGCAGCAGCCCTGGGCCTCATTTTATTTCCACTAATTGGGTCAATATGGTGAGAAAGAGAAATGAAATTTGAAACTCCGCAGCTAACTGAACGGACCTCCTCTCGGCCAATGGCACTTCGGGGCTACCTTGAAAACTAAGTTGTTGGCTCTGATGAGTCGGCTCAGACATATGCTCTTATATCACCTCCCACTCTAACTGCCGTTAGGCTTTCATCCCTAAGGGCTAAAGAGAAAGCAGCCCTTTCAAAAGACCCCATGGCTGCTATTCTGCAGTTTCCATACAATTGATCAGCATTTCTTCCTGATAAGAGGCCACCCATGGCATGGTTCTAGCCCAGCCAATCTATATGCAACTCATGAACGGGCATGAAGTTCCCTTGCAATTTGCATCTTTCTCGTTTCAAAGATGTTCATGACTCCATCTACTTTATTAAATATGTATATTCCGCCACCCTGCTCAGCATCAATTCCTCTTCCCTTTGTTCTTCCCTTTAAGTGTCTGTTTCTGGCTTCTGGCCAGAGACTATGCTTTCCAGTCTGTCAAAATGGCCACCCCACAGGCTGCAACCCTTTATGAAAAATAAAGCTCTCCTTTCCAAATTTATGAGCCCCATTACTCTTAGGTTGACAATGGATACATTCATTATATTAAAAATAAAACCCACAGTACCTAAACATTTGAATTCAACTATCTTAACTTTGGATTCTCATTATTTGCTAGCTAGTACAGTGGGCAGGTTACCTAAACGATCATAGCTTAGTATCATCTCTGTAAAATACCAATAGTAATACCTACACTGAAGTTTTGCAAAAGGATTGAAGACAGTGTAAAATGACTTGGAAAATACCCTGACACATAGCAGTGCACAAGATATAGCAACGATTCTCACAAAAGTTAATTTTCTACATGATTTAGCTTTGCACGCTTATCTGACAGATAAGAAAAATGGGAATAGAGAGAGTTAGACATTTTAGAACTGCAATCACATTAGCAGGTTGTGTAAATAAATACATCCGCTATGTAAGGTATCATTTGAACACCACTGAAAGTCCCTTTGATTATTGCTGTTTATCTATTTGTTCTGCTTGCCAATTCTTGTTTGCCTCCAGGTCACCTCTCTAAAGACTTGCATTTGGTTATATTGCAAACAGACTGGTATGTGAAATCATTTGATGAAAAGTTTAGAAGGTGCTTTTCCCATTTAGATTTACCTTAACTATTAAGTGAAAATAATTTCTATGACCCATAGTTCATCTCACTTTCATAAAAACCAATACAGATAATTTTTAATATATTAAAGACATATTTAAATAGCTAACAGTTGATATATTAATGAGTAGGTTGTTATATACTTAGTCGATGTATTAGGTTGGTGCAAAAGTAATTGCCGATTTTGCCATTAAAAAAAGTAATATAAACAGTTAATAAATTGATAGCTAGGTAAGTAGGTGTTTCCCCTTTCTTTCACCATCATAAATGGTATAAAAGATTGTACTAATGGTCCCAATTCTTTTCCTCTCCCTGTATTGACTCCATTTGTCAAGTAAATTTGTGGTGGTTTTTATCGTAAGTGGAGATTCTTTCTCACCCCCAGATTCTTGAATTGAACATATGCTTGCTCTGTTAATGGAATTTCAGTGGACATGTTGCAAGAAGAGGCATGCATTTCTGGTGTTACCGTGAAAAGGACATGCCCCAGCCACAGACAGATCACAAGAAAGGGAGGAGAGACATGTGGAATTGAGCTAAACCCAGTCATGCCTGTCTATATCAGCTGACCTTTTAGCTATGCCAGGATGTGTGAGTGAACAAAGTTGAAACCAGATAATCACCAAATGTAACCCAGCCTTGATCAGCCTATCCTCAGGCTTATGATCCTCAGCTGATAGGCATGATTGTGAAAAATGATAAGTAGTTGCTATTTTAAGCCACTGAATTGTGTGTGGCTATCACATAGTAAGTTTTCCTGAAATTGGTTAAATTTTCAGATAGAATGTTTTTTTTTATTTTCTTCAGATGTGTCATCTATTCATGAAATATCAGGTTATCCTCTGACATCAGAAGCTCTAGGCATGAAATACATCTGTGAATAGCAAGAATAAGAACAACTCATTTTATACCACATGTTCTCACTCATTGTGGAAACTTAAAATGCTGTGACGTTGTCCTCATAGAAGTAGAGAGTAGAATAGTTACTAGAAGCTGGGAAGCAGAAGGAGGAGACAGGAGAGGATGGTGAGTAGACACAAAATTACAGCCAGAGAGAAGGAATAAATTCTCGTGTTCTATCGCTTTGGAGGGTGACTAATAACAGCTTATGGTATATTTTCAAACAGCTGGAAGGGAAGAGCTTGAATGTTCCCAACACAAAGAAATGATAAATGTTTGAAGTGTTGGATCTGCTGACCCTGAATTGGTCAACACATCTTGTATACATGTATCAAAATATCATATCATACACACCAAATACGTACAATTATTATATGCCAATTTTTATTTTATTTATTTATTTTGTATTATTATTATTTTGAGATGACATCTCACTCTGTCACCCAGGCTGCAGTGCAGTGAAGCAGTCTCGGTTCACTGCAGCATCCACCTCCCAGGTTCAAGCAATTCTCCTCCCTCAGCCTCCTGAGAAGCTGGGATTACAGGCACCCACCACCACACCTGACTGATTTTTGTATTTTTAGTAGCGACAGGGTTTCATCATATTTGCCAGGCTGGTCTAGAACTCCTGACCTCAAGTGATCCACCCGCCTCGGCCTCCCAAAGTGCTGGGATTACAAGCGTGAGCCACTGTGCCCGGCCTATGTGTCAATTATTAAAAATAAAAATTAAAAACTAAAAAAAAATTTTAAAGAATAATTTAACTAGGTAAAATTTGTTAAAATTAGGAAAGAATAAATCATATTACTCAGCAGGAGAAATTTCTGTGGTTAAATTTTTAAAATTGCATTAAGTGAAGAGAGTACATTGGAGCTGTAAGTAAGGAAGGTACTGGGTAAATCTGGAGTTGGCTTCATTCACTCCTGCATTATTGATGGCATGGTAGTAGTTAGAAAAACATCATTCTCTATGCTCTGCACTCTAAGTTTCAGAAACATAGTTTCTTAAATATAATTTCTTGAATCATTTTAAAATTTTGCATAATTTTTTTGCTAAAGAGTAAAAAGAAAAAATAAACCTCAAAATCTTTAGAAATTTATGGACTCATTTTAAGTATTGATCATGAAACCGTAACAGTCAACTCTTGAAAATATGAAACTATAATACAAATGAACAATGAAATTCACTTCCATTCTTCCATTATGTTGCTTAATAACACCAAGTTTTGCCGTTGAGTATGAGAATTAGACATTATAAACATTTTTAAGGGGGAATAAACAGAACAGTCATTTGGGACTAACACTAGTGATTTCACTTCAAGTCAGCAAGATGTCTGGGTAGTTATACCTGGGAGTAGAATGGAAAACTCTTAGCTTAATGAAAAACCTTCAGTCTATTATCAAAGAAGAAATGACATTTGAAAGACAAATTTAACGTGCAAGTTAAACAGGTGAGTCACAAAAAAAATACAAAATAGAGTCCAGAATTGGAAAAGAGAAGAAGGAACCAAGGAAAAGGAACAAGAAATATTGAGGTCCTGGTCCACAGCCATCTGCATGTTGCCCTGAGGCATCTTAGAGGCAGATGAGGCATCCGCTTCTTGGCATTTTGACTCATAGAAAGCATAATAAATACAGGAGATGACGTACATTCACAAATATCGCTAAAGGAAGGAGGGTACCATTCAAAATGTTATGGAACTGTTAAACAGTTCAGAAGACAGAGCTCTAAGAACAAAAAAAGAAGCATCCAAATTTGTGAAGTATCAAGCAAAAAGGTAATGTATTTACTGTAAAATAAAAATTTGGAGACGTGTCAGTAGCAGAAATGTTTTACAAAGAAGCAGCTTAATGTTCTATTCCTTATACAATTGCTCCATCCTGAATAGTTTTGGTTATTAATACAGCATACACATCAGGGTTGAAGAGATTTATACATACCCCAGAGAAATTGCATAAGTTGTTCTCTGTTTCTCCAATAAGTTGCAAACCCTGAAGCAGCTCAATGGACTGCATATTAATGGGTTTTCAGATATTCTCCAGGAAGTTATCAGAAAAGGGTTGTGGCAATGAGCTGTGATTACTGTAATCTGATAATCTCCATGGAAAGCATTAACAATATGAATTTGGAGAAGTTAACAAATCTCTCAAGACCAAGGGAAATCTGATAGTCCAACATGGGAAAAATAAAAACAATATGTTTTGGGAGTTACTTTTCTTGTATTTTGCTTTTGGAGGTCAGATATTTCAGAGGTGACTTAAAGCTGAAAACTAAAATCCAGTAGATTTTATTAAAATAGAGAGGCTCTTACAATATTTTATGAAAATAGAATGTTAAATAGGTAATGGCTAAATGTAACTATAATTTAATTATTACTGAATGTCAAAATCAAATGAATCAAAGCATTGAAAGTATTAGGATACATTTTACAACCTAATTTAGGACTGTTATTCACGTGTAAATCAGATTTTAACTCAATTTTAATTGAGTTGTGCGTTTTTTCTCTTTTTACTATTTAAGGAGTTGATAAACTAGGACAGTAAAGGTTTCTGGTGATATCTGCTATTTTATCTGCTGTACAGAGTCTGAAGATTATTCCTTTTGGGGAAATTTCCTATTTTCAGAGGCTCTGTAGAAAGCAAGCTCTTGATTCTTACTAGTAAAGCCAGAGAATCCAAGTGTGTCTCTCTTGTCCCATCTAAGATGGGAAAAAAGGCTTAAGAACTAACTTGGTATTGAACAATGAGAACACATGGACACAGGGAGGGGAGCATCACACACTGGGGTCTGTGGGGAGGAAATAGAGGAGGGACAGCAGGGGGTGGGAAGTTGGGGAGGGATAACATGGGGAGAAATGCCAGATACAGGTGATGGGGAGGAAAGCAGCAAACCACACTGCCATGTGTGTACCTATGCAACAATCTTACATGTTCTTCACATGTACCCCCAAACCTAAAATGCAGTAAAAAAAAAAAAAAGGAAAAAACAAGAACTGGCTTAAAGGACTTTTTTCTCCTCCCTAGAATATCAAATCTGATAGGAGTGATGGGAAAACAGAAAGAGTTGAGAAACCGTTCTCAGATGGAGTATTAAGCGCCGAAGCAGAGTGGCAGTGGCAAAACTCAGCAATGGTGGCATTGCTATCAGTTGCCTGTGTCTCTGATATCTTGTATTGCTAGGTTCCTGCCTCTGTTCTGAGCTGAGTATTTTTTCTCCAGTTGCCTCATAGATTCCATGAGATATACCACAGCTTTACTATTTTTAAGTCCTTGTTCAAACATCTTCTCAATGAAGATGTAACCTAGTATTATATGTAATACTGTAATACGTAACCTAGTAAGTACTATAATGTAACCTAGTATTATAATGTAACCTAGTATTATGATGTCTTGGCCCTCTCCACACACCCTACAACTTGCTCTTTAATTTCTCCTTACTGTGTACTATTTTTATAGCAGTTATTAATCTCTAATGTGAAATATAACATATTTCCTATGCTTATGATTTATGGTCCAATTCTACCTCTGGAATGTAGGTGTAATGAAGTCGGAGAGCTTTGTGTTATTCACCATTGAATCTTTAAAGCCTAACACAGGACTAGAGTCAATAGGATTTATAAGATGGACCCATGAATGAGTGAATGTTCTCTCCTCTGCAGGACCTTTTCATTAACTATTCCTTTTGGAATGTTCCTTCCTCGTTGTCACTATTATGGACTGAATGTGTTACACCAAAATGCTTATGTTGAAATTCCAGCCCTCAATGTGATGATGTTAGGATGTGGGAATCTCTGGGCGGTAATTAGTTATGAGGATGGAATCCTCATGAATGGGATTAGTGCCCTTATAAAGGGGACCCCAGAGAGTCTCTTGCCCTCTTTCCACTATATGAGGGTACAATGAGAAGTTGACTGCAACCCAGCCAGAAGAGGGCTCTCACCAGAACCCAGCCCTGCAGGCACCCGGATATCAAACTGTGAGAAGTAAATTTCTGTCTTTTTAATTGAGAAACTAAATATAAGGTATCTTGCTACAGCAGGTTGAATTGACTGAGACAGTCACACAGTAGCTCTTTCTGATCATTTATTATTCAAAACAGTCTTTCCCAATAACACAATCTGAGAGCACTACCAGTCGCCTGCTGCCTCATCACTCTATTTTCATGGTTCTTACCACTATTGAGTATTTTTTATTTATCTATTTTGTTTGTATATGTGGTTTCTCCCTCCCCATCCAATGGTGGTTAATATTATGAGGCTCTGTAGAAGGCAAGCTCTTGATTCCCAAAGAGATTAATATTCCCCTCTCAATCCCTAAGAACTAGAACAATGCCTGCCATGTATCCAGCACACATAAGGCAAACAGCACATTTTCATGAGATGTTTGAAGAAATATCTCAAAGCTAGTGTACCAGTTAAAAGGCATTAAAAAAATTATATGTATATATGGCAGGTCCAATGCAGAATTTAATAGGTCAAAGTCCCCAGATAGATATTCTGCCAGCCTAGCAACCAGAAGAATGCTAAACAAGAGAACAAAATATGATATTACTACCTTTAGTAGATTTCAACCATCACGATTTCTCTAAATCACAACCTAGCTTTCAGACATGTGGCTAAAACGCATGGAGTGTTGTTATGGAGTATTTAATGTGGTAGGCAGAGAGAACAGTTAATGCCAGCCCTAAGGTAAAACCAGACTTTGCAAGCTTGAGGGACAGAAAGGTCAGTATAAGCAGCATGGATTGAGTGAGGATAAGAACAGAAATAGATGAGGCAACATTTTTCATACTGCTCTCTTACCTGGTTCCATTTAATTGGCCCAAGGACATACACCTGAGCCAGAAAGAGTTTTTTTTCTAGGATTTTTCAAACAAGTCCTCATGAGAACTATATTCTCTAATGATGATGCTGTAAGATGGAAGATACAGGATTTTCAGACAACAACGTCTATCTGATGGGAACCGTGTTGAGAAACATGAAGCAGCTACACGTCATATATCATAGGCAATGTTATTAAGCCAAAGAAATCAATATTTTCTAGAAGTGTTTAAATCCTTAGGTTGAAGTAGGGTTTCTGTCGTTTTTAACCAGAGAGCTCCCCTCCACATAAAAAGTAAAACAAAAGAATAAAATGTACCTGCTCTGATTGAGACCCTGATGGTGGCTCAAAGCCCTGTCCACTTGCTGTACCATCTCCTACTCAGGCTTCAGAGGCACCTCCAGATACTCCCTAGACTTCTATCAAAAATAATTTAAAATATAGTCCTAGGAAGAGTGTAAGAAGTATCTAAAGGTCTTATTAACAACTCTTTATGAATCCTCACTAGGCTTCCTCTTCCCTTTTTCATTTACTCCCTTCATCTCATCTTCCTTAGATTTGTTTTTTCTCTTTTTCTCAACAGTACATTCTCCTCCAAATGACTACAACTCAGTTCTTATTTAGCCACATTCTCCATTAATCCCTGACCCCATCAACTCAAAGAAATGTCTCTCTCCTTTGAACTTTTTGGCATTTAGCCACTGTTCTTTCTTTGCACTTATCAATCCTGGCCAGTGCTATTTTTAT
Organism: Sapajus apella; assembly: GCF_009761245.1. Classification (NCBI taxonomy): domain Eukaryota; kingdom Metazoa; phylum Chordata; class Mammalia; order Primates; family Cebidae; genus Sapajus; species Sapajus apella. Next base: position 2,370,686 of record NW_022437041.1, on the reverse strand, counting down.
TTAAATGCTGTCTAAATTAATCCATGAATATTTCAAGTTAAGCAATGCAAAATAAATTGGACCTAGTGGCCACAGTATGTCACATCTAATATGTATTTTATAAACATCTGACTGATGGATGAAATATTTATAGAGAATTATCTAAGGGATAAGAAATTAAGTCATTTTAGCTGTAGTTTAACAGAATTTATCTTTGTGTTAAGGTAGGCTATATCAAAAAGCTTCAGACTTAGATTAAATCTACGGAAACTATTTTACTGTACAGCTTGGGAAAAGATCAAATTGTTCAGGTAATATAAAGCCACATTTAGTTGTATACTCTGCCAAGCATGCAGAGTAAAGAAAGTGCTTGCGTCTAAAGTGTAGATATTGGTGGAAAGGGAGAAAGAGGGAGGAAAAATGTTCACTTTCTATATATTTCTGTTCATTTTCATTTTTACAGTAAGAATTTTCTTAAAAATAAGAAAATAGCTCTAGGAAAACCATTTTATTTTTGCATGGATATTGGAATATGTTATCCTTTTCATAATGACAAATATGTGAAATTTATCTCTAGTGTAAGTACCTACAAGCTTCAACATCAGTCTTATTTCTCCTGAGAAACATTTTTTTAATCTTGGGAATTGTGAATTATGTAATATCTACAATGTATTATTGTCTTTGATTTCTTCACTCAATCTATCAACTACTTTGAAGGATATTCTTCATGTTACTCTATAACAAGAGTATGTATTAATTTCATGTTTAGGTGAGACAAAGATAACATGAAATTATGAAAAATACTTTTCCTAGTGCACAGCTCAGAGTAAGAGCTTAAAAATCAGAAGACTTAATCATGTTGTAATTTTTTTAACATTTATGATAATTATAACTTTAAACCCTAAAATGATTGGCATTGTGTTGTGCTGTTTTTTTCCCCAATATTTTTTTTTTGGTGCATAAGATCTAGAAATTTCAAAGTCTATTTTAGTTATTTTTAATAATGTGACATAAAAGTTATAGACACATAAAAATGTTTTCCATATTCTATTGAATATGTATGTATGGAAACAAATATCAATATTATCTTTTTTTGTATATATAGAAATTTAAGGAATTGTAGGTGAATTTAAGAAAAAAGTGATCTGCACTAAGATTAGGAGGAACTGCTTAGTTTATGTAGACACACAAAAATGTATGGCTACTGTAGAATAAAATTATTGCAAATTTTAAGAAATGGTTAACTGTAAAACAATTTCTTCATATCTGAAAGATAAATACTAATTTTATAATGAGATGGCAATAAGAAATAATGAAAGTTATATGAACAGAAAGGAAAGTTCTAGTGAAGGATGCAGAGGTATGAAAGGTGTGAAAAGCAAAGGCCACATTCCCCAGCAGTTTGTTAAGTAGTAGCCAGACTGCCCCAGGTTGTAAATCCTTTCTGATGTGAAGTTCCTAAGGTAGAAGTGGAGAGAAAGCGGTCCTGGCTAAGTTATTACTCACTTGTTTTAAGTGACAACTTAGCAATCAACTTGCATTTCTCAATGCAAGATGATTGAGAAATAATCATTCTCATCAGATTTGATTTAGTTCTAGTTATTTGAGGCTTTGAGATAGCAAAATTCTTACATCAAAACAAGTACGTATGATGTAACTTGGAAATTCAACAAAACATCTACTTCATTCTACAACCCCAGACTTGCCAACATACAACTGTGCCCTTTCTTCTTAGCATTTCTAAACCCCTACATTCACCATCTCAGAGAGCAAAGTGAATACGTCCGTTTCATTATGAGTTTGAAGTACCAGAAGACAGGTTTTCTGTCACTGAAATACATGATCCTTTTCATGGCCCAGTTCCTCTTTCTCCCTTTATCTACTTATGTTGGTCATAAAGACTAAAAACTATCCCTTGCTGTCTATTGTTTCTTCTTTTTAACAATAGAACATGCTAAGTGTTAGATGAGAATATGTCCACCCAGCTACACTTTTCATTCTCCCATGAAGGAAGATATGGCCACAGGATGCTAACAGAAACATATATCATTTCCCAGTCATCCACTTAAAGATATCTGCCTTGCATTTTCTCTGCTTCTGTTGCCTCTGGCTAGAAATGGTGACAATCAGAACAACATAGGGGAGCCTTATGGGAACAATGACGGAGCTGCTTCAACACTTTATCATTCCTGGTTCACGTGCCATTCTGCCACTCTCACTATTACATGAGAGATTTGAAAAAAAAAAACAAAACTATCTTACTTAGGATATTAGCTAAGCTACTATAACATAAAGACAGCAGTAACATTCATTCTCAGATTCTTATGTTAACTGTAAATGAAATCACATTTGATTCGTTATGTTTTATTGATATGTTTATTTTAATTACCTGCAAGACCTAATTACCCAAAGTACCAGTAAAGCGAAATCTCTATAAAGGTCTCCCCAAACTCGTTGAAGTGTTATCTGACCCTGTGAGGTGTACCCAGCTCAAAGGAAACATTTCACTAGCAAGTGCCTACCGAAAGAGATACACCAGGTTTTGTGTTAGACCGCATTAAAATATTTGAGTTAGCAGGTCATTAGTGTTGATATATTTGAGGAAAAAGAGTCACTTTCGCCTCCTTGGTAGGAGTATATTTGGGCATTTTATATCTACAAAAATTAAAAATATGTAAACTTTGTTCCAGAAATTTTGACTCTAGTAATTTAATATAAGAATATACTCAACAAACTATGCTAAAATATATATTTCTTACAACGCTGTTTAGAAGAGAAAAATAACTAAAATATAACCAAACTGGAAACAACCCAAATTTTCTTCAAAAAAAATTTGATTTTATAAATTATGGTACATCCATACATTGACCTTCTTAGCAGTCATTTCAAATCTATTTAAAAAGTTAAAAAGTTAAATCGATCTCATTCTGTAGACCAGTAATTGACAAAAGCAAGTTCCCAAATATATAACTCAATCATACTTTATTTTAACACCTATTCAAAGAAGTCTTAAAATACTAGGGACCAATATTATTTATAAAATTTTACACTTTAAACAACCTTTCTCTTTTATTGATCCTATTATGATTAGAAAAATTTTTAAATGAGAAATGTTTCTGAGGGAATGTGTTCTCTTTCCCAGTCCACAGCCTTGCACTCTTAATTTAGAAACAGATCTCATTATCTGTTTCTCATTTTAAAAATGTAAATTTGCATACATATAATTTTCTCTGAGGCCATTTCACATTGTGCTGGTTAATTAAGTAAAAAGCTTGATTACCTGAAAGCTAGGTTCTTTCTGCCTTGCCGCAAAGGCTCCAGGCAGTTACTGTATGTTATTGGCTAGTATTTGGGCTTTAAATCTCTATATCGTGGTGTAGAATTCAAACAGTTAAGCTGTTCTTTGTCATATGTACCCCACATAGACTAAATCAGTGGTTACCTCTCCTGGCCTCTAGCAGAATCACTTGGGTAACTTTTTCAAAAGTCTGATGCCAAAACTCCAGGTCAAGTTATAGCCAAGCTTGCAAAGCAGTAACATATACTCAGTGTTGAAAACATAGATTCCTTTGCCCTTATCTTCTAAGTCCACATGCTGATCCCATTTCACCATCTTTTAACACGAAGATCCGTGGAAAGGCAAACACAGGAGAAAGCATTTGCTTCTGAGACTCAGTTTTGGTATTTCCAATTTGTACATTCTTGACCCATACCAAAAGTTCCAATAAGTAGAGACCTTAAACTCCTCCAGAGGGGAAACTATGCCACTAATAATGCTGATCAGAAGCCAGGAAACATAATATAACCTTTGGAAAAATTGATTTATCCAAATCATCAGACTGTTCTTTTTATTAAAGAGATAAAAAATAACAAAACTGTTTTTCTGTTGTTGTATTTATACCACTTACGATGTTGGGCTTAATTCTCAGTCTTTCCTTTCATTTGGTTTGGATTTTCTATTTTTAGTTCGTACTTGTGCTTTCGTAAGTAAACTCTCTGTTGCCCAGGCTGGAGTGCAGTTGCCTGCACATGGCTCACTGCAGCCTCGACCTCCCAGGATTGAGTGATCGTCCCACCTTAGCCTTCCAAGCAGGTGGGACTACAGGCACCGGTCACCATGCCTGGCTAATTTTTGTATGTCCTCAAGCCACTTTTCATTAAACAATGATAAATTCAAACGACAAGGTGTAACTGATAACCTAGTACTCAGAATCTCTGTTCAAGCCACAGCTTCCAGGGAGGCTTGCCTTAGGTTTGCTTACTACCCATTAATGTACCCATTAATATCAGCACATATACAGACTTGCTTGACATCACAATGCTTGTGTAGTTTAATTACAAGCAAGAAATCTGTGTCTTAATATGTAAAAGCCATTCACGGTAATGGATGATAATGGATGTTTATTAGCATTACAACAGTTAAAAATTATTTGCCACTTACTCTTTCTTCATATTTATAAGGTATAATTTATTTGCTAATTTTATACAAGAAATAAGAGTTGACAAACTGCTATTAGAATACAGGGATTACAGTGATAGTTCTATTTTATTAATTCAATTTTATTAAACAATAATGCAGTGAAAAGGAATAATTTAAAAGGGACAATAGCAGGCATTTTTACAAAACATACCGCCTCTGCAATTTTTGCATAGTTTTGATATAATGAAACATTACACGAACATAAATATGAGAAATAAACTTCAGAGGAAATAAATACCTACCTCCAACTATTACATTTCATTTAGATGGATTCGTTGAGTACAGTATATAAACAGATACACAATTTCCTGTCTCTAGAGATTCAATATGGTTTTTCTACAATTTACATTTTATTAACAGCAATACCAACTGCAGAGATTTAATTGGCATTTTAATGAGCCAAAATAAGTAATATTTTTTTGTAAAATGCTACAAGTATTTTTTTTCGCTAATGAATACAAGCTCTAAAATACTGCTGACTTATTGGTAGCTAAATTTTTTTGACTTAACACACCACTTGCTGTGTAAGCAGTAACATGTTCAGTTAGGTCCAAGTTAAGATGTAGGATTAAAGTCACATAGAATAGTGAATGGGCTGAAAACAGAATGCAGCATTTCTATTTTTGAATGAAACAGCATATATTTTAAAATTATAATTAGCTAATTTAAAAACTAGTACGTTTCACATTAAAGTCATCCAGAATTTGGCTTTTCTTGAAAAAACAAAAAATTTCCAAATCCTACTCCCACATTTACCCAAGGAAACAAAATGAAGCCAACCATACCTAGTTTTTTTCCAAAATAATAAAATAAGTATTCTATCTGCTTATAGAGTCAGAAAAGGTTTACAGAGAGACCAGGCGTTTGCTTAAGAAAAAATTCATCCCAAATGTGACAAAGAATTGTGCTACTTCTAACAAAAATATTTTGCATCCTTGAAGACTTTTTAATTGGATGCCAATAGCCATATATCTTATCCTGCCTCCTTTTCTCTGACAGCTAGCAAACACAAAGTCAAGATGAGCTTCTGAAATTCTGCCCAAATTTGCTCTTCTCAAATTCTTTCCTAAATCAATAAATGGCACTTTTTTTTCTTCTAGCTGCTTAAATGACAAACTTAGGGTCATTTTGGATCCTTTTTTCTCTCATAATTAAGTTTTAATTTTTATTGTTAATTTTAATTATATATTGACAAATTATAGTTGTACATGTTATGGAGTATACAGTGTTATTATAATTTTTGAAAAAAATTTGGGATAAGTGATTAAAATATCTACCACATCAAATTTTAGCTCTTTTGTGATGACAACATTTGAAATTTACCATCTTAGTGATATTAAAATGCACCATACTCAATTATTAGCCATATTCAGCATGCTATGCTATAGATCTAAAAAGAAAATCAAACTTATTCCTCCTTTCTAAATGAGGCTTTGTACTTTTTAATGATCATTTCTTCATTCCCTCCACCCCTAAACCTCTGGTAACCACCTGGTACAGTTTGGCTGTGTCCCCACACAAATCTCAGCTCACATAATTCCCACAAGTCATGGAGGGACCTGATGGGAAGTACTTGAATCATGGGAGTGGGTCTTTCCCTTGCTGTTCTCATGATAGTGAATAAGTTTCATGAGAGCTGATGGCTTTACAAAGGGGAATTCCTCCACACTAGCTTTTTGCCTGGCACCGTGTAAGACATGACTTTGCTCCTCATTTGCCTTCTACCATGATTGTGAGGCCTCCCCAGCCATGTGGAACTTCTTTCCTTTATAATCAAACCTACGTTAAACCTCTTTCCTTTGTAATTGTCCAGTCTTAGGTATGTCTTTATTAGCAGCTGAGAGAAGACTAATACATCTTCATTCTATTCTCTGCTTTTATGAGTTCAATTGTTTTAGTTTCCACATGTAAATGATAACATGCATTATTTGTCTTTCTGTGTTTTCCTCATTGCACTTAGTGTAATGTTTTTGAATTTCAACCGTATTGTATAAGTGACAGAATTTCTCCTTTTTAAAGGCTGAATAGTATTCTGTGGTGTAGGTATATCACATTTTCTTTATTAATTCATCTCTTTATGTAAATTTAGTTTGATTTTGTAACTTGGCTGGTGTGAGTAGCACTGAAATGAACATGGGAGTGCAGACAGTCCTTCAACATGGTGATTTCAACCCTCTGGGGTAAATGTTCAGAAGGGGATTGCTGGATGATATGGTAATTCTATGCTTAGCATTTTGAACTGTATTCCACAATAACTTTAGTAACTTACATTCCCACCAACAGTAAGGGCTGCCTTTTCACTATATCTGCCAACACCCACTGTCATTCACCTTTTTGAGCATAGACATCGTAGTACATGTGAGATGGTATCTCATTGTTGTTTTAATTTGCATCTCCCTAAGGATTAGTGACGTTAAGGATTATTTCATGTATCTGTTAGCCATTCTGTTGTTTAATTTCCATGTATTTTTAAATTTTCTGAAGTTTCTAGTTTTACTGGTTTCTAGTTTTATACCACTGTAGTTTAAAAAGGTATTTGATATAATTTGCATTTTCTTAAATTTGCTAAGATTTGTCTCATGGCTTAATAAATATAATCTATCCTGAGAAGTATGCCATGTGCACTTGAGAATAACATGCATGCTTTTGGATAGGATGCTCTATATATGTCTGTTAGTTCCATTTGTTCTAATGGCTGGAAATGTTTTGCCTACAGCATTTTGAATATACCATTCCACTGTTTCCTGAATAACAGGGTTTTTGCTGAGAAGTCCATTGATGGTGGTATTGGTCTTCTTTGTGTGTGATGTTTTCCTTTTCTCTTTGTTCTCAGAATTTCTCGTCTTTGCTTTTTAAAAGTTTGATCATTATGTGTGGTGAGCCTCCTTAGGGTGAATTTGATTGACGATGTCTGCACTTCCTGTACCTGGACATTGATTTATTTTCTCAGATTGGGAAAGCTTGCATCAACTGTTTCTTTAAATGTCCTCTTAGAACTGTTTTTCCTTCTTTAACTCCTATTAAGTGTAGGTTTGGTGTCTTGATAGTGTCCCATAATTCCCATAAGCCTTCTTCATTTTTTTTTAATTCTATTTTCTTTTCATTGCTCTGACTGGGTGATTTCAAATGTTCTGTCTTCAAGCTTATTATTTCTTCTATGTTCTAGTTTGATTTTAATTAACAAATAATAATTGTACACATATAGAGAGAACACCATGATGTTTTGATACATGTACACATTGTATAAATATTAAATGAGGATATTTAGTATAAACATTACCTCAAATATTTATCATTTCCTTGTGGTGAGAACATTCAAAACCCTTTCTCCTAGTTATCTTGAAATATGTAATACAATGTTGTTAACTCTAGTCACTGTTCTGGGCAACAGAACAACATAACTTCTTCCTCCTATATAACTGTAATTTTGTGCCTGTTCATCAATCTCTTTCCATCCACCCCTACGCCTACAACCTCCAGCCTCTGGTAACTACTGTTCTACTCTGTACTTCTAGGAGATCACCTTTTTTTAGACTCCACAAATGAGCAGAATCATGCAGTTTTTGTCTTTGTTGGCTGGCTTATTCCACTTAACATAATGTCTTCCAGGTTTATCCATGTTGCCACAAATAACAGTTGTTGCAGCTTTTTTGTTCTCATAACTTGGCAAGTGGAGGGAGTGGTGCCCAGCAGCTTCTTCATTCTGGCAGCTCAGTGAGCAGGAGAGCATGTTACAGCTCTCTCACCACCCGCAGCTTGGCAAGTGATGGTGTTACAGCTCTTCACTCCCACAGTTTGGCAAGTTCCAGCTTCTTGTCCTTCAACCAAGAGGAATAAGGTACTTGGACACTAGAGAGTGAATAAGGCAGAGTAGAATTTTATTGAAAGACATAGAGAAAGCTCTCAGCAGCAACAGGGGACCTGAAATTGAGTTGCCATCTGTGAGGCTGAGTTCAGGGTTTTCATGGACTTAGAATAGGTGAATATGTTCTGATTGGTCCATGGGTGGGCTTAGAAAAGGCACCATTCAATTGGCTAAAAGGCATAATTCACAAGGAACCAATAGAGAGAGAGTGGGTGAGACGGGGATGGAAGTTCTCACTCTAGTCATGTATTCTATCCAGAACTGGTAGCTTGGTTTTCTGCTTTAGACTGTCCTTGGCCTGAAGGTCGAGTTTCACCAGGGACCCTCCTGGTCTGTGTAGGAATGTGTCTGTCTCCTATCGCTATCAACAGGATTTTATTTTTTATGGCTAAATAGCATTTTATTATACATGCATAGAATATTTTCTTTATTCATTTATTCGTTAGTGAACCTATAGGTTGATCCCATATCTTGGCTATTGTGAATAGTGCTGCCATAAACATGGGAGTCCAGATAGCACTTCAACATACTGATTTTCTTACTTTTATATAAATACCCACTAGTGAGATTGCTAGATCATTTGGTAGTTCCATTTTTATTTTTTTGGGAAATCTTAATACCTTTTTTATAATGCTGGTATTAATTTACATTCTCACCAACAATGTATAAAGGTTCCAATACCTGTAAATTCATATCAACCTTTCTTTTTTTTTTTTTTTGTCTTTTTGATGGTAGCAATTGTAATTGGGGTGCGGTAATATCTCGTTGCAGTTTTGATTTGTATTTCTGTGATGATTAGCAATGCTGAGCCTTTTTTTCATATACCTGTTTGCCATTTGTACGTTTCCTATGAGAAATGTCCATTCAGGACTTTTGCTCATGTTCTAATTGGATTGTTTGGTTTTGTCCTAGTAAGTTGTTTGAATCTCTCATATTTTCTGGACTTGAACTGCTTGTCAGATGCATAGTTTGCTCATATTTTCTCCCATTCTGTAGGTTGTCTCTTCACTATTTATTACTTTATTGTGCAAAAGCTATTGAGTTTAATATAATCCACTTGTCTATTTTGCCTTAGTTGCTTTTGCTTTTGTGTTCTTATCTTCATTACATCCTTGCCCAGAACAACGTAATGAAGATTTTACCTTACATATTTTTTACCCTATGTTTTATAGCTTCAAAAATTTTGTTTAAGTATTTAATCCATTTTGAGTTGATTTTTTAATACACTGAGAGATAGAAATCTAGTTTCATTCTTCTGCATGTGGATATCAAGCTTCTTACCATCATTTATTGAAGAGACTGTTCTTTCCTCAACATATGTTGTTGGGGCATTTGTCAAAAGCAGTTGGCTATAACTGTGTGGATTTATTTCTGTGTTGTCTATCTGTTCCACTGGTCTATGTGTCTATTTTTACGCCAATACCATGTTGTTTGGTAGCCATAGCTTTAGCTGTAGCTTTGTAAAATGTTTTGAAGTCAGACCGTGTGATGCCCCAGCTTTGTTCTTTTTGCTCAAGATTGCTTTGGATATTCAGGGTCTTTTGTAATTCCGCACATTGATTTTAATTTTTTTTTATTTTTGAGAACAGTGTTATTGGTACTTTGATAGGGAGTACCTTGAGTCTTTAAATTCCCTTAGTATATATTTTACCAATATTAATTCTTCCAACTCATGAACACAGATTATCCTTTTGTGTATTTTTCAACCTATTTTATCAATGTTTTATAATTTTTATTGTAGAATTTCTTTCTCCTCAGTTAAATTTAATCTTAGGTTTTTATTTTATTTTGTTGTTGTTGTTGTTGCTATTGTAAATTAGATTGCTTTCTGGATTTTTTTTTCAGATAGGTTGCTATTGATGTAGGGAAATAAGACTGATTTTTTATGTTGATTTTGTACGCTGAAATGACACTAAATTTATTTGTTCGTTCTAACAGATTTTTGGTGGAGTATTTTGACTCTTCTACATATTAATATAATATCATGCTATCTGCAAACAAGGATAATTTGACTCCCTCCTTTCCAATTTGGATGCCTTTATTTCTTTCTCTTGCCTAATTACTTTCTCTAGAACGTCCAGTGCTATAATGAATGGCGGTTTGGGAGTTGGGGAAAGTGGGCATCCTTGTCTTGTCCGGATCTTAGCAGAAATGTTTTCAACTCCTCATTTGGTATGATATTATATGTGGCTTTGCCATTTATGGCCTTTATTGTGTTGAGGTATGTTCCTTTTATACCTAATTTGTTGAGAGTTTTTATCGTAAAAGAATGCCGAATTTTATAAAAGCCTTTTTCTATATCTGCTGATCACACAGTTTTTGTCCTTGATTCTGTTTATGTGATATGTTATGTTTATTGATTTACATATGTAAAATTGAATCATCTTTGTATCCCTGAGATAAATCCTGCTGAATCATGGTAACTTATGTTTTCTTTCTTTTTTTTTTTTTTTTTGTATTGTTAAATTTGGTTTGCTAGTATTTTGTTGAGGTCTGTGGTTTCTGTTTTTATTGTGTCCTTGTTTGAGTTTGGTATCAGGGTGATGTTGGCCTAGTAGAATGTGTTTAGAAGAATTTCCTTCTCTTCAATTTTTTTGGAACAATTAGCAATATATTGTTATAAATTTTTCTTTAATTGTTTGGTGAAATTTAGCAGTGAGGTGAAGAAAAGTTTTAGGGTCCTGGAATTTCCTTTGATAGGAGACTTTTTATTACTGATTAAATCTCATTATTCGTTATTGATCATTCACATTTTTTGTTTATGACTTAATTTTGGTGGGTATTATGTGTCCAGCATTTACTTACTTTTTTCTAAGTTTGACAATTTATTAGTGTATAGTTGTTCATTATATTCTTTTATGATTCTTTGTATTTCTGTAATGTCAATTGTAATGTTTCCTTCTCCATCTCTGATTTTATTTATTTGAATCTTTCTCTTTTCTTCTTAGTCTTGCCAAAGTTTGTCTATTTTGTTTATTGTTTTTAAAAAACAATTTAATGTTTCATGGATCTTTTGTTTCTCTCAGTCTCTATGTCATTTTGCTCTCCCATGGTCTCTATTATTTCTTTTGCTCTAATATTTTTAATTTAGTTGTTTTTTTTTTAATTTCTTTGGGTAAAACATTAGGTTGTTAATTTAAGATCCTACTTTTTATTTCTACACTCTTCCTTGTAGAACTGCTTTTGTTGTATCTCATAGATTTTGGTATGTTGTGTTTACATTTCCATTTGTCTCAAGTGATCTTTAAACTTCTTCTTTGGTCTAGTCATTGTTCAAAAGTACGTTCCTTTCTTTTCATATATTTTTATAGTTTTTAAAGTTATTTCTGTTATTGATTTCTAGTTTTATTCCACTGTGGCCAAAAAGATACTTGATATGATTTTGATTTTTAAAAATTTGTTGAGACTTGTTTTGTAGCTTAATATATGATCTATCTTAGAGAAAGTTATTTGTGCTTGCTGATTAGAAGAATGTGTATTCTGCAACTGTTAAATGAAATAATCTGTAAATGCCTGTGAGGTCCATTTGAACCAGGGTTCAGTTTACATTCAATTTTTGTGTTGATTTTTCACTTGGATGACTTTTCTATTGTTGAAAGTGGGTGTTGAAGTCCCCTGCTATTATTGTATTTCATTCTCTCCCTTTAGATGTACTAATATGTGCTTTATGCATTTTGGTGCTCCATATTAGTTGCAAATATCTTTATAATTGGTATAGTCCCTTGATTAACTGACATTTTTATTATATAATTAACACTTCATTAAAACTTTTATCATTATTTAATTATATAATGATCTTTGTCCCCTTTTACAGTTTTGGACCTACTGTCTAGTTGTCTGATATAAATATAATGACTCCTGCTCATTTTTGGTTTCCATTAGCATGGGATATCATTTTTCGTCCCTTTATTTTCAATCTCTTTTGTGCCCTTAGAGATGAAGTGAGTGTCTTATAGGCAGCATATAGTTGGGTGTTTTCTATTTTATACAGCCACTCTATATTTTTTCATTGGAGGATTTAATCCTTTTATAGGCAAGGTTATTATTTATAGGTAACTACTTACTACTGTCATTCTGTGAATTGTTTTCTGATTATTTTGTATATCTTTTTTTCTTTCATTTGTCTTGTTTACCTTTGTAGCTTGATGGTTTTCTGTAATAATGATGTTTGATTACTTTTTCATTCTCATTTGTGTATCTGCTGTAATTTTTCTTGTGCGTGTATGTATGTGTGTGGTTTTTCTGGGGCTTACATTAAATATCATGGCTATAAAAATGTACATAATTTGATAACTTAACTCTGGTCACTGACAAACATTCTACACTTCTACACTAGCCCCCATACAATTTAAATTTTTGCCTTAATTTACATATTTTATATTATATATTCCTTAACAATGTATTGTAGTTATTATTAGTATTGACAACTTTGATTTTTTCATTTTGTTTGCTTTTGAGATGGAGCCTCACTCTGTTGCCAGGCTGGTGAGCAGTGGTACAATCTCAGCTCACCGCAACCTCTGCCTCCTGGGTTCATGCAATTCTCCTGCCTCAGCCTCCCCAGCACTGGGACTACAGGCGCATGCCATCATGCCCAGCTAATTTTTCTATTTTTTAGTACAGATAGGGTTTCACCATGTTGGCCAGGATGGTATCAATCTCCTGATCTTGTGATCTGCCCACCTCAGCCTCCCAAAGTGCTGGGATTATAGGCATAAGCCACTGTGCCCAGGCAACCACTCTGATTTTTAACTTATACACTACAGATTTGAAAGATTATATACCACCATTAGAAGAATGTGATATTCTGAATTTGATTATGAGTATAAAACTCACCTCTACCAGTGAGTTTTATACTATATATGATTTTATGGTAGTAATTAATATTAATCCTTTTACTTCCAGCTGAAGCACTCCATTAACATTGCTTATGAGGCTGGTCTTGTGATGATAAATTTCCTCAGGTTTTACTCATCTGGGAAAAATTTTATTACTCCTTCTTTTTTGAAGGATAGCTTTGGTGGGTATATATTCTTGGTGGATTATTTATACATTCATTTATTTTACAGCACTTTGAATATGTCAGCCCATTATATTCTAACCTGCAAGTTTTCTGCTAAAATATCTGCTGATAGTTTAATATGTGCTCATAGTTTAATATCTGCTGGTAGTTTATATTTAATATATGGTTTCTTATATGTAACCAGGCACTTTTGGTGCTTTCAGAATTCTTTGACTTTTCACAGTTTGATTAGAATGTGACTTGAAGAGGACATCTTTTGGTTGAACCTAATTGACTTTCTTTGAACTTCTTGGATGAAAGTTCTTCTATCTCCCAAGACTTGTGAAGTTTTCATCAGTTATTTCATTAAGTAAGCTTTCTGTACTTTTCTTTATTTCTTCTCCCTCTGGTATTCCCACAGTTTAAAAATTTGTTAATGGTGCTGTACACACCTTGTAGGCTTTTTTTTTACTTTTTAAAATTCTTTTTTCCCCTTTGATTGGGTTATTTAAAAAGACCTGTCTTTAAGTTCAGAATTTTTGTCTTCTGCTTGATCTTATCTGCTGCTGAAGCTCTTGGTAATATTTTTTGTTTCATTCATTGAAGTCTTCCATTTTAAGATTTTTGTTGGACTTTTTAAATGATCTCTATTTGTTGAATTGTTTACTTGTATTTTCTTGTATCTCATTGAATTTCCACAAGATTATTATCTTGAAGTCATTTTCAGACAATTTGTAAATTTTTCCTTCTTTATGATTAATTACCTGAACACAATTGTGCTCCCTTGGTGGCATCATGTTTCCTTGCTTTTTCATATTTTATGGATCTGTGTCTTGATACCTGTGTATTTGGTTTAACAATTACCTCTTCCAATATTAGAAAACGGTTGTTATAGGGAAACTTTTTTACCTGCAAATGTGTCCTAAGGCGTTGGTTGGATTTAATGCATTAGATTTGGTTCTAAGTAGATGCAGTAGTGTAGTCAATGAAGTTTCTTCAGCTGTAATCAATGTCAGTGATGCCTGTGAATGTCTCATTGGCTTAGACTGCAGAAGTTTGTGCAGCTGCTCCAATAGGTCAGGTGCACCTCTCTTCTGGCGGTGGGTGTACCACGTTGTTTCATGTGCCTTGTGTTAATGGCGGCTACTTTTTGGGACATGGCATGGCTTTCCACTGGGGTCAGGGTGCTGGGCTGTTCCAGGTGCCACAGGTATACAGGGATTACTCCAGTTGGGTCAGGTGCAGCCTCCCTACTGGGCAAGATTTCCTGTTCTTTTGGGTGATAGGGAGCCACTTAGGGTCTGGTACCAGGATTATGGCTGTTTCACATGGCCTAAGCTTTCTGTAGCCAAATCTGAGCACTGCAGCCACTGAGATGAGAAAAATGAAGTGCCTCCTAGGAGATGATTACTGGGAGTAGGGAGCTGTAGCTGCTTAGGTACAGAATGATGTGCTATTACATAGGTGTGCAGTATAGTGGCAGTGGAACCTCAGGGATGATGGCATGCAATGACTATTGGCCCTTGGAGCAGTGGCTCTGGTCTTAATACTTTACCTTAAAGTAGCTGCTTGGATCATGGGAATACACAATGTGGGGTTTTTGTGAGTAATGGAGCCATGTGAACTTCAAGCAGTTCCCTAACCTGGGCTCAGAGCCTGTGAGTACCTTAGAGTTCTCTAGCAGCAAAGATTGTGTGTCTGCGTTTTTAATGATGCCTTCTGGGGTCTCCTGCCTACCTTTTTCTCTCAAAGGAAGTTAATTCTGATTCCAAGTTGATGCTTATTTGGGAGACAGGGTTGCAAAGACAGGTTTTTTGTTCTTTCTTTTTTATGTGGCAATCCTGATTTCCCTGATTTACAGGGTCTCTACCACTCTCTCACTGAACACCAGCACATTCCTTTAAATACTGTAGTCAAAATATGGTTGTTTATTCCTAGTTTTGGTCCTTTTGTTGTGGGGGACATAAGTGTTAAGCACCTCTAATCAGCAACCCTGTTGACATCCTTCACCAATTCTTTTTTCAATTTGGTTGAGCTAACTATTAAAAATATTTATTCTTTTCTTCAATTCAGTAATTGCATTCTTCAGCTCTAAGATTTCTGGTTTGGTTTTTTTATGATTTCTATTTCTTTATCAAATTTCTCATTTTATTCATGTATGTTTTTTCAAAATTTTAAAATTCTTTTAATCTGTATATTAATGGAGTTCTCGGAACTTTTTAAAGAGGATTATTCTAAATTCTTTTCTGCCATTTTGTAGGCCTTTCTTTTGGTCCACTGTTTGAACTTTGCTAGTTTATACTGGAGGTGCCATAACTTCCTGAGTCTTTGTAATCCTTGTGTTCTTTCATTGGTGTTTGTGCATTTGCAGAGACAACCATATTTTCTGGCTTTTACAGATGTTTCTTGGCAGTGATAGATCTTCACTCTTCAGTCTAGCCTATGATTGATTCTTATTGGGACAGCTGATAATAATTCTGGGCAAGATAAGCTTGCTTTCAGGTTCCCTAGATGGCTTGGCTGCTACCTTTGCTCTGCATTCATGTGGAGCAACTGGCTAAGTTCTGCTACTCAGTGAGACAACTGGCTAAGCTCTGCAATTAGGCTGAGCTCCTGGATAGGTACTGCAGTCACATCTGATCTACTTGGGCTGCAGCATGTACTCCCTGACCAGAAGGGACCATATATGTACCCAACAGTTGGACAGTGTTGCAGGAGGGTCCTTCAGATTAAGTGGATCAGTATGGATGGAGCAACTGCTATGCTTAATAGAAACGCATGGTTGAGATTTGCCTTCTTTTCTGGGTCAGGTATGGGGATGGATTTTAAGGTCAGGGGAATTGCTAAACTCCCTGGTGTGCCGAACTGATGCTTATCAAATTTGGTCAGTTCTGCTGTGGCAGAGGCTGGCAATCCTGTCCTTGGGGTTCACATTAGCTAGTCTCACAGAAGTTCTTTACACAAATGAGATTACTCTGAGGTGCAGCAAAGAAAGGCTGGAAGGCAAGGCAGGGCTTCTTCAGGATCAGCTGTGTAATGAAGACTGGTAAATCTGTTTCAATGGCTCAGAGCCATCCAGCATATTCCTGTGTTTTGGGATAGTTCCCTGACTGCAGTGACAGAGGCTGGAGCTGACACTGGGCCCCTTTAAGACCTGCTGTGCAACAGAGACAGACATGTCTGTCCTAGTGGCTCAGCCAATGGACACGTCTCATAGCAGTTCCCTACATAGATTCCCTGACCTCAACAAAGAGGCTAGAGCTGATACTAATTTCCTTTATGATCTGCTATGGGACGGGGTGGGCAAATCTGTGGCAGGCTCTCTGACAGGTGCATCTCCCATCAGTTTCCTGCACAGGTGATATATTTCCCTGGCTGTGGCAAAGAACAGTTAAGCCTCAGATGAATAAGTCCCCAAGCAGTTCTTCATATGTGCTGAATATTTCCTGGGCTTTATGGCAAAGAAGGGCTAGAACCGAGACAGGGTCTCTTTAAGATCTACTAAGGGAATGAAGCTAAAAAGCCTGTCATGGTGTCTCAGATAGGTAAGTCTCCCTCTGGTTCCTTGTTGGGGCAGTACTTAGCTGGGACAATAGCTGAGGGGCCTGGAATTGAGTGACCGGCAAATTCTGGCTCCACTACTGCTATAGTTTGGATATGGTTTGTTTGGCCTCACCAAATCTCATGTTGAAATTTGATTCCCAGTATTGGAGGTGAGGCCTGATGGGAAATGTTTGTGTTGCGGGGATAAATCCCTTATGAGTGGCTTGATGCTGTTCTTGTGATAATGAGTGAGTTCTCGCTGTATTTGTTCCTGCAAAAGCTGGTTGTTAAAAAGTCTGTTACTGCTCCTGTCCCCTCTTGCTTCCGATCTTACCATGTGATCTTTGCATGCTGGCTCACCTTTGCCTTCCACCTTGAGTAAAAGAAGCGTGAGGTTCTCACCAGAAGCCAAACTGGCACCACGGTTCTTGTACAGTCCAAAGTACTGTGAGTCAAAGAAACCTTTTGTCTTTATAAATTACCCAGCTTGGGATATTACTTTATAGCAATGCAGAAATGGACTAAGACCAATGGCTCTCACAAAGAGACTTTTGCCATGGATGGGCACAGATTTCTTGTCATGAGTGGTAACTTCCTGTTTCACAATCTTGCTAACATCACTCTTTGTGATTAAGTTTTCAACTAAAATGTCACTTTCTCATTAGCCTCTGTATAGGTAAAGAGAAAATAAAAGTGAAGAGACCAAAGCTGTATGCTGACTAGAAGTTTTACATTTCCTAGTAGAAAAGTAATCCTACATGGGGAGAAAACTTGGAGAAGTAAACACGGCATAGCCCTTTCTGAGCTACAAAGATCTCTGTGTCATTTTAGAAGATCCACATTACAAAGTGCCATTGATTGCTGGCAATACCTAGGCTTGTTGATTAGGTATTGTGTAAAGGTTGCGCTGCCTGACACTGGTTTCTGCTGTATCATCAATCACCTGTTTCAGAATTACAACTTTCATCTGCCTTTGCTACACTGATGAGGTACCCAATTCAGCAATACCGTATCCAGTTGTCATTTTAACCAAACTGAGATGCATATCACTGTCAACAACTGAGAAAACCCTGTCAGGGATCCCTGGCCCTTAATCTGAAAGACCAGTAAATGCCCCCTTTCTATCCCCACCCCATTATCCACACACACATAATACTTACTGTACCCCATTAACATACACGTAATATATAATTATTTTAATTACTTATGTTGTTATTATCTCTCCCATTAAAATATAAATTCCATGGTAGAAATTTATATTTTCTTTTTACCTCTATGTACTCATCACCTAGAGCAGGGTCTGCTAAATAGTAAACAAACAATAAATACTTAATTAACATGAAGATATAATCCTTTACTAGCAAGTGTTACCTTCTTGTTGCATAGTGTTGAACTAGAGTAAGGTACAAATTAATTATAATGAGAAAAATAAACATTTAAAAAATCCCTGCAGATCTTTACACATTAAAAGCATAGCAATGATATGACATTAGTTATTGTGGAAGGCAGAATAATGGCTCCATAAAAACTTTGATGTCAAAATTCCTAAAATTTGTGATTCTGTTACCTTACATGGCAAAAGGAAAACTAAGGTTGCAAATAAGACTAAGGTTGCTAATCATCAAACCGTAAGAAAAGGAGACTTAGGCGTTGCCCAGTGTAATCACAGGGATCTTAGAAGTGAGACAGGGAGGCAGAACAGAAGGTCAGAATGATGTGCCCTGAGAACTCAACCCACTGTCGCTGGATGTGAAGACAGAGGAGAGGCTGTGAGCCATGGAGTACAGGCAGCTTCTGGAAGCTGGACAGTGAGACCCAGGTCAGACTTGTGACCTACAGAGCTATAAAAAAAAAATTGTGCGGTGGCTCTCGCCTGTAATCCTAGCACTTTGGGAGGCCGAGGCACGTGGATCACGAGGTCAAACGATCGAGACCATCCTGGTCAACATGGTGAAACCCCGTCTCTACTAAAAATACAAAAGAATTAGCTGGGCGTGGTGGCACATGCCTGTAGTCCCAGCTACTCGGGAGCCTGAGACGGGAGAATTGCTTGAACCCAGGAGGCGGAGTTTGCAGTGAGCCAAGATCGCGCCACTGCACTCCAGCCTGGCACCTGGCGACAGAGCAAGACTCTGTCTCAAAAAAAAAAAAAAAAAAATTGTGTTGTTTTAAGCCAAATTGGCATTGATTTGTCCTAACAGTAATAGAAAACTAATATAGTTATTTTTAAAAAATTGATATCGTTACTTAAAACATTTTAATTTTTGACCTCTTTTTGATCAAATAATTATTTATGTATTTTTGTTTCTTGATCAAATAATTGTTATTCGTGTATTTTTATTTAAAATAAATACTCACATATGTTTTGCCTTTCCAGTGATTGGAGTGCTCTTCTGAGTCGTCAGATTCATATGAACAAAGAACTCATGAATTATTTGACTTGGATGAGGTAATGCAGTGGCCATCTCTCCAAATTAATGCTCAAATTAAAATTTTCAGATGATATAAAATATTGTCATTAGAAAACCACAAAGTAACTGTAACGAAAACTATTATACAACTAAAACAAAATTTGAAGAAAACAAAAACCAATGAACACTTAATGTTTAATGTTCTAAATGTTCTTTCTCAATACAGGAAAGCAATCCATCTCTAACAGTTGACTTTGAGACTGGTAAATTCCAGTTCATGTTTCAGGTCATCACATTCATTTACATTTTCAAACTAGGTGAAAATTTTGTTAGTATCATTCATTATTTAACATTTGCAATTATTAAATAATTATTCAACTCAAATTATGAAATAAATGCACCTTTTAGAATATTTCTTATTTGAAACTCCACAGGTGAAAATCATAGCAATTATTCTGTTCTTCAAATTCCTAAGACTGTTTTCTCTTTTTTACCCAGAGATAATATGGTCCGAAAATTATTTGAACATTTTTCTTTTCCATTGGCACATTTTAGAACTGCCACTGCATTTCTGTAAGAACGTTGACTTTTGCTTTTTTTTTTCCTCAGCAATCATTTCTTGGATACTTTCTTTAGAATATGTTTTTATATAAATAGAACATGACAAGGCATTTTTAAAACTAATATAGTATATTCTGTTTAAGGTTAAAGAAAGTTTTTTATGTGTATCACTACCTCATTTCCTTCTTTGTGTCCATCTTTGACTGCATTTTGCAAATTTTTATCTTCCATTAATTTAGTATTGCAACATTGTAAATTCATACAGAAAAAAATGAAACACACACACATACGCTTGTTAAAATCGAAGTTTCTGATTTGTGTATGTGTGAATCAACTGTGGTAGTGCTGCTCTTAGCCACAAAAATGTCTGGAACTGTGGTATTGACTCTTGGACAATATAGGAATGAAATATGCTAGCTCATGATTGGTAATGTGCTAAGATCAAAACTCCCCTGGCAGTTTCTTGCACCAGCTGGTCAAAATTGATTATCGTAAATATATAGATTGATGGTCTAAACCTGGTGTCTCTGGTTACACAGCCTAGTTTGACTAAGTTGTTAGTGTGGCATCTGCATCAATGACTCTTAGTAAACAAGAGCCCGAGTGTATCCCTGAGACAGAGGCAATCACACTTATCTTGATGATTTGTGATCCAGAAATGGTGCTTATCCCGTGTGACTGAGATAGGACCCTGGAAGTTATGCCTGGGTGCCTCAGATCTGCCTGATGTTTTCTCTTTCTTGCTAAATTGAATTATTTGTCTTTACTAAAGCTTTATGTGTGTATGCTCTGTGGCATCTGATGAGTCTCTTAATTATATGACCCTCTGTAATTGCTGTAATGTCTGACTTCATTAAATGGTTCTAGGAAGCCACTGGCCTGGAAATGATGATATTGGCAAAATTGTTTTATTTCTCTAAGAACCAAGTTTGGTTTTTCTTAAAGAACTTTAGATATTTTTCTATTTTCTTTGATGACTATATTAAACACAAAATCTTTCCAAGTAACTATTCACCTAATAGATGTTTTCCCCCTAATTATTAAAGCAGCACATTTGGAAAATATTGACTTTCTCTATTTTCCCCATTGGTGAGGTAAATGTTTTCAAAGCAGCCAAAGTTAAGAAGTATAGTCAGCTGGGCGCTGTAGCTCACACCTGTAATCCCAGCACTCTGGGAGGCCAAGGCGAGAGGATCAAGAGGTCAGGAGTTTGAGACTAGCCTGGCCAACATGGGGAAATCCCATCTCTACTAAAAATACCAAAACTAGCTAGGTGTGGTGGGCATGCCTGTCGTCCTAGCTACTGGGGCGTCTGAGGCAGAAGAATCGCTTCAACCTCAGATGCAAAGGCTACAGTGAGCGGAGAGCATGCCACTGCCCTCCAGCCTGGCAACAAAGTGATACTTTGTTTAAAAAAAAATGAAAAGGAAGAATGAGTATAGTCAAAACAACTACAAATGCTGCAACCTAAATGAATTCATAGAAGTCGACAGAAGAGTAAGCACCATAATGTTCCCATATAGAATTTCATCTGGGCAGGACAGGTGAAGCAGCTTGGGTTCTGAAACTTAATTTATTCTGTGTGAATCAGTCAGGGTTCTCCAGAGAGACAGAACGAATGGAGTATAAATAAAATAAACATGGAGTTCTGATGTTTGAGTGCAGGAGAAGAAGGGGATCCCAGCTTCAGAAGAGACAGAGTGAATTTGCCTTTCCTCTGCCTGTTTGTTTGATCCAGGCTCGCAGCCAACTGCATGACCACATTGCGACCAAATCTTCTCCACCAGCTGAATAGACTCACACAAGAGTCTCCTCTAGAAACACCCTCATAGACACACCCAGAAATAATGCTTTACCAGCTCTTTAGATATTCTTTAATCTGGGCACGTTGATACCTAAAATCAGCCTTCACACTGTGTAACCACAGCACCAGGAGAAATGACAGTCACGTACCATCTCCACAAAGGGTTCCATGTCGCACAATCAGGGCATACCCTAAAGGCACAACAATTTCTCCCTATGACTTTGGTCATTGTTCTCTCTCTGAACACCTCTCACATCTATTAATTTCTTTTCTCTCTCTTATAGTCACAGGAATTTAAGCTTTATTATTTATCTGTCTCCAAGTTTTCTGCTGACTGACATGTCAATTTGAATGCCTCTCATGATTTCCTAATTTTATTGGCTCTATAAATTCTGTTTATTTTTTGTTTAGTCAAAACAGCACAGGAACACAGTCAAAAAGTCAAGTAGAATTAATAACTTTATAATGTAAAAGCAGGATCCTGCTCCATACTTCCCTACTGTAGATTCTTACTAACTGAAACAATTACTTTCAACTCTTTGTAGCTGTTTTCCTGGTTTTTACCTTCATTCCAAGTGACACATTTATATAAACATTTCTTAATTTTTCACTTTTACATATTTGTTACTGGTTTCCAAGCGTAAAAGATAAGAAATAAGTTTCGTATTGTTCTAACTCCCACATACACCAATGCACATTTTTCCTTCTGTCATTTTGCCTCATCAAGGGGGCATAATTTTGCTTCATGAAGTATATGATGCTTATTTTTGACTGTATACGCTTTTTCATAGGTGAGTTTGTAAAGAACAATAATTACTTGTAGGGCAGGATGGGTGAAGCAAAAGAGACTAAGGCAGAAACTAGCCGGGTGTTCTCAAACTCCATTTCTCTTTTCTTCCCGTACACTGGGTTAGACTATATTTCTCACCCTCCCTCTCAGTTGGGTGAATAGACATGCCTGAGTTCAAGCAAACAGAGTGAGAGTAAAAGCGACATGCCGCTTCACAGCATCCCGCATGCAATCCTTCATGCTGTTTTTCTTTAAAGAGCTTAGCAGAGACAAGCATAGAAATCTTAGAAACAAAAGTTGAAGATAGCTGAGTCTCAGGAAAGAAGACGGCCGTGGCTCCATGAGGACAGCTGCCTGATAATCACAAGCACCAATTTCAAGACCAAAAAAAATGAAATTTCGGGGTTTTGCCTATTACAGATCAGTGAGGTAACAATTCCCGAACTGTTACAGTATTTCAGGTTATTTTCTAAGCACTTTATGAGTACTAATTTATCAACTAGCAAACTTATTAGTTAGAATATTATCTTTATTTTATTGAAAAGGGCTCTCAGAAAGCTAAAGAACGAAAGTAGTTTAACTGTACACATCTGGTAACTGGTGAAGCTAGAATTTTTGTTCATACCTTCAGCTTCCAAAGTCCAGATTTTAACTACTATTTGAAGCTGTTAAGTACTTTCTAATGAAAGGTTTGAAGGGTAGATTGTTTGATCTTCTTGCTGATTATAAGCTCTTCTCAATATTTGCAGCCAGTTCCTCTGTTACCATCTCAGAATTTCATTTTTCCTAAGAGAATGGAGGAACCGGAAATAGACAGGGATCCCAAAGATCACCGGAACACTTACTTGATTTTTCCTCCTAACACTTTATATTGGGGAAGCAGAGTTACTTTCTTCTGAAAGTTAATCTGGGGACAACGTTTTTAAATGGCTTTCTTGGCATTCATAAAGCTGGGAACAGGGTTTTATTTGGAATCAAGCTGTTCTCTAAACACTGCCAAGAAAGAAATTTGAAAAGAGGTCAGGGAAGTACAAGGTGAGATTTTATTGGGTCAGAAATCATATTATAACCCCCCACACACTTATAGCTGGGTAATCACATTTTCTGGGCTACAATAGTAATGTAGCCACAGCTTTATAGACTACAAAATGCTTTCTCATCATACAAAAGATCCACTTAATAACACCGGTAACAAATATACCACAGATGATATACGTATCTGACAAAAAGATCCTATACACAGAATTCTTAAAATGCAAAAATAATGAAAGTCAAAACAATAGAAATAAGTTATTAATATTACGAGCAAAAGACTTCAACAGTCACGGCAAAAAAGTAAGTATCAAAATGGCTAATAAACATCTGACTAGATGTTAATCCATTTAATAAAACTATAATGTATGCATATTTCATTATAATTTTTAAAACAAGCTATTATTTATATATGATACATGTATATATATATATATATATATATATATATAATGAGTACGGGCAGAGTAAAACTTGATGGGTTTTAATAACATGAGCACACCCGTGTAACTAGCTTTTAGATTGGGAAAAATAGCATTGGCAACACAAAAGAAGCCATCATCATGTCCTTCCTAGTCACTCTCCTTCCTTAAATAAAGTTATCTTCTGTCTTTGGCACACAGCCTGCTTTTTGAATTTTACAGAGGAGGAGTCATGAAGTTTGCACGTCTTTTGGGTCTTAATTTTCCAGTCAAAATTCTCCTATGTTCTTGTACAGAACTATAGTTCAGACTAATTATTATACAGTAATCAATTATATAAATATACTGTGGTGAAATTGTCCACTTGTCTTTTGATTGGGGTTCAGATTGCTTACAGTTTTATCTACTATGTGGTTCTGTGAACTACTTCGTTATGTATTTTGATGAACATATGTATACATTTCTCTTAAGTTTTTATCTATGTGTGTAATTGCCTAGTTTAGAATATTCCTATGTTCAGACTTAGTAGTTTCTGACAAAAGAGTTTTCAGTGAGATTATGTCAATATACATTAATACCAGCAGTGAGTTCCAGTTGCTACATACTTACACAACATTTGTCTTATAATTTGTTCATTCGTATGGGTTTATAATGATGCCTCATTTTTTTTAAATTTTACTTTAAGTTCTGGGATACATGTGCAGAACATGCAGGTTTGCTGCATAGGTATACATGTGCCATGGTGGTTTGCTGCACCTATCAGCCCATCATCTAGGTTTTAAGCCCCACATGTATTAGGTATTTATCCTAATGCTCTCCCCTCCCTTGCCCACCCTGCAACAGGCTCTGGTATGTGATGTTTCTCTCCCTGTGTTCATTTGTTTGTGTTCTCATTGTTCAACTCCCATTTATGAGTAAGAACCTGCAGTGTTTGATTTTCTGCCCCTGTGTAAGTTTGCTGAGAACGATGGCTTCCAGCTTTATCCATGTCCCTGCAAAGGACATGAACTCATTCTTTTTTATGGCTTCATAGTATTACATAAATTTCTCTGATAACTAATGAAGTCTGCAACTATTGAGATGTTTATTAGGCATTTTTACACTTTCTTTTTTGATGTGACTTTGCTCCTAATACTAATAATTATTTTTACTGTATTGACTTTTATTGTGATTGCATTTTGAGAATTCTGTGTATAGAAGCTCTTTGTCAGATATGTATATCATCATCCTTGAGTATACCTTTTTTACTTTCTTGCTGCCCTTTAATAAGAAAGCATCCTTATTTGTATTCTAATCCTATTTATCACATTTTCCTCTCTTTCAGTTAGTGCTTTTTAAGTTCGGTTTAAGGAAACTTTGCCTTCTTTTAAGGCAGTTAAAATTTTATAATTTTTTTAAAGTTTTGTTTTACTTATCACATGTAGACAACAATCAAACTGGAGTAAAGAGGTTTCTGTTTTGTTTGTTTTGCTTTGACATTGGGCCTCACTCTGTCACCCAGGCCTGGAGTGCAGGAGTGTGACCTTGGCTCACCTTAACCTCCACCTCCTGGGTTCAAGCGACTCTTCTCCCTCAGCCTTTGAGTAGCTGGGATTACAGGCACGTGTCAACATGCCTGGCTAATTTTTGTGTTTTTAATAGAGATGGGGTTTCAAAATGTTGGTCCAGGCTGGCCTCAAACTCCTGACCTTGTGATCCGCCCGCCTCAGCCTCCTAAAGTGCTGGGAATACAGGTGGGAGCCACGGCGCCTGGCCTATCATTTTTCTAGAACCAAATCTCGGATTGATGGATAGTTCCCCTTATTGTTCATTTGTTTTGTATTTTGCGGTTGTTGATTTCTGCTATCATGTTTATAATTTCCTTCCTAACAGTTTTTTATGTTTCATATACTGCTTCATTCCAAGCTACCTTATTCTTTGGTTTCCTCTTTTCTAGTATATGAAATATAAGAAATATTTTTACATTATTATTGCTTTTCTAGATATTCTTGCTAGGTGCATCGGTCTGTAACACGTATCCCAACATATTTTGAAATAGAAATCCATTATTACTACATTTAATTATATTTTTTTCTGACCAAAGGAACTGTATGCTAATTGTTAAAGTGCTTATAATACATAGTTACATTTATGCATGTATATGTTTACATAATGTATTTTAAGATAATTGAATTTCTTTTCATGCTATCGAAAATATATTACTATTAAACTTTTACATTTTTAAACATACTCTCTATATTGTATTTTCCATGTTATAAAATATTTTAGAATATAATTCTTTATTGTTTTAGTATTCCATTTTGCAGTAGTATCATGTATCATTATTTTTATTTTTCATATTTATAGAAATTTAGATTTTTCTCATTTTTGTTAGTCTAATTGTTTCTTCAATTTGCATATTTGTATATCTTTTTTAAAGTCATAAATTGTTTCCCTAAGGCAGTCTCAGAAAATTATAATTACCAGGTCAAAATGAGTAACTTTGTAAAGACAACAAGAGGTGCTTCTTCAAGAAGACAAAATATTTTTACTTCCATTTAAAGATGAGTAAATTGAGGCTTGGAAGCACAGATAATACTGGAAATTAAAATCTATTAACTGTCAGAGGTAACATTAAAGTATAATTCACTGCACCTTCTTGTCTAATTTGGTGCCTTCTTGCTGAGGCACTTTTATGGAATTTTATGTTATAAGAAAAAAAATTCATCCAGTAGAAGCCTTGTATACACCACAGTGAAAGTAAAATCAGAAAGAAAAACATTATGCATTGCATTGTGGTATGAAATGACTGATGTTGATTTTTTTTTTTTTTTTTTGGAGTACAGGGAGGATAAATCTTACCACAAGAATCAGCTGTTCTGCCTTCCAGTTCACTTTAAAACCCCTTCAAATACATCAATATCTTCCTGGCCATATCAATGTTATTTTTTAAAGTTAGACAATGAACTTGAATTATCTGCAGATGGCAGGTCATTTACTGAAATGGAAAAAAAGTACAAATCCCGAGGGATATCATGACCCATTAACAGTGGGATGCAGACCTACATTGAATAATAATTTAGAGCTATTACTAAGATAATTAGAGAGCCAGTTTGCTGCCAGAAGGGTTAGACCTTAGCTTCTCCTTTTATTAAAAAGAAGATCCTGATCTGTAAATGAAAAGAACCCAAAGTTCATTAATACCATAACCCCAACATCTGCCTGCCATAAAAAGATAATGATTTAGTATAAATTAATTTCAACTCTTCAGGTACTGCAGATTTAATCAGACAATTACATCATTGGCATTCATTTTCACATTGTATTACTTTCAACTTAAAGTTAAATGTTTCCTAATATTTGTTCAACAATGGATTCCAAGGAAAAGGCATTTTAGGAAAATTACTTTTCTCGAACTGCTATTGAAAAAGATTTTTTACACTCACTATCTCCTTCACTTTTCACTGTGTTGCATTTACAAGACCAATGTGAAATTCCAAACAAAGCCAATACGTCAGATAAAAACAACCACAACACCGAGAACTTGTCAAAGGGATTCACATGGTTCACTGCATCAAGACTTCCCCATTCTATTTAAAGACCAATAAGGACAACCTTTCTCTTCATATTTCCATCTATGTTTTCCCGAAAATTAATTTTTGCTTCCTCAAGTGGAGCTTCACTATGAAGCAACTAACCGCATGCCATTACCTAACATAAAGAAAGGAGAGAGCTAATGTTAGCCAATGACCTCTCTCTCCTACCCATTGTTCTATGGCTTATATAGACTTTGTTGTAGATAGAGCAACCTGGATACTTCAGTTCTGTTTCTACTGAGGAGAAGACATTAATAGCAAGACGGAATTGAAATACTATCTCGTTCCTTCTTTTTTGCATCAATATTATCAAAACTGAGATTTGAATAAACACTCATAATTCCCTTGAGAATATAGTGGTGATGCTGATGGTTACCAACCATATAATTCCCACTTATGATAAAACAAACTATCAAGTTTGCTAGAAAAATATCCAAACCAGCAATCAAAAACATGTCATTTTAATTCAAGCTCTGCTATCATGTTCCCTGACCTTTGGCAAGTGGTGAATGTCTCAGGAAATTATTTTGCTGTTTCTGCAAATAGAGCACTTGAATTAGTGGATCTCTAGATTTCTTTTCAGCTCTATAAGTCTAAGAATCATCATTAAGAGTAAAAGATATAGGTGATGGGGAGGAAGGCAGCAAATCACACTGCCATGTGTGTACCTATGCAACAATCTTGCATGTTCTTCACATGTACCCCAAAACTTAAAATGCAATAAATAAATAAAATAAAAATAAAAATTTTTTAAAAAGATATAAAATATTTACTAGTTATACATAACTCTGTATGAATCTCTATTCTTTAGTAAATGTGAGCAAGCATTTTTGTTGATATAGCGATGTCCAGTGTGTTGACAGTATAAGCAATTGTTATTGAGATAACAAACGAAACAAAATATTGCAATGAACAAAATATTTCAAATGAAAATATTTGAAGAATATACAAAAGAGAGAGTCATTATACTTTCAAAATCTGACAAATTTCTGGTTACTGAGTGAGTTAACCAACCCAGGAATCATGTTTCATAAAATAAATCCCCAAAGCATTTAGTATTAAGTAAATTCATGTATTAGGCAAAATCCTGTCCCCTTGCCATTTAGAGATGATTAAGAAACTATTCTGGACGAGTTCTAATTCAGAATGACTTAGTGTTACAATTCATCTACTCATTATAAAAAATTATTGTTTATCTTCATTTTGTGCAAATATTTATGATTCAATTATATCTCATAAACAAAAATGTATTATAAATTTTATTTTACATTTAAATTAATAACATTTAACAGAGACTTGTGAAGCAATTTTACACTTTAGAAGGAGAGCAAATCCATAATGACGTCAAGCTGATAACTGAAACGCAATTCAGGAAACTATTCAAAGCTGCTAAGTGGCATATTTACACTGAAGAGCCCCAGATTGCTATGTTTTCCTTCCATGTTCCATAACGCTTCCCATCATATATTATAATACTGGTCATTTATATGTACTTTATAATATTTATTTGTACTGGAGGCAGGAAAAGCTCCTCAGTAGCTTACTTTCTAATGACACTTTGACATGAAAGGCAACACATGTAGTTATTTGTACCTTGCTACTGATTAGTTTCCTAGACCTAGTTATGAACTTGGTGATAATCACCAATTATTTACATTATCTTTAGTACTGTGTCCATGCCTGAGAAAAATTCATGTTTTGTGTAGGTGATCCGGGACACCAATATGCTTGTTTTAGTCTTTGAAATTTGAATACTGGAAGTAGGGAGCTATTTTAGCAGATGAAAGGGGTACAGAGGGCACAATACAAAACATTTTACCAAAGGCATCTTTAAGATGCCCTGAAGCTTTACTTGTGTCAGAAATAACTTGATCTCTTTGGCAACTTTAAGCTACAACCCAAACACGGGATCAACTAGATTTGCAATTGCCTGTGTGTACACAGGAGGAGGTAACTAGGCTATATTGCAATTGCATTGCAATTTACAATGGTAGTGGTAATACCATTCAGCATAGACTATCACAGGCATTAGTTGACTGGTCACTGTGAACTTCATATTATAAAGGTCTCCTCTAATTATTCCCACACCATAAATGATTTTTTAGCTAA
Source organism: Sapajus apella (assembly GCF_009761245.1). Taxonomy (NCBI): domain Eukaryota; kingdom Metazoa; phylum Chordata; class Mammalia; order Primates; family Cebidae; genus Sapajus; species Sapajus apella. The sequence continues at coordinate 2,341,113 of NW_022437041.1, read as the reverse complement.
ATTATAAAACTAACCACCAAAATAGCAATAAAAGAGAACTACATCTTGGCATCATAAAAATATTAACAATACTATTTACCCTCCATATCCATGTACTCCATGTCCGTGGATTCAACAAACCATGGATAGAAAGTACTCAAAAAAGAAATCGTGCCAGCAAATTAATTGGAGGCTCACACCTATAATCCCAGCACTTTGGGGGGCCTAGGCAGGCAGATCACCTGAAGTCAGGAGTTCAAGATGAGTCTGGCCAAGACAGTGAAACCCTGTCTCTACTAAAAATACAAAAATTAGCCTAGCATGGTGGCACGCACCTGTAGTCCCAGTTACTTGGGAGGCTGAGACAGGAGAATCGCTTGAACCCAGGAGACAGAGGTTGCAGTGAGCCAAGATCACACCACTGCACTCCAGCCCAGGCAGCAGAACAAGATTCTATCTCAAAAAACTAAATAAATTAAAAAAAATTTTTAAACGAGCTGGATGCAGTGGCTCATGACTGTAATCTCAGCACTTTGGGAGGCTGAGTTGGGTGGATTATGAAGTCAGAAGTTCAAGACCAGCCCGGCCAAGATGGTGAAACCCTGTCTCTACTAAAAATACAAAATTTAGCTGGGTGTGGTGGCGGGTGCCTGTAATCCCAGCTACTCTGGAGGCTGAGGCAGAGAATTGCTTGAACCCAGGAGTCAGAGGTTGCAATGAGCCGAAATCATAGCCAGCCTGGATGATAGAGCAAGGCTCCATCAGAAGGAAGGAAGGAAAGAAGGAAGGAAAAAGGAAGGAAAAAGGAAGGAAAGAAGGAAGGAAGGGAGGGAGGGAGGGAGGAACGAAGGAATGAAGGAAGGAAGGAAGGAAGGGAGAGAGAGAAAGAAGAAAGAAAAAGAAAGAAGGAAAGAAAGAAAGAGAAAGGAAAGAAGAAAGAAAGAAAGAGAGAGAAAGAAAGAAAGGAGGGAGGGAGGGAGGGAAGGAAGAAAGAAAGAAATGTTGTATATTTTTTTCATTTTTCTTCTTGTCATTATTCCCCACATAATACCATGGAACAACTATTTATCCAGTTTTCACATTGTATTAGGTATTAAAAATAATCTAGACACAACTTAAAGTACACAGGAGGATGAAACTAGGCTATATGCAAATACTATGCCATTTTATATAAGGGACTTGAGCATCCATAGAGTTTGATATTCGCAGGGTTTCTTTATATCAGTCCACCGTGGATACCAGGGGATGGCTTCACTATCATTTTAAAACATTCTGTGCTATCCACTGTATTCTATATTTCCCAAAGAAAAGCTCCAATTCTCAGAACAACATAACAACTCTCAAAAGAGGTCCTCTTACTGTTTTACCAATTTGGAAATTGAGTTTTAGGAGTTTTTGAATTATTAGCCAAAAAGCCAATAAGTTAAAAATGTGTGTGAACCAAGACATCTATATAATTCAAAGCCTGTACTTGATTCAACAAACACTGTTGACCATATCATCCTGCTTCATTCAGTCTCTAACAGTAACTGTTGCTTGAAACTGCTGTGATGCAATGGATGAGTAGGGTAAGTATGTCTTATCACATGTTCTGAATCATCTCAAAATTTATTCACAAATACGCTATATAATAAAAAACCTCATAGCCAACTTGATTGAAACTTATTTTTTATTTTATATATGAGATATACTATACCAATGACCCTCCCTCTCAATACACACATACACATATCACTAACCCAGAGTAATGAAAACATATCAAAAATGTACTGAATGTTACCAAAGGGTTAGTCCTTAGCTTCTTCGTTTATTAAAAAGCAGATTTTTGCCTGTAAATAAAAAGAATTCCAAGTTCATTAAAAATGTAACCCCAAAATTTCTGCCTGCCATAAAAAATAATAAAATAAACGTATCTGTTCAAAAGTTGTGGTAGAACTTACCAAATTACAATATTTGGTTTTCTTCTACTTCTAGGTATCTAGGTAATTACTTTTCTCTGCTCCTTTGAGTATAGATATGGGCATATGACTAATCCTGGCCAGCAAAATATGGGTAAAATTTGTATGTGGCATTTTTCAGGAAATGATTTTAGTTACCAGTACTTGATTCTCCATTTTTTTCTTCTGCCTCTGCAAACCCTACAGCCTCATATTAGGATGGTAATATCACAAGCTGGCAATGATTCTATCACTCTAGATGTCTGAGAGTCTATAATGAGCAGAGTTCTTTTGATGCCATGTGGAATGAGCCGGAAATAAGAGTTGATATATGAAATTTTTATGTGCAATATGTAATATAATTTTAAAGAGATATATAGCTTAGATGACCTGCACAAATATATAATAAATATATTTATTTATTTATTGTACCTTAGGTTCTGGGGAACTTACATATAATATGTTCTTATATATAATATATATAAGCTATGTGTGTGGGTATATATATATGTGTGGGTATATATATATGTGTGTGGGTATATATATACACCCACACACATAGCTTATATATGTATAAGAACATATTATATATAAGTTCCCCAGAACCTAAAGTACAATAAATATATGTATTATATAGTTGTTATATATTTATATATATAATAAATTATATTAATAATATATAAATATATTTATTATATTTTTTGTAACCAAGAAAATATACAATATATATAAGCTATGTATATACATATGTATATGTATGTAGCATATATATATTGTATATTTTCTTGGTTATAAGGCTATGACCCATATTATGTTATCATGGCCTGTTCTGAGAATATATCTCATGTATACGTATATGAGATACATAGCTTAGAACTGGCCTGTTCTAAGCTATGTATATGAGAACATGTAACTTTGTGAACATATAACTTTGGTACTGTGTATTTACACACCTTTTGCCTGCGTAATCCTGCTTTACAACCAAATGTTTACAGCTTTATACTGTCTAATTCTGCTCCTCACTCAACCACATTCAAGTCTACAGAATACACTAAAAAAATCATTAGGGGATTTTTCTGTTCAAACAGTATTTTCTACTCCTAAATAGAACCAGATGGAATAAGATGTCTTGAATATTGACCCAAATCAGTCTAAAAAATTGAAATACGAAAAAACAAAAGGCAGAGTTGATCCAGCAGATAACTTCAGATTACTAGTACATGAATAGAGACCTGAAGAGAGTACATTTTTTCTGTCTGAATTTATTACCTTTGTGTTCAGTTACTACTCCCGTATTTTTCCATGATAACATACTGTGAGTCATATTTTTATAACCAAGAAAATATTTTTTGCTTTTAGCAGCTTAAGGAAAAAAATAACAGTTTAGAAATTATTCCAAACTCCACACCTTTGAAGAAACAACTTTTTTGTTGCCTTAGACATTATTTTGCTATTGGGAACGCCGCAAAAACGCCTGTTTGGATACTGGGCAGATGTTTGGTGGTAGAGTTAAGTTTAGAGTACAAAAGCTGATTTGTACATTAAATCAGTTTTTAATGTTTATAAAATACATACATATTTATGTAATCATTTATTTACACCTTGCATCAGTTACTTTTCCAATGTCACATATTTACAACTTTAAGCAACATTACCTGATTGTGATGATATAAGGAAACTTTCACTTTCCATATCAAATTAAGCATGATGACAGTATATTTCTCTCAAAATGTAATAACAAATCACTGCATTATTTGTAAGATCATTTAATACTTTGATATATTTAATTGCATTCATATATATGTGAAGTTTTGGCATTAAAATGATTAAAAATCCAGCAGAAATAAAAATATTACCCAAAAATGATAGTAAAGTTGTGGTGAAGTCATTTAAAGGGAGTTAAGTGAACATACACAAATAAAAAATGGCATATAATAACTATTTCTAAAGTATGAATCATCAAATTATTAACAAAACTCTTTGTACATTTTTATGTTTACTCTGACAAGGGTCAGAGCTATTTCACATTCAACATATTAAATGATTTCTTAAAAATAGATGACTGTGTTGAAGAAAAAATCTAGATTCAAATCCAGTTGCAGTCTACTGTATTCACTCCTTTAAATGATGTCAACACAATTAATATAACCTGATTATTATGCAGAAGAAAGTCATCCCAAGATCAAAGAATGAGAGCTGATACAAATTATGATTAACATGCTATAGCTATTTAAGTGTTCAGTGACTTCAGTTCATTTTATGTGATCATTCATTTAATTATCCTCTGTTGTCTGCATCTATAGGTGACCAATTCCAGTTATGAAATGCAATTTCTATGGTGCTGCCGATTCTCCTATTTTGTTCCTGTGTATTGGGCTAAAGTCATTAAAATTGTGTAGTTCTATGCCTTTAAAAGTGTGAGGATGTTTTTATTTGTATGAATTAAGTTACACAAAAACTGGACACGTTGATAATTATTTACTATCTCTTTGTCAGTTTAATTTTATTTTTCTCATGTCTCAGACTATTTCTCTTTTTCTTTTCTAAGGCTTTGTTAAAATTAGAAACGGGGAAAAATAATTTTCAGTTGGCTTTTGGAAATATATAAGGTGAAAAAATTATCTTGTTAACTGAATTGCAAACTTATAATATGTGTGCTTTTCTGTTTCTATTTTACTTAAAAATTTAAAAACAAATGTAACCTTTCCTTTTAATAGAGTGGTTTCAAATATATCTGCATATAAGGATTATCTGTACTTTTTCAAAATTAGAGAATTTTGAAATTCTATTGTCCAGGCTGGAATCCAAAGGCACTATCATAACTCACTGCAGCCTCAAACTCCTGGGCTCAGGTGATCCTCCAGCCTCAGCCTTCCAAAGTGCTGGATTACAGGCATGAGCTACCATGCCTGATTCTATTTGTACATTTTTGTTTTATATTATTTTTGTGTGATTTCTTAGACCATAGTCTGGGAATTGGATTTGGAAGGTCTACGGTTGAGTCTGATTACTTGAAATTATTTTTAAGAAGATTTCCAGGTGATTTTGATCATCTCCCAGATTTGGAACAACCGTAATACACAGAGATGAAGCAGAAGGAAAAACCTATGTAATTAATATGGATCAATAATTAATATGGAACATTTACATTGCAGTTTATGGATTTGATTATTGCATTTATGAATAAATAAACAGTCGTGTCAGTGAGGTAACTATGAGCAGAAGAACAACTGAATTGTTGGGTGCACATAGGCACATATAATAGAACACCCTACTCCATCAATACTAAATGAACTAGATGGCAACTGAATGGATCTCACCAATATATTAAGCAAACAAAAAAAAAAAACTGCAGAAACATATATATAGTGTGATACATGTAAATAGAAGTCAAAGGGCAAAATATACCATATATTACTTAAGTATATATACACAAAGGAATTTTATTTTTATATAAATATAGGAATTTTAAAATACCAAATTCAATATAGTCTTTACCTCTGGTGGAAAGAAGAGGAAAGATACTCAAGAGATCCAACACCTTGGTAATGTTGATTACTTTTTTTAGTGGTGAAGGTAAAATCTATTTTTTAATAGGAGCCTACTATCATTTGTATTTGAAATATTTCATAAGTAGAGTGTAGTGTGTTGATTATGGAAATGGTCTGATTTTCATTTTCATACATGCAGAGGGGAGTAAATGGAGTAAACTTATTGTATCTTCAAAACAATAAATTTAAAACAGAAATCTGTTGACTAGTTTTTGAAAGAATTGAGAAAAAACGCTGGGAAGTAGTGAAGAAAGCTTCTCTAGGATTGCATTAAATGCCTTGAATTGTCTCTCCTTTCATCTTATGGAGGCCAGGAGGGAGGTTTACTCATTTCAAATAGTATGTGAGACATGCTAAATAAAGTTAAAAGTTCTTTTTTAGTTTCCGATGTCATTTATTTAGTTAAATTAATTTCCCTTACTTACTTCAGTCTAAAAACCACTAATGGATAAATCTATTTGGATTCATAGACTAGGCATGTGACAGGTAAGATTTGAACTTATATGTACCATGCTTCCCTTCCATCCTCAATATTTTTTTTTAAAGCACACAAATGCCTGAGAGTGGTTGCAGATTATTTTCTGAAAGGATGGAAGCTTTTTTTCTTCATTTTGATTTTAGAGGATTTATTTAAAAGCCCAGTTGTACTTTTTACTTACAAACATTTTTGGCTATTTGTGAAAGTTTGCCTCCAAGGAAAAGTAATCAGCCAGAAAAGTTACTGTTTCATTTTAGCCTGAAAAAAAAATCACACATATATAAAATTCACACACACACACACACACACACACACACACACAATAATCTTGAAATCACGTAATTTGTCTAGGAATTTAGTAAGACATTTAGTAAAATTTCAATAATGCATTTTAAAACCTACATTTGCCAGAATAAAAATTATGACTCACTAACTCACTTGATGCCTTGCTTCTCTTTTGCCACCCAGAATTCACTTTGATGCCACAGCAACACCACCATTGCTTACCAGCCAATGAGCACTGGTCTTGACACTTTCTATTCCACTAGTTTAAAGGAATATTGAGTAAATTTCTTGCATCAGTGTGTGATTTCACTTGAAAATAGCAGCAACTGATAGTCATCCTCCTGAAGACTGTTGTGTCTGTAATCTGTGAAAAAGTTGTTAAAGGATATTTTCCAAATGTTACAGAAAAATATTTTTTCCTGGAACTGAGGACTACAAACATCTTTCATTTTCTGATTTATACATGATTTTTTTCTAATTTGATTTTTAATGAACCATTTGTAATAATAGGAAATAATAAATATATTTTTATTTTTAAAATAGAAGGTCTATAAAGCATAAAATTTGGCAATGTGTTTCTAATGTGTTTGAAATGATCATGGCAAAATTTGCCACTAAATTATCAATAAATTATTTGCATTTGACCTTTGCATAAGTTTCTAATTCTATAACTTGAAACAGATAAACATTGGTTAATATTTTTTTTGCAGATATATATGACCTTTTAATGGAATTTAATCATTTAATTATACTACTGATGTAACATTTTTAATTTATTAAAATTTTATTATTGCTATAAAAATGCTACATTTTACAAAGGAATGGCAATATTTGAAGAAAGAAATTTGAATGTTATCACTTTTCAATGGTTAAAAAGGAAGACTATTTTGTTCTTTTATAATATACCCAGAAGCCCAGTTGCCAAGATAGTTTTATGTACTTTTCCATAGATGAAGACATTTCACATTAATCTACATTCTAAAACATTGTAGGTACCTCAAATGCTAAAGAAACACTCAGTTTAACTGTGAGGTTAACACTTCAGATGTACCAAAGGATTTTGTAATTTAAATGCAAAAGTTCATAAATCTTTTTATATTTATAGCAGCATTGCCAGAGCTTATCAAAAATGAGCTGTCTTACAAACTACCAATGGATTTAAAAGTATGATCTATATTCATAACATCAGAGGCAGTGTAAGTTAAGAGACAAACTTTATCTTTTTCTTGTTAGAGATGTGTTTTTTTATAACTTTTCCTAGTAGATTTTGTCTTTTCATCTCATAACTGCTCTAATAAAAGGATTATGTCACCAATTTTAGTATATTCCATTATTCATGTAAAATCACAGCCAGTTTAATATGCAGAGAAGAAACTACTTAGGAAATTTTAATATTACCCATGTTCTTCTCTATGGGGTTTATGTTAAAGTTTTCATTTTGATTTTAATCTTTGCCCAAAATATTGTTTATTGTACATAGCAATATACTTACATATAATTAAAAAGTTGTTAAAGGCGTTAAATAAAGATAATTGAGATGAGAATGTAATTCCCCTCCAAAAAATTATTCCATTAATAAAATTCCAAAAGAACAAATACACTGATTTTTTTAAATGAATAAGATTATATTATAATGTTTATGATAAAATTCAAAGCTATTTCATAATAAATCAGAAAGTGTTTAAACTGAAAGGATATTTTAGGTATTCTAATTTTCCTTCACTTTATCACCAAAAACACTAAGCTCATCAAAGATTAAACCATTTGACCCAATGCAAACAGCAATGTGCTAGACAGTGACTCGTGGGGAATGCTTCCTTTATGTAAGCAGCTAGGTCCTTGGAACCGATACTAGAAAGATGAGGAAGAGCTAATCTTGAAATGAATTATCATTCATTTCACAAATGTTTCTTGTGCACATGTTATGTACCAGGTAGTCTACTGGGATTAAAACACACTAGAGCAAAACATAAAGGGGTCTCAAAGCCATAAAGGCAAAGTTCGACCAATTATGCATCAAAACTGTTAAAATATACATGTGAAATTAGGAATAATGTTTGCCATCTATGTCCTAAAGTACATTCTTTTTTTCCAGGGGAAAGCGCGAACGCAGCCCCCCACTACCACAAATGCAGTCGAGTTTCCCACATTTGGGGAATTCGCAGGACAAGCCTCGCCCTGGGAAACCACCTTTGTGATCATGGAATCTCCCCTGCCAGGTAAGTATATATTTTTAATGTTAATATTCTTCCCTCAAATTAAATAACTGAAGGTCAACCCAATAAGACTGGGAAGAAATAAATACAAGTGTCTCATAAATATATAAAAAGATGTTTAACTTCAGTCGAAGTATTTGAAATACAAATTAAAATTATAATCCTGAGACGTTCCTTGCATTAAAAAATAAAACAAAAGCTGAACATACTTTTCAATCATGGTGGAAGACGAAGCAAAAGCAATGAGACCTTGCAAAAACTCACTATAATGAAGATAGCACCAAGCCATGAGGGTCTGCCGCCGTGATCCACACACCTCCCACCAAACCGTACCTCCAGCACTGGGGATTACAATACTACATGAGTTTTGGAAACAGATAGCCAAACTATACCAGCTGGTTTTGAAAGAAGGGAAATTTGGAAAGCAAGTAATTGAAGACTTTTGGACTATGGTAAGTTTAGCATTACTATCATAAATTCAAGGTGACATGATATGAAACATATTTTAAGTCTGCCCAAGTCAAACCTGAAGATAGGAATATGGGAGTCACAGTGTGAAGATTAATTGTATCATCGTATAACTGGATACAATCATTGTGAGACAATGTTAAGAAAACATCAGAGAGAAAACAGCCTACAGCACAATAATTTTAGAGGTCCCTTGAAATGGAAGGACTGTGGAGACTGCAGAGAAGTATCCAATGGCATAGCACTGCCCAAGATATGAAAAGTGTTTAAACATAGTAGAATTTAGGCAACAGGTTTGAAGATCATTACTTAATCAACTAAAATTTGACCAGAAATGTGACTTTGGATTTTGACATCATAGAGGTTATTAATATCCTCAAGAATTACGGTTTCACTACAGAAATATGGAAGCAAGCTTGATAGGCCAGCTTGAATAAAGTAAAACAGGGTGACAATGTGACAGTAATCTGGAAGGCATCTATAAAATGTTTCTCCTTCTGTATCCTGTATTATCTTTCTTGAGATTTTGATTTCTCCGAGTTACTTTTGCCTTTGATCATGATTTTAGAGACCCTAATATTCTTGAATATTGTACTAGATAACTGGTCAAAGAAGGCTCAGAGTCTTTTCAGACTGATAAGGAATTTTAACAAATCATGGGAGGAAGAGCTGGTGCCAATTTGTTGCTCTCTTTGAAAGATAGATCTTGTTGATTGACATTAAGAACAAATTGAAAAATAAGATAAATTTAAGAAAGTACTCTAAGAGTGATTCTATTTTTTTAGTTGATTTTCAAATACAGGGAAAATTTATCTTCCCTGTATGTGAAACACCTTCCTCTAAAAGACAAACATTCCTAAACCTTAGTGACAATATATCAAAATTTGCTATTCACATTGAAACCACCTCTTATATTATCAGAGCAATCGATTATAATAATTTTAAGAAACAAATGAGAACTGAGACTAGAATTAAAACCCCCAACTTCTTGCTATGCTCCAAGTTGCCAACCCTAAAATAGGTTTAATTTGGTAATTTTCCCATTGTGAAGAGTGGCAAGAAGAAACAACTTAAAGATATTATTATTATTATTTATTATTATTATTATTATTTTGGGGGACGGAGTTTCGCTCTTGTTACCCAGGCTGGAGTGCAATGGTGCGACCTCGGCTCACCGCAACCTCCACCTCCTGGGTTCAGGCAATTCCCCTGCCTCAGCCTCCTGAGTAGCTGGGATTGCAGGCACGCGCCACCATGCCCAGCTAATTTTTTTGTATTTTTAGTAGAGACGGGGTTTCACCGTGTTGACCAGGATGGTCTCGATCTCTTGACCTTGTGATCCACCCGCCTCGGCCTCCCAAAGTGCTGGGATTACAGAAAGATAATATTATTTAATACACATGGAGACACACATTTTTCTTAAAACTGTTCTTCTTGACAGTGTAAAAGGAGCCTGGATGATGCATAAATTGTGACGATCTTGGTAGGATTTATGGAACAACCAATGTCATTCAAGTAGTGGAGATTGCACTAGCAGCTCAGCTCTTGTAGAGAAGCTAATGGAATTCCTTTATCTGAATTCAGAGCCCTTAGGAATTTGTTTTAAGGGTCTTTTCCTAGGCCTTCAATAGACTCGAGTCTTAGACTAAAGCCATAATTTGAGATATACACTTATGAAAGGAAGAAGAAAATAAAAGTACAAAAATTCAAATTTTAGACATTTAGTGACTTGGCCTATATTCCTATGGGTAGTTTATTTGACTAAGTTCATTTTAACAAACAAATCCCTTCACTTCAATCAGGCCTATTAAATTTAATTCATTAAAGCTATACATGCTCCAGAATGTTTACAGAAGATATTTATACCTATTATGTTTATAAAAGGCATAAATTCAGTCTTAAACTAAGTCCAAAAAAAAAAAAAAAATCCTCAATATAACATGAATGGCAGTACAGGAAAACAGAAACTAGAAAATCCCAGCACTTTCGTAGGCCGAGTCAGGCAGATCACAATGTCAGGAGTTCAAGACCAGCCTGGCCAATATGGTCAAACCCTGTCTCTACTAAAAATACAAAAAAAAAAATTAGCCAGAGGTGGTGGCGGGTGCCTGTAGTCCCAGCTACTCTGGAGAGTTAGGCAGGAGAATTTCTTGAACCCGGGAATCAGAGGTTGCAGTGAGCCAAGGTCATACCACTGTACTCCAGCCTGGGCGACAGAGGGAGACTCCATCTCAAAAAATAAAACAAAAAAAAAAAGAAAAGAAATTCTCTAAAAAAATAAAGAAAGTTTTGATTTCCTTTTTCGTTTGGTGAGCAGTATGCCATATAATACCCAAAGCTGGCTTAAAAATATTTTCATTAACTATTTTTATTCTAAATGAACATTTGAGGGAAGTTACCAAGGCAATTCTTTTTCTCAAAAGTATTCCATTTCTCTTTAGAAAAGTGTATTTTAAGGGCTACCTTAATAACTGGGATTTTTACTCAGTAAATCGTGATGACTACTATGTGTAAAAGAACTTTAAGCAGCATTGAAGGCTTGTGTGGGAAATAAAATATTACCAAAGACTATAAAAATAATTTGAATTAATTTTTACATGTTCTCTTTTATGACAGAGAACAGCACTGGTTATGTTTTAAATGGATAAATGATTTCTTTATAGATCATTTAATTTTCCTTCCCTAACTGTTTATCCTGAGAAGCCATTCTTTCTATTTGATAGATTGCTTTCAGAAAAGTTATCAACAAGTTTATAATAATTATCTAGAACTGTAAATTTAGAATGGAGTTGTTTAATACTAGATCTGAGAGGTGTAAAAAAATAGCAATGAAGACTAGATTTGGAAAGTATGTTCTTGAATTGCTTGTCAAATTCTGAAGCTATGAAGAATGAATGTTTCAGCTTTGGATTACAAAACCTCATTTATGATTTTTAAAATACATTTGAAATAAAAATGATTAAACTACATTTGGTTTACTGACATTACTTTGGACTTCATAGTCCTTTATATGTTGTAAGACTATTTTTTCTTATGTTATTACTAGAAATTTTGCGTGAAGCTGCAACATATCTAAACTTTATCAGACTTATTTTTACGTGAAACTAAGATTCATCACTAGGTTCAAGTAAATACTGACCTTTTTTGTCACTTGGCTTTTAAATAATTTTCCCATCTATATCTTTTCTTTTTAAAAATTTATAATTTATTATTTATTAAAAGGTTATATAAAAAACGTTCAGGTATTTATATTAGAAGTATATATAATTAAAGTTCCCTTTTCTACCTATGCTTTCCAAAGGTAATCCCTAAAAGACATTCACATATTCTTCCAAGAATTGTCTATACTTCTATGAATATGTATTAAAATAAAACAATTTTGTTAAAATTTTTGGCAACTTGCTTTTATCAGTCATTGGTCCATAGAGTGATATCTGTTTAACTTTTTAAATAGATTTGAAATGACTGCACAGAATTTTAATGTCTATCGCATAATTTATGAAATCAGTATCTTTTTCTGAAGAAAATTTGGGTTGTTGGGTTGTTTCCAATTTTGTTTAGATTTAATTATTTTTCCATTTCAAACAACACCATGTGGAATACATATTTTAGCATGATTCATTGACTATGTTCTTATACTAAATTACTAAGGTCAGAATTTCTAGAACAAAGAGTTATCCAATTTAAATTGTTATCAAATTTAAACATAGAAGATTAAAACTAGTGGAGCCAGCTACAAAGTGAGGTATGTTCAAAATCCTTATTTTCTTGTGTGCCTTTTGTTTTCATAGAAAGAAAAATTTTAAGTTACTTTTAATTTTTATTAAAAAATATACACACAACTAAATTTAAATATTACAATTGTACATCTGTCTATATTTTTGCAAACTTAACATCATGTAACCAGCACAGCTCACATATCAGGGTTAAACACATCCTGATTTCTAACAGTATAAATTAGTTTTTCTAGTTTTCTTCTGATGTAAATAGAGACATCGAGTCTACATTGTGTCTGACCTCTTTCACTCACTATTATATCTGTAATATTTATGCATGCTGTTGTATGTAGTTATAAATTGTTCATTCTCATTACTGTGTGATACTTGATTGAGCGATTCTAGCTCATTTGTTCTATATTGGAATAACGGATGGAAGCTTGGGTAGTTATCAGCTTAGGCTATTTCGAATAGCGCTGCTATGAACATTCTACTCATCTCTGGGTGAACATATGCTTTCATTTCCATTCAGCATTTACATGGGACAGGTATTGATGGATTACAGAGTCTGTGTGTGTTCAGCTTTAGCACAGGCTAGCAAAAGGTTTTCTAAAGGCGTTTTATTGATTTATAGCATCATCTATAACGTATAAGTGTTCCAATTGCTCCATGTCCTAGTTATGTTTCTGCTTGTTTTATTTTGTTTTCAGGTTAGACATTTTGCTAAATATGGAGTGGTACCCAATTGTGATTTTAATTTACATTTTATTGATGACCAGTAAAGCTGAGCATCTCTTCAAATGTGCATTGGCCATTTGGTTGTCACCTACTTTAAAGAATTTCTTCATATTCTATTGGGTTGTCTTTTTCTTAGTGCTTCGTAGAAATCCTCAATATACTCAAAATATAAGTCACATGTTGGGAAGATATATTGCAAATATTTTCTCCTACTTGTATTATCTTTTTAGACATCTAATGATAGACAGGTCACAAAAAAACATGAAACATAAAAGTAAAAATCAAAAATTGAAGTTAACTCAAATTAAGTACTTCTCAAAAACACTCTTAATATCATAGAAAAGCAAGCCACAGATTGGAAGAGGAAAAATATTTGTGGTACATATACCCAATAAAAGAATTGTTTTTGGAATATGTAAAGTACTGCACAAGCAATAATAAGGCAAAAGATTTTAAAGCAATGGCAACAGTTTGGTAAAGACACTTCACAAAAGGTATCTTAAAATGGGGCATATAAATACATAACAAAATGCTCAATGCCATTAGTTTTCACAGAAGTAAAAACTAAACCAAAATGAGATACCAATATATACCAATAAGAATGGCTAAAATAAGAAAGACTGATAATGCCAAAGGATGGCAAAAAATGCAGAGCAACTTTGCATTCATATATTGCTAGTATGAATTAAAGTACTATAGGTACCCTAGAAAACAGTTTGGAATTTCTTATAAATTTAGATATACATTTACTACCTGAGCCGCCAGTCTCACTCCTATATATTTACACAAAATAAATAAAAAATTATACCCAAAGACTTGCCTATAAGTATTCATGGAAATTACATTCAGGATTGCGTAAGACCGAAAACAACCCACAGTTTCTCTTTTTCTCTTTTAGAAGGCTTGACTAAACGTCTGAGAGTAAAACTATGTTTTTGGTTCTCCTCCACAGCTCAAGCATTTCCTTCCCATTCTTTTGAGAAGAACCTATCTCAAACTCTTTAGACACAATATTTATGAGAGGTTTAATCTTTCCTTCGGAGGTTTTGAACTTTTCTCTATGGCTCCAACACTGTGTTAAAGACTGATAAACATTTTGAAAAGCTGACTACCCATGTGTTTGGGGAAAGTGCCATTCCCCAAGTGGAACTTGGCTTTCTAAATAATGAGAGACTTTGGGAAATTTCAAGTCCACTTATTAGAAACCCTCTACTTTCTGCATGACTCAGGTTTCAGCAAATATGTTGTCTTTGTTCATTTGTGTTGCTGTCAAGGAAAACCTGAGACTGGACATTTAGAAAGAAAACAGGTTGATTTGGCTCATAGTTCTTCAGGCTACACAAGAAGAATGGTGCCAGCATGTGCTTCTGGTGGGCATTTAGGCTACATCCACTTTGCCTCTGCAAAGTGGAGCTTGAAAGTGCCAAAATCACATAGTTAGAGAGAAAGCAAGAGAGCAAGAGGGGAGATGTCAGGCTTTTTTCAACAACCAGCTTACCAGAGAACTCTTGCAGGAATTAATAGAATGAGAACTCATTCAGTTCCCTCCCCAAGGGAAGTCATTAATCTCTTTATGAGGGATCTGTTCCCATGACCCAGTCACCTCCCATTAGCCACCGCCTCCAACACCGGCGATCACATTTCAACATGCAGTGTTGGGGGACAAACATCCAAACTACAGCATGCATGTTGGGGAAAAATCAGCCTTGTTTGGAAATCCAATTTTATTCACATTGTGCCCAATAAACCACAGAATTGCTAGTTCCTCTTCATCCAGCAATATTCTTCTTCAAGGGAAAATCTGATTTTTATCCCAAGATTGGAAATCTGCAAACGATCCTAGGGAGGAAATTGACTAGAATTTCTATTCATTTAATCCTCTCTTTTTTCACAGATCTCTTATGCCTCAAAAAACATAAATTTAAACATTAATCTGTCATTTATGTTGTTGAGATGGGAACAGGATCTGCAACAACCTACTATCTCTTTTTAGCATTAGAAGTTTGTTCTGCATATTTTTATTTCAACGTTTAGCTTTCCAAGAAAACCTGTGATATATTCTCCTTCTTAGTTAAAACACAAGTATTTTTTAAATGTCAACAAACTCTTAAGTTTATAATCTGAGAAACATTCCTAAATTTCAAAAATAAATATGTGAATTATTTAACATAAAAATTAATCTGATTATAATATTGGTTTGTTTTTGAAATTTATAATTGAATTTATATTTTAAATACACAAATGGCCTCTATGCTATTTTCCTAAACTACAAGTTAAATCACAAAATTCTCCTTCAGAAAACTTTTGTTTCTTTCTTTTAAAGAATATAATTTCGATTCCTTTTATAGTGCTCAATACTTTCCATGAACGTGCCTTAATTACTTTTATAGTAGCTACATCTCCTTGTATCTATCCATTCATCTGAATCGCTAGTCATTCAAACATTCTCAAGGTGCCCCTTCATACCCTCAGACCTGTGCGATTTTCTGCTGTAATGATTCTGAGTAGAACACAACAATCAACCTTTCTGCCCGTCAAAGTCTTACTGTTTTTCCAAGGGCTAACTCACAGAGCCCCTCCTCCACTGACGCTTACCCTAATCAGAAGTATACTTACCTTTCTTTAAATTCCAATCGTTGTTCATTTCTCTTCTCATCACTTAGTTTTTCCTGCCTTTTATTTATACTCACTGCTCACTAGATCTTTCCCATGTTAGCAGAAAATTGCTCGAAGACGAGCCAGACCTTAATCGTGTACATTTCTCATATACATGCATGAAATGAACTAAAATATTTGTTGAATAAATGTGACTGTTGTTTTTATTACATAAATATGATTCATAGAAAAGAGCACTAATATTTTATAGTTAGGATGCATTACCTTGAAATGGATATTTTACCTACTTGACTTCATAGCAAATTACCTTATCTTTATATAAAATGCATATTTTAAATTATTAAATCTTGGCTTATTTTCCTTTTAATAGCAAACTACTAGCTACCATCTTTTCTACAAGCTCCTACTGTATCTTTTAAAATAGAGCAACTTTTTGCACAAATCCCAGCTCAGCACATGAATAATTTGAATGATTTCTTCATTTCAATATATGAAATCAGAGAAGTTTAAGATGAAAATTCATTAAGTAAATATAGGTATTCCTCAACTTGCAAAATATTTTTATGAACTCCTTAATTTTATAAATGATGCATTTCATGCTTTTTTTTTTTTTTTTTTTTTTGAGATGGAGTTTCCCTCTGGTTACCCAGGCAGGAGTGCAATGGCGCGATCTCGGCTCATCACAACCTCCGCCTCCTGGGTTCAGGCAATTCTCCTGCCTCAGCCTCCTGAGTAGCTGGGATTACAGGCACGCGCCACCATACCCAGCTGATTTTTTGTATTTTTAATAGAGACGGGGTTTCACCGTGTTGACCAGGATGGTCTCGATCTCGTGACCTCGTGATCCACCCGCCTCGGCCTCCCAAAGTGCTGGGATTACAGGCGTGAGCCACCGCGCCAGGCGCATTTCAAGCTTTTATTCAGAATACTTAGATATAAAACACTCATTGCTCAGGCTGGGCATCAATATTGCTAAGGGGAAAAATAGTAGCAGTTTTTGATGGCAAGAAAATTATACTCTTTCCTATATTGTAAATATCAAAGACATCACAAGGCAGGTGAGAGCTGTAAAATGTCTCTTTCAGGAGTTGGACAATAAGGAGAAAAATAAGTATCATCATGGACTTAAATGTGCACAGAAAACAAAATGTTCAATAAAAATTATTAATTATGTCTAGTTTCATGTTTTCTTCTTTATATAGGTAATATATTTCAAAAGATTTTCTGTACCATTAAAGATAAAAATACTAAAAAATGTATGAGAAAAAAATAGAGTAAGTCAAGATGCTTTAGCTTGGTGGTTCACAGTGGGGAGATTAAAGTAATCTCAATATATTCTTGATTTCTTAAGGTTTAACAAGTCATATTCTTTGAAGTAAATGTTACTAGAAATAAGTAATCCCAACTGACTGAGGGATATGAGAAAACATATCAGCTCTATTTGGGTTATAAAATGAGAATGTTAGTAATATTAAATCTCTCTCTCTTTTTTTAAGAAAAGGTGTCTCCTTATTTATTGGAATGGTAAATTTATGTTCTAAAAATGCCCTTGGTGACAGCCTAATACCAACTTGCATTTGAAGAATGATAGATTTGAGGTCCAGAAAGTGAAGTGATTTGTCCATGGTTATAAATCATATTATTCAAATAAGGATTAGAAGCTGCTACTAACCAGGATTAGGACTGAAATATTCTATTCATAGTTCTATATAGCAAGTCATTTTCTTCTTTTTTTCATCTGATTAGATCAAGTGGAACTTCTTTGTGTGTAAAACTTTTTCAAACTTAACAGAAGTCAAAAAACATGGTTTTGATTTTGTTTAAAATTTCCGATTAATTTTATTTATTCTTTTTCATACTCAAAGTTTCTGTAGCCTGCAAAGTTGAATATCTCCATGCATGAGCCAAAAATTGAGGTTTCTTACACTTTTATTAAGTATCTCCATCATGGAGTACGCTAATGGACAAAAAAATTTAGTCATTTGAAAGCAGAACCAAGTTGCTCTTGACTGCTTTCATTTGTAGGAATTCCTGATCTGACTGCTATATTCCATAAATGATTTCTGGAATCTGGCTGAGATGCTTAGGTTCAGTCTACATGTTCAGCTACATTTTCTCCTCTCAGCTCATCTGCTGCCCATGCCTCCCTGCAAGTAACTACCTATAGAAACAAAGCCTATGTCTCCAGCCTTCTGTGACCTCCATAGCTACCACTAGGTCCTCCTACCTCAGGCATATTCCAGGATGATCCTGCCTCTTCTCTCACTTCAGATATGCTTCCTTTTCTATCTTCATGCCTATCAATGAAGAAATGGAAAAGAATTTCAGTCTCCCACAACTCTTACCAGTTTCCCCAACGACACAGCTCTTTGTGGCCTTCGGGGCTGCCCTCAATAGTAAGCGTGTCATTCTGCACACAGGGAATAGCTGGTCTACACAAGATTTCCTGCTGCTGCCATCATCAACAGAGATTCTTCATGTGGAAATCTAACACATTCTGATCTTGCAGTAAGCTTAGCAAAGATATTTCTTGTAAAAATGTATTCGGCAGCAGAATGACTTCAGCAGTTCATTTACCACTTGATATGCCTCTTTTGCAGTTGTGTGGTCCCAGGAATGTCTGCTTACTATGATATTTTATAATAGTTTCCCATAATTTTTTTTCCTGGACTCTGAAAAATTTCCACAAAGACTAATATGCATATTTTTTCCCTGGAGGATAAAAAAATTAGAAATAGGGTGGAAGCAATTCAGGTTGGGCATATTTAACCACTCATAAGAAACTTAGTCAATATTAATGGAGGCATAATTGCCAGATCAATTGAAATAATTATTCCTCCATACTCTGCACTGGGACATTTATAGACAGCTTAGAAACACTGGAGTTTGAATGTGATCAGATTTATCAAAATTAGAATCCCAAGTCTTTGGTTTAGACCTATCCTCATAATGACATAGAATTTTTAACCACTACTTTATCATTATCTAACATTTAATTACTATATATATAAATATGCACACACACACATATACATAGAACTATATATATGTATGTATATATATTTTTACATATACTGTGTGTATATATAATATATACAATAATGTATATTATACATACATACAGTATATATAAAAAAGTCCTAATCTCCCTATGTGCTAAAGCATCTTGACTTACTCTATTCTTTTTTCATACATTTTTTAGTATTTTTACCTTTAAAGGTACATATATATGAATATATATTACATGATATATACACCATATATGTTTATATATAATTCTTCATATATATTCCTTAATTTTATATATGTATATTCATATATTTTATATATGTATAAAGGATTACTTAAAAGACTTACAATCATTTATTCCTCCAGATGTTCTAAACGCTACCATTTCTACCATTTATAAAGTATACAAACAAACAGAGTTCTGGGTATCTAGAACATAAAATTCTTGATTTCCTAGAAAATTGCCTTTACTGGTCTAGAATTTGGTGTCAGGGCATTGGCTATAGCAAGAAACATTGTAAATAAAAACCAAGTGAAATTTATAACTGTATATTTTATAAAAATATGCATTTCCGCATATTCTGGAGTCCTTTCTGTAAGGATATTTAGCAGAAATTCTTTATACTTAGTGCCATGTCTAACTACATTTTTATTTAAAAAAAATTTTTTTCTGTTATTGGCTTTATGAATCTAATAACAGGCCATTGACTCATTGCTAAGAATATCCATAGTGTATCTTTGGTCATCTATAACAAGTACGCAATTATTATTTTTCTTTTGCTAGCCTCATTACTAACTTCATCTTATATTCTCAGTCTTGAATATTCTTTCCTGCTTTTTACCTATTTTTTTTTTACATTTAAACTATACAGTTGCACTTGTGTAGCCTGGAAAATGGTCTGAAATGCTTCCTGAATCAAATTGAGGCATAAATGAGTAAATATATACACAGCTTTCGTAAATGGCTATCTACGATCGATCCTGAGCAATTTAACTGCTCTCTCTAAACATATTCTGTTACATGTGAGGTCGAAAGACTAACTACTTCATATATTGTTTTGAGAATTCAAATGATATAATATTTTAAGTGGCAAATTCAGTGTCCAGAATCCAGTAAATGCTTAATAAAAGTCAATTGTAGGCCGAGAGCGGTGGCCCACGTCTGTAATCCCAGCACTTTGGGAGGCTGAGGTGGGTGGATCACAAAGTCAAGAGATGAAGACCATCCTGGCCAACATGGTGAAACCCCGTCTCTACTAAACATACAAAAATTAGCTGGGTGTGGTGGCTCGCAACTGTAGTCCCAGCTGCTCAGGAGTCTGAGGCAAGAGAATCACTTGAACCCAGGAGGTGGACGTTGCAGTGAGCCGAGACTGCAACACTGCACTCTAGCCTGGAGACAGAGCAAGACTTTGTCTCAGGAAAAAAAAGAAAGAAAAAGTTAATTGCATCTGAAATATCTGAATTTATATTTAGTCCTACAGATAACATTTTAAAAGCTCTATTGATGAATTAAAGTGTAACCAAAAGACAATAACAATTGATGATTTTTCATGGGGAAAAATGGCATAGCAATACTATAACAGGATTCCTTTTTATTTAAAATACAATAAAACTCCAAAAGACACGTGTGTGTGTGTGTGTGTGTGTGTGTGTGTGTGTGCACGTGCACGCACTTAAGCATGTTTGAATAAGCAAAGATGACATCATGGAAGAATTCAACTCAAACTATTGACTGAGGTTACCTTGTAAGACTGGACGGCAGAAGAGAGGACTTCACATTTTAATGCATGCATATTTTTAAATGGAAAAATTCGAGGAACCACTGAAAATTTCTAGATGCTTGTTTCCAATTTCTAATTTTTTACTCTATCTATTAGTCATAAATATTACATTCAAGTGAATGACTAAAGAAAGAATACAGATAATAATGTGAGGAGTCTGGAAATCATTTTATAGTAGAAAAAACACTGAGGATATTTTGTGTAAAGCTGAGACAAAAAAGGAATTATAGCTGCCTTCAACTATTTGAAGGACTCTCAAGTGGAGGATAATTTACACTCATTCTATAAGGCTCAAAAGGATGGAATAGTGTCTTGATAAAATAAGTAACAATTTAATCAGAGTAAAGGAAATCTTGAATGAGCTGCTATTCAATGTTAGCTTTAAGAAGATGTCAGATGTTCATCTTTCAGGGGTGTTAAATGTAAGTGAAAATTGCTGAGGTAGATCTAATTAGATTCTGAAATAACATCCACTCTGCTATTTTCTTTACAATATGAAAAATGTCTATTTTTTATAGCAAAGTTTGCTGAATGAATCAACAAACATTCATTGAGTAAATGGTACATTTCAGATAATATGCTACACATTAAAAATGGGTCGGTAATTAAGATGTATTTGATCCTTTAAGGAGCGATAGTCCAATTATAAAGACATTCACAAATAGATAATTTTAATAATACAATTATTGTCAGGATAGAAATATATACAAAGCACTATAAAAGCAGAGCAAAGAGAACAACAAACTTAGATTAAAAGGATTTCCTATGTGGTATTGATAACATTTGTTTTGCAATGTTATTATCTGATTTTTTAACCCAAATCTGTACATAAGTAACATTTGCAATGGTTTGACTTTGAACATAATCTGGATATAGTTATACTTCTAAACTATTATGTAGATAAGAATAGATTTTTGTAGCATCCCAAGCCATTCAAATGAGCCCATTAGAAGTTTTGAAGTGCTTAAGAATCAAGAAAAAATTAAAGACTTTTCAATAAGGTGAAAGGCTTGACTACAGGATAATTGCAAAGGAGGCAATGATGCAATTCCAATTTTGAAAGTTATAAATTATGCAAGTGATTTCAACAGCGGGGGGTTTATTTGTCCTGATGTGAAGATGTTGCAAAGCTCATGAATTTCAAATCTGTAAATTAAGAACAAAGGATGTACAGCTTAGTTAGAAGCAAATGAAAGACAAGTTATGCCAACAGAGGTCAGTGCTAAGGCTCTCTCTTACTGTTAGGGATTGTTCAGTGTTACCTTCTGTTCACACTACACTCCAAAAGGAGAAAAGTGCTGTTGGATCACGTCCAACAACATAGGTAACTGAGGTGACATGGGTCTGCGTATTGAAGATGTTATTTAAAAATAGGTTAAAAGCTCTTGCAAATGCCTGTTGTGATGTGTTTAGAGGAGGCACATTGGATCCTGTCTGGTAATTTTCTTTTTGATTTGCTTTCCTCTTTTCTCCCATGTAGCTAGAGATGAGAGAAGTATCCGCTCTATGTCCAACACAGGTAACAGCCTAGTTTTACATTTTGACAGATCATACCATAGCTCTTCAAGGACCCCTGATGTTTTCCAGGATATGGACTACTATAATTTCTTTTACATTTTATTTATTCAAAATGTGGCAGAAAACCCAATAACTAATTTTAAGTCTATTTTTTAATATAACTAAAAATAGCAGATAAAGTAATCCCACTTGCTGTTTTGGCCTGGTTTCTTTTGAGGACTATACTATCAGTTCTACCAATTGAATCAGCTATTTCAGGCTGTCAAAGAAAAGAAAAAACTATTGATCCAAAAGAAGGTCAATTCAATATTCACATAGACATTACCTGTATTCAACACCATGTGGCTCTTTCTGCTTGTGTTTTCCCTCATATTTCTTTTCAGCAGAATCCTAATATACCACAGCCAAAATAAATGGAACAAAAATGGTTCATCAATGAAATTGCATTAGGAAAGCTTTATTTTAGACATTTACTAAGTGGGCAAGTTCAGTAACAAAGTCAGATTCCTGAAACAACTGGAATTTGATGCAGATGAATGCCAGATCAATAGGCTTTTAAATCACAGAAAAGTTGGAAAGCAGCAAGTGAAATTGAAGTGGTTCTTTGTTTAAATTACATTTCTCTGTCATGCATATTTTTCTTCAGTTGAAACCTTTATTGAAAATCACTATAGAGTTCTTTTTGTGTATAAAAATGCAAATGTACTCTTTTTAGTTCATCGTATTCTTATGAAGTTTGATTAAAAGATTTTTCTTAAATGTGGGGTTTTGTAATCCTGTGTTGTTTTCTTAGCCTGGCTTTCATAAATGTCTTTAAAAAGCTTGTTATCACAAAAGGGAATGCAGTTGTTTTGTATGTTATGCTCACGATTATTGAATGGTTCATTTCAATTTGCCAATTTTTTCTATGAGACATTGTATCTCATGGCCACATTGTTTCATCATTATAATACCTTTTATCAGTACATTGCAATAGGTCAACTTTACCTTAATTGTATTTCCTTACTTGTAAAACCTAAGCACAATAAAGAAAAATGCTTCTGAAAGATCAAATACTTTCAGCAACAATTTATTGCTGAAAAAATAATTTTTTTTTCTCTTATTGGCTTTATGAATCTAATAACAGGCCATTGACTCACTGCTAAAAATGTTTGTGCTTGTAAATTTCAATATAATATTTTGTGAGCATAAAAGTCAAACACCAATTAGAACAAGGATGTGCAAAGTCATCTTCAAAAGTCTCATGATATTAGAGCATTCGCTTAGATTCCCTTTTTTAAAACATTTGGTAAAATATGCTTAACAAAATGTATCACCCTAACCACTTCTAAGTGTACAGCTCAGTGTTATTAAGTATAATCATAGTATTGTGCAATCATCACCACCATCCACCTCCTTAACACTTTTCACCTTATAAAACAGAAACTCTATACTCATCAAACAATAACTCCCCACTGTCCCCTCCCTCCAGCTCCTGACAAGCACCCTTCCCCTTTCTGTCCCTATGATTTTGACTACTACGCTAAGTGATTAAGTGGAATCACATAGTTTTTGTTTTTTTTAAAAGGCTGAATAATATTACATTGCATGTTTATATCATATTTTGCTCATACATTCATTTGTCCATGGATACATCAGTTGTTTCCATGTTTTAGCTAGTGTGAATAATGCTACTGTGAACATGAATGTTACAAATATTTCTTCAAGACTCTGCTTTCAAATCTTTTGGGTCCATACCCAGAAGTGGAACTGCTTGTTGATATGGTAATTCTTTTATGTTTGCATATATCCTCATTACTTTTGACCTAACAATTTCCCTCCCTAACTGCCTGCTGTGACAAATCATCTTCTCTGGCATGTCCTCTGCTGGCTTCCCATTCACTTTGTTGTTGTTCCTCTTTTCCCTTTATTTATAGATTAAAAATTCAGCTTGCTTTGAAAAAATTTTTAAAACTCTCCATTTAAATCTTTAATGCACAGAAAGACAGCAGCTGTGGTACATATACACCATGGAATACTATGCAGCCATAAAAAACGATGAGTTCATGTCCTTTGTAGGGTTTTGGATGAATCTGGAGACCATCATTCTCAGCAAACTGACACAAGAACAGAAAGCCAAACACCACATGTTCTCACTCATAGGTGAGTGTTAAACAATGAGAACACGTGAACTCAGGGAGAAGGGCATCACACACTGGGGTCAGTTGGGGGGATAGGGGAGGCAGGGTGGGGAGGGATAACATGGGGAGAAATGCCAGATATAGTATGCACCTAAAGTTAAATAAATAAAGTTTTTTAAAAAAGAAAAAGGAAAAAAAAGCAACTGAAGTGTATCTTAAATTTTATAGATTGATGTCTTAGAAATTACCAGCTTAGCCCACTGGTAAATGTCACTGGCATTCTTTGCGATGTAGCCAACACTGGGGAATTTTTCCTTGCATTTGTTAGACTTAATTGACTTTCATGAAAGCAATGAACCACAATGTGTCAGGATACCAAGAGACAGTGATCAGCTAAAATTCGGGGTCATTTTGTTCCTTTTACCACTGCAAAGAAGGTAATATTAAGCAACAGAGACACATTGTCAATGCCAGTCTTCTGTTTGTGGTGCTAAAATTTATTAATTTTTTAATAATTTGATACCCAAGAAGTTGAAGTAACAAACCAAAAGAATGTTGTCCCAAGCCCAAAGTCAAACTCAATGGACATGAATGGGTAATTGTTTCAAGGAAAAGATGGGTTCTGATCCTTTTTATAACCTTTTTTATGTATAAAAGAATGGCAGTTATGATATCCAACTGTGTGTTTCTTTTATGTATAATGCAATGATCTAATAGACACATTTAGAAAAGCAGCAATTTTTAACTTTTGTAGTACTTTCTTACCGTCAGTACCTCAATACATTTAATGAGAAGGTATGAACTAACTATATGCAATTTGAAGCAATTATACATTTGATTAAAAATTAATAATCACAAGAAGGCTTTTATATCAGGTAAAATTTGACTTAATAAAAATAAGCTCCCAATATATAAATTTACTAAAAGATATTCATTCTTTATGGGCATTATCTGAAATTTTATCTCTGCTCTTCAATAAGACTAAGGTCGCAGTCTCAGATAATGGGAACATAGCTTAGGTTATAAAAAAAAAAATCTGCTTGAAATACAAGTGCTTATGTACCTTAAACATCCTCCTTAATATTGTTAGTTTACAAAGAAAACTGTGTTAAAGTTTGAAAACTTATCTTTTTATCAAAAGATCTGGTTTCAATTCCCAGTCAGCCAATTATAAGCAATATAGCAAAGGACAAGTCAGATATTATCTATGAGTCTCAATTTTCACATCTGTAATAATAACACTCCACAGAGTTGTTTTAAAAAGCATTGAAAATACAGATAAAGGCTTATTTGTATATTTTTTTACATGTTTACTTAGTATCTAGAGCAGTCAGGTACTATACCAGGAACAGGGTGAAGTCTGTATTCTGGAAGAGACAGATGTATAAACCTCAATGTAATGTGATTATGTTGTAATTGAAGAAAAATCTAAATGCTGTGAGACCTCTCAGTAGAGAGAGACAAGCTCTGTCTTTGGATGTCAGAGAAAATTTCATTTAAAGGCAATATTTGGGTCCTAAAAGGAAAAGTTTGCTGGAAGAGTAAGGATTCACAGTGGAATAAATAGCACACGTACATTCAGGAGGACAGAGGGGTAACAGAGCAAGCAGTATTGAGGGAAGCTTGAGAGACTTGTGTGGATGGAACAGAGAGCTGGTGGGAGAATGGTAGCTGATGAGGTTTAGAAGCTTCACAAGGAACAGATTTTAAAGGGTCATGAAACACAAAGACTTTTAGATTTGACATGAAGGATACTAATGAGCTATGGTTCTTTATGAAAGAGGTGCTTCAGAAAAAGTAGCCTAGCTGTAACATGAAGAATCATCTCCTATTCTCAAGGCTTGGGCCATGGACAGCAAGTAATGCCCATTGTAGCAATTCACATATGTGTCAAGCTCAAAATAAAGGACAGAGGCCAGTGTTTGTAACTGAATGATGTATTTGGCTTGGGACACATTTAATTTCAATGATTATATCAGGCATGCTAAAGAATGAGTGCTTAAGGAAATAGTTGCTTGCTTCGTTGAAACATTTTACAGTAAAATTTTCCAACATTACTTTTCAACATTTAATTAACAATTATTTTTTTGCTATAGAGTGAAATCAAAGCTCTGTATACAAAGCCTTCCATTGCCTCTATTTCTGCAGCATCATCTCTAGTTGGTATCTAGGTTTCAATGGTCTGGTAGTAATTCCCCAAATTGGCGATGCTCTTTCTAGTCCTATGCTTTCGCGTGCTCTACTTCCGAAGTCTAAACGCCTGGGTTTCTCTTTCATACACTCGTTATTGTTACGACCGTGATCGTGTAAACTCTATTCCACTGTGTCTAAATCTGTTTCCCCACTCTGGCACATGACGGGCACACGAGAACATTTTAGCAAATAAATAAATAAATAAAGTATAAAGCATTACATTGGAACAAATTCATGCAATGAAGGTCTATCTTTTGACAAATATTTGTTCCAAACATTCTCAAAGTTAGTAGGATAGGGCTCTGAGTGGAGTCAGTATACTATAACACGACTCATTTACAGCGTGGGTCTTTTTCCCAAGCCTAATAGCAAGGGTGTAATCCAAATTTCATAATTATACACCTATATAAAAGTTTAAAAATCAGAATGTTTTATTAAAATGCCTCAGTTTTTAGACTATTCTTTTACATATTATGCAACTCACAGTTTTAAACTAACAGGTACATAGTCTAAATGAAATGTAATAAAAAAGAAGTTTCCAGCTATGTTTTGACAGTGTGAAATATAAAGACTTTTAGTTAATCTTTTCTTGACACCCCTGCCCTCATCATCTCCACTGACAGGCACAGGGGAGTATCATTTGAGCATGATCAAGAAAATGAGGCCCAGAAATAGCAAAGTTAATGCTATTATTGTATATTAAAAGAATTACCTCACCATCAAATGATTTTTTGTTCTCTTTCTGACCACCTGAATGAATAAAGCAGGATAATGACATTCTCATTATTTTAGGAACACATTTGCATTTGTAATGAAAGAGTCCCTAAAGGGCACAGACAACATAGAGTCGACTATCTGAATTAATTAAAATTGTTTTCCTGATTAGATAGAAAATGCAAGTGTAAACCTCACATCAGAGAAAGTTTCTCTCTTTTCATGAAAACACAAGAATAAACTATTTTTAACAAAAAGCCTTACAAGATTAAACTTTAGAAAAAATATGTTTCTATAAAAAAAGCCTTGCAAGATTAAACTTTAGAAAATAAAATTTTTCACATTTGTGTTTACTTTAAAAACCTGACTCTCTTATTGGCCAACAAAAACAAAATACCCTTATACTATATTCTATATGTTCTTCTAAATTCTTCAGTAGTTGACTAATTGAATACACATAAAATAAGATTCTTTAAAATGTAAACACATATATCTCAAAATTTTAAAAATGCATTTAATATCTTTAAAATTTTTATAAATAACTCCTCTAAATGGGTAAACATTTATTATTTTAAAAATGAAATAGGCCGGGCGCGGTGGCTCAAGCCTGTAATCCCAGCACTTTGGGAGGCCGAGGCGGGTGGATCACAAGGTCAAGAGATCGAGACCATCCTGGTCAACATGGTGAAACCCCGTCTCTACTAAAAATACAAAAAATCAGCTGGGCATGGTGACGCATGCCTGTAGTCCCAGCTACTCAGGAGGCTGAGGCAGGATAATTGCCTGAACCCAGGAGGCGGAGGTTGCGGTGAGCCGAGATTGTGCCATTGCACTCCAGCCTGGGTAACATGAGTGAAACTCCGTCTCAAAAAAAATAAATAAATAAATAAAATAAAATAAAATAAAATAAAAATAAATAAATAAATAAAATAAAAATGAAATACAGCGGTATCAACGTAAAGAACCATTTGCTCCTTCTGTAAAACATTCTCCTCAATGTCAGAAAGCAATCAAACACATCTTTCTCACTTTAAAAATGTTTTCATGTGTGCAAATCAATTCAAATGAGCTATTAATGTAATATTTAATAGAGCCATTTAAATGTGAATTATCTTGAAGTGATTGTATTTCTTTTCCAATGTTTTCCCAATATAGTTGCAGCCACAAGGACAAGATATGTATGTGAAGGTTACTATCATTCCCAGAAATATAAACTTTGACAGAAAGAATTATAAAATAAAAACATATAGCACATATCCTTCTAAAATAACTCCATAGGAGAACAGGTCCATTTTTGCCTTGATCTACTCTTATTATGAGAAAGTGGATTAAGGTGAGAATGTGCAATGCTGATTCAGACCAAATCCAGCACTATGTACTAAAGTAATACACTGAAAAGACATGACTTAGTAATAGTAGACAGTAGAGTCAAGGAGAATCTTGAAAAGAGGACAGATGTTCTCCTTGACAGTATGTTATGTAGCCTTCTAACAACACCCATGTTGTTCTCCTTCCTTTCTCTGATTACTTTTGGCGTTAGTAGTCATAAATAGGATTTGACTATATTTTAAATCATTTTTTAAAAACTATTTCATTGTTTCAATCTTGTCTTCCCAAAGAACGTTGAAACCAGCAAGAGTAGCCGTGTGCACACGTGTATGTGTGTGGTTTTTCCCAACCCTAATCTACAGAGTTTTTACACACGTTCACACACTCACAGCACACATGTATTTCTAAAAGTCACAGTCATATTTTCATGAATTATAAAATTTTGACACTGCCTTTTACTTCCTTTTCTCTTCGATTCTTTACCTTTCTGCCCCGGTACTTACTAAAACTTGTGTCTTAATCAGAATGTCAGGATCATGCATATCACCATAGCAAGTAAGAAAATCAAAGATTACTGAATTTTACGTGTAATCAAAGTAAAAATATCATAATACTCTATGTTTTTTTTTAAATAGCTATTTAGATAAGCTCACATAGAATAATACCAGAAGTATCAGTAAGGAGGAAAACTAATTTATTGGTGTAGTTATGTATTTCAGTTGCGTAATAATACTTTAGCAACCCATTATACTAGAGAGTGGTATATGTGGTGTATACTAGATTGTGGTATACGATGTGGGGTATATGTGCTTATTTATGTTACACTGATATAGAAAACTCACATATCCTGTGAATTTAGTCTCCAAACCAGTAAAGTGATTTTATGGTGTTGAAATGACTTGTCAAAAACTGAAATCTTGGGTAGAATTTTTCCTTTGTCTGAGATCAATTTATTAGCTGATATGTATTCCCCACTACATTACTTTTTAATACTGAGGGGACCCATTTTATCAATACAGCTTAAAGATGTTTCCATAACCAAATATCTAATATTTTCATCTAATTGCTGTCCAGAAGCTTCAGCGGTAGACATGTTAGCAGGGGCAAAAAGAACATTAAAGATATGTTCTGGAGAAGATAATTATCCACCACAGAGGGGATTTGGGCAAAAAACTACAATATGAAACAGAAAGTGTCAGTTGAAATTCAGGTAAAGTGTTGGATGAGTTCATGAAGAGGAGGAAATGTTTGCTTCCAGTAAGTATCCAAGGAGTTTTATTGGGGTGATGTTTGCTGTAAGGAATATAAGCCATGATGTGGTGAATTGCAGATAAAGACAACTTCATTTAACAATAGTACAGACTTGGCAAGTCATGGAGGAATGATTAGTTCAATGACTTTCAGCAACAGGTGCAGAAAAGGAAATAAAGTAAAGCTACAAAGACAAAGAACTGTGGAAAAGGATAATAAATGTTACTCTAAAATGTGGTGCATATTCTGTAGGGAAGTAAAAATGGTTAGACAACGTAATGGTGTCAATAGAATTATACTTCAGAGACCGTACTGTGTCAGCAAATTATAAGATCGGTTGGAAAGGACATAAACTTAGCAAGTTGTAAGTCTATGTAAGCTATTGTTGAGTACAGAAGAGAATCATAGAGCAAGATATGCAAAATCGTAATGTGTTGACACCAACATTAATGCAAAAACTAACATTTATTAAACCTTTATTATGTATCAGGCCCTGGGCTAAGTACATCACATGAGTTATTTTATTCAATCATCACTAAAATGTAATTACTACCCATAGGTGGTCATGTTATGTACATCATACAGATAGGGAAATGCTGGTCCTTAGAGATTAAATAGCTTGTCCAACTTCTCATGTCCAGTAATAAAAGGAGCCAAGATTCGAGTCTAAGCTTTCTGAATCCAAACCAATGTTTGATGTTTTCTTCTTTTATTTCCTAGAACAATCAACAGCCACAAACTGATTGTTCTAGGAAATAAGGAAAAATCAAGGATGACAGAAAGCTGAGTCTGGGTGACTGGAAAAAGGGCTGTGCTGTTAATAGATACTGGAACATGGATGAAAGTGTTTCTTTTCAGGAAGCTTTGGCCTATGCAGGCCTAGTTTCAAACTAACTATTTGACCTTCTATGTAAGAAATATACCCAAGCAGTGGACATGCTGAGAGCATTGACAGACAGAGGGAAAGGCCCTCACATGGGCTGACTGCTGGCAGGGGAGCACAGAAAATATGATTATAGTTCATTTTCATGCCTGCCAAGAGGAAGTGACATGATTTCCATTTACGGATGAAGACAAGGACTTTTAGATGCTAGGCAACTTACCCAAAGTTATTTAGCTAGTGACTGATAAAGACAATTCTATTCTGCATCATCTTCTTTCCAGAGTCCAGTTATTTTCCAGAATGCTCAGATCCAGATCGTTTAGCAAATCTGCTAATTGAATCTTCAATCACACTAAACTTTCAAAAGAATCCTTAAAGGGGACTGCTTCAAAAATAGAAGTGTATTGGCTCTATTGTTCAGCTATAATTCTTTCATAACAATTATCTTAAATATCTATAAATGTCTATATGATATTTTTTGCTAGGCAGCTATTTCCAAACTCTTTTTTTTCAAGACATGAGTTTCCCCATCTGCAGTTCACTCAATATACTGTCAGATGTCTGTAAGGACCTGCTAAATTCTGCAATCCCACGCTCTTCTCAGAGCTCATCTTCTCTGACTTCTCTGCTGACCACACCCTCCTTCTTGCCATATCTCCCTGGCTTTCCTAGCACTACCCCTTCTTTCTCTTCACCTCTTTATCCTTTCATTCTTTGGGCTCCCAGTTCCTTCATCCTTTCCTAACAACCCCTCTAATATAACCCTTCCTATCAATCTTCTCCTTTTCCACTCTCTTTTCATACAGTACCAGCCCATTTACTTCAATAAATTCTATCCCAAGAAATATACCTCCAGAGTGTATCTACTAGCCAAATTTCTGTTCTAGATTTCAAGATGTGGCTTCCTGGGTGTATTGCTCTAACCTGTTGCCTTCTCCTGGGTTCCTATCTTAAGAGTATCAATTTCCTCTCAATTATTTTAAAGTCAGCATCAATGTGCCTTTCTCCATGAGCTTTTTCATCGAATTAGTTGCTAGATCCTTTCAGTTTGAGCTCTCCAATATCTTTCACAATAAGAAAAACATAATAGTGACAAAGACACTATTAACTACCCACATCGATCCCACAATTATTGAGCGTTTATTTTGTATTAAAACTGTGCTAAGCATTTTACCCATAGGATATCACTTAATCCTCATAAAGCCGTTACAGTGAAAACAGTTGAGGCGAGGAAATTGAAGAGACTCAGAGAGCACTTGCTCTTGATCATAAAATTGGGAAATGGCAGATACATCATCCAAATTAAGATGTAACTAACCCTGGTCATGAAGCCCTTTGCTCTTCAGCCCCATCCTTTCCTTTCCCACTGCTGGTGACTCACTCTGTCCTTCATCGTATCTTCTCTGAACTAATGCCAAAGCCTCCTTGCCTCTAACTGTGGCCCTTCCCTTAACTGTTCTTTGCAAAACATCTATCTTCATAAAAGCAGGTTTGAAACAATTTCTTTTCATCAGAAATCATCTTCAAAGCCCTAAAATAAATGACAAGCTTTGAGTGTAGGCAAGACTTCCTGGACTGGCTATCCAAACCATTTTTCTAGTAAGTGAATTTCTTTACGTATTCAAAACACATTGATGCAGCTTGTCTGTGTGTGTGTGTGTGTGTGTGTGTGTGTGTGCATGCCAGATCCTAACCCTTTACCAATATTAACACAATTAATCCTCAAACAATCCATGATGGAAATGATTTTTCCTCCATTTTACCAAGTAAAGAATTGAGTACTAGGAAGTCAGGTCAATTGTCCCATGGCACAGAGCTACTAGCTAGTGCCTCTGGGCATCAATCAAACCCCTGCAGTCTAGCTCCAAAGCCCATGCTCTCAGCCCTCAGGCCGCGCCACCTCTCCATCACTTGTCTTATTGATTTAAGAGGTTGCCCAGCATGTATTTCTTCTCAGACAGATTTTATATCCATTAAGGTATCCATCTTTACATCCTTCTTCTCCACCTTGCAATGCCACAGCATCTAATACATAGCGTGTTTCAAATAATAATTTAAGATTATTTATTTAACAATTTTTATTTATGGAACATCAGAGCTGATTTAGACCCTTGAGACCCCTACTCTTTTGAAGAAGGCAGAACACTTCTGCTTAAGAAAACTTCTCCAGTGTATGGATGAAGCAATAATAAAAAGGAATGTAAAAATTCTAGGACTTTTGGCTAGAAATGGAAAGGGTGGTAGAATTTAAATAAGTGGGACAAGGTCACCTTTATGCTGTGAAATGAATATTAGAGAGATGATCCCAAGATAAGTACTTTCTTGTCAGAGGGAAGAAATAAAGGTAGCGAATGGGGGATAAATATCACATTTGACAATGCACAAAAAATATAGAAGATTAATATGACTAGACTTTGGTGAATGAGGAAGAGAGAGGCACGGTAAGAGGCAAAACCTCCAAATAGGCAAGATGAGATTGTTTATGGCCATAGAAGCCAGGAAAAGGAGTATTAAAATGCTCTTAAGTTTAATAAAAAGTGATTGAAGAATTTTAAACAGATGATTAAAATAATATGATTTCTATTTGTAAAAGATTACTTTGTTCATATGGAAAATGGATTACTGTGTTTAACAGTAGAAGCCAGTAAACCAGTAAAGAGCCTGCTTGAATGAGCTAGATAAGGGATCAGAAAAATTTTTCTTATAGAGAGACAAAAGATAAATATTATAGGCTTTGTGCCTATACAAATCTTTGCCAGAATGACTTAACTCTGCCATTGTAGCAGAAATACACTCCCAGTAAATACACAAATAAATGTGGTTAGTTGGTTTCCAATAAAGCTTTATTTATAAGCATGGAAATTTGAATTTTAAATAATTTTCACATCATAAAATATTATTCCTTTATTAGACATTAAAAATGTAAAAACCATTATTACCTGGAGGCTCATAGAACAGCAGGCTGTGTGCTAAATTTGTCCTGTAGACAGCAGTTTGCCAACCCTTGGTCCAGATAAAAGAAAATAATAACTCTACTAGGTTCACAGGGATAAAGGAGTCATTTACCAATGTGAGGAAGACTTGCAAAGAATAGAAAAGGATGGAGGAAAGGAGATAAAAATATCAAAAAATATACTTTTGGTATATTATAATTTAATATATCCCACTTTAAAAAATCAAAATGGCCTTAAATTCATATTTTCTCTCCTGAAATTGTATAGTGCTCAGAAGCTCAGTTTCTTATAAGACATGCCATTTCTTTCATGAATACTGGCACTTTCATATATTAAAAAGTTTGTCTTTATTGTAATTTGAAATCTATCTCCCTGAAACCTATGCCTTTGATTCTAGCCCTGGCTTCTAAAACTAAGCAGGCTAACTTTTATCTCTTCCATATGAGAGTATAGAAAATGTCTAAAAGCATCTATCGTCTTTCTCTCTCACTTCTAGTTCTCCAGGCTAAACATACTCAGTCTCCTACACTTCATTATAAGACATGTGTCTAGAATATTTATCAACCTTCAACTGTTTTTTTTTCTTTTAACGTCCTCCTTACAATTGAATGTAAAATGTTACATTATTTTAAATTAAATGTAAACAAGACTATATAACTTCTCACTCATCTTTGATGACAAGAGTAATAAGAGCCTTCAGACGAAAAGACGAAATGCAAACCAATCTATGTCAGTATCTATAAAATTCAGCTTAGTGTGAACCAGGGCTCAGAGGTATCGAATATTGAGGAGTTCATTATCAGTCAGACGAACAAAAGTTTTTCTTCACATTTCCAAGTCACCTTCATAGAAGCCTTCCAGTCCAGCTGAAATTACTTACAACAAGGCCAAATTAATATTACCACAAGCTTCAAGTCAAAATACTACCAATGACATCTATTGAGCTGGCTTAATACATAAATCTCATCTTTGCCTAGAGAAGAGTCAGAGATTATTTCTCCCCTTGGATAAAGCATTACTTCATCCAAATGAATCAAACACAAGAGGCATAAAACTCCTCTTATATCCTTCATGCCTTTCCTTTTTTATGGCATACTTTTTGGTTGGGGCCTGCTTTCTATTTTTTTGTTGCTTTGGATATGAAAACATGCTCTGAGGACGATCACAAAATATAGGTGAGTTTCTCTTTGTAAGCTTTACTCTTGAAAGAGCATTTGAAAATGAAAACTCTGAAATAAACAAGTAGATCTGGCTTTCTAGGAAAAAAAAATAGAGAAACAATCCTAATAAGTGGTATCTATTCACCATCCCCTGAAGGGAGGCCGCTACACTTGTATTCTCTTTGGCGCCATTGTTGCCTTCCTTGACACTCACGACCACTGGTGATTATTATTTGATTTCCCCTAGAAATCGCTTTGTTTACATTTGATCTCTCAAGCCAGTCTTATCTAGGAACTCAATTATATATAGTCCATTTATGAATGATGTGATTATGTAGACACCATCATAGACTCATAATTAAATGACATCTGTAATAGTCTTCTAGGGCTGCCATAGAAAAATGAAGGCTTGAAAAACATATTTATTTTTCACAGTTCTGAAGGCTGGAAATCTGATATCAAGGTGTTGGCAGGTTTGGTTTCTCCTGAGGACTCTCCCCTAGATTTGCAGATGGCCACCTTCTCACTGTCTTCACATGGCCTTTCCTCTGTGCATGCATACACTGAGTGTCTCTCTCTTTCTCTTCTTTTAAGGACACAAGTTATACTGAATTAGGGTTTTATCCTTATAAGCTTATTTAATCTTAATAACCTCCTTAAAGACCCTGTCTCCAGATACAGTAACATTGGGGGTTGGGGCTTCGACGTATAAATCTGGAGTGGACACAACCCAGTCCATAACAGCATTTAACAACATGGAAGCCACAAGCGCACATACACACACACACACACACACACACACACACACACACACACACAGTTATTGTTTTCTTATTGTTCAAAAATTAAAACACAATATTTTCATTTTTAGAGTTGTAAAGCAGTCAGGAAAACAGTTAGGAAAACAGAAACCACTGTAGGTATTTCAAACAAGGAGAATTTAATATATGGATCTGCACCATATGTGAAAGAGGAGCTGAGAAGTTAAAAAGAACACAGGGAGATATTCTAGGGATTAGAAACAGCACAAAACAGCCACAACCATCTGGAGTGGGAGGGGTGCAAGGGGAGGTAGTTACCATAACTATAGAGCAAGAGTCAGAATCACACCTCTGTAGAGATCACTTGACAGAAGCTAGAATATCAAAGGATGGGACTCTCTGGTAGAGGATATATTGGTTTAAGTTATTGAAGAGGCTAGGGATAAATCCATTTTCAGTGTGGCTTTATTTTGTTAAAGCAATGTGACCTGATCCTCGTTTATCCTTCTCAACTTTTCTTTCCTGGTTTTGCTTATGATTCTTAGGTCAGCTCAATCTCTTGGCCCCGAAATGGCAGCCAGAAGCTTTTGTAGGCTCTCTTGTTCTTATACTACATAGGAAAGGAAAGAGCTTCCATCATCCAGACATTTAAAGAAAAATTGGACCTCATTCAGACAGAAACAGCTGAAGACAGGTGCCCAATCTTGAGCCCATCACTGTAATAAAGGTGATGAGATTACCATGAATGGCTCAGGCCGTTCTGGCCTCATCCTGAGGCTTGAAGGGAGTCAATTTCACCCAAAATGCATGTCTGCCATTCAATAGACGATGAGTGAAATGGAACCTGGGCAGTGATAAATGTTGCCTACATTATAATTTCTTTGTGAATTCAACCCTACAACTCTAGGCAAAACTAATTATATTCCGTAATATCTTATTTGTTCCTGAATGAGAATAAACGGGTGAAAGTTTTATTAAGAGAATAAATGAATGAACTAATAAATCAGTTAATCATTAAATTAATATGAGTATGTTTAATGGTGTAGAAAATAGATTTGGGGAAGCTTTCAAGATTAATAGAACTTTCATAAGGTAACAACCCATAAAACGTTACTTTGAGGAGCTTTGTGCCATTATCAATCTCATTAATAATTATTATGAAAACATTAGCTACAAGTTATTACTAATTATTAGCTACCAGGTAGTTATTAGCTACCTACTATGTGGTAATATATATAGATTATCTACATCTCTTTATATATATATATATAATATGTGCATTTCATCATCTAATTATCTACATCTATTATCTACAAGCATAGAGATGTTCAATAACCAGTCCACGAATACCAAGCCAGAAGGTGAAAGCGCTGGAAATGGACCCCACACATTTCAACACCACAGGGCTATTCTTGACATCTATGCCAAGTTATGTACAGTATTGTGAAACTAGTGAAATAATTGAATAAAAGTTATTGTTGATTTAAATAATCATCTGGCCTTATATTTCATTTATCACATCTTGTGGCCAAATTGTCACTTCCCAATATCAGCCAAATAAATATTTGAAATAACCTTTTTGCATGATTGAAAATGTTCTCTATGCTTATGATGTGTAATGTCTCATCTTGAAGTCTCACATTAGAATTCAGTGTTTCTGCTTTACCCACGGAATGAAGTGTAAATTCACTACTCTGGTGTTTAAAATCTCCACAATTTGCACCCAATCTATGTTTTTAACTTTAATTCTTATCATTTTCAATCGCACACCTTAGATTTCAGCCTCACCTTCCAAAAAATGGACTCTTTTCCATGTTTTATTCTTCTTCCAGCCAAATTCCAACTCCTAGAACTTTCCTAATTCTATGAGCTAAATGTAATATGGGGATTTTTTTTTCAGAAGTTCTAAAGATCTTTACTTTCATAAATGCTTTTTTTTTTTTGAGACAGAGTCTCGCTCTGTCGCCAGGCGCCAGGCTGGAGTGTAGTGGTACGATCTCGGCTCGTTGCAGCCTCTGTCTCCTGGGTTCAAGCAATTCTGCCTCAGCCTCCAGAGTAGCTGGGACTACAGGTACTCACCACCATGTCTGGCTAACTTTTGTATTTTTAGTAGAGACGGGGTTTCACCATGTTAGCCAGGATGGTCTCGATCTCTTGACCTCATGATCCACCTGCCTCGCCCTCCCAAAGTGCTGGAGAAAACCTTTTTAACAGGATACTTGTTGACCGTTATTGAATACACGTCATTCCTTGCTAAAATGTAGGTTTCTAGGTGCCCAAGACCGTAGCTTGCTTAATTGTATATACCCTTCCCTACCAACTCAGAGTTCATAAATGTAACTAATAATTGTGTTAATGAAATTAAGAAAATGAGAAATCGAAATGCTAAATATATATATTTTATCAGGTTCTTTAAAATATCTAACTCTCAAGTCAAGGAAAGAATTATAAAACATTATGAGAAATTCTATCATCACAAGTACCATTTATAAAAATAATACCTGTATAATAAATAAAAATAGAACCCACAGAGTATATTAATGAAGAGTTTTGTTGTTTTGTACTTTCAAGATTCAATAACCATAATCAACATTTTTAAACATTTGATTTACATTTTTTATTGCTTTTTACCTCCACAAACTCAGAAACATGATGGTTTTAGGGAATTCTGCATTTTCATGAGTTTGCTGCTTTCTTTCTGATTAATCTCATAACAAATTACATATTCTGATTGTCCTTTTATCATGTTGGGAAATTTGACTCATGACTTACTCAGACTTTCTTCTTTATGTAAATAAGGTTGAAATAAAGGTGTGTTACCTGACACTTTTATATGGCTTATGGATAATTTTCTAGAATAAAATTTCGTTAATCAATATTTCTACTTAATTTTTATGTACCAGGATAATGTCAAAGCTCTTCAGAAAGTTTAACATTAGATATTTTAAGTAGTTAATTTTGAAAGCACAAGTTTTCCATCAGATGACATGGAAAGTACAGAAGTACGGTATCAAAAGGCAAATATTGAAACGTGCTGAATTTGAGTGAAGATAGAAGAATACAGACAGTTCAAGATCAGTGCTTTCCAACGGAACTTTCTGTGATAATGGAAATGTACCACATCTATATTGTCCAATATAAAAACCCACATATGACTATTAAATACTTAAAAGCATGGCTAAAGTTAGTGAGAAAATTAACTTTAAATTTAATTTACTGTGAACTAGTTTAACTTTAAATAGCCACATGTGACAAGTAACTCCCCTACTGGGTGGTGGAAGTATGGAGTATAGTGTGCACAGAGGAGGTACAGATGGAGAGTTGGTTTTGGGAGATTCTCTGAAGCCATTTGACAGCTAAGACCATTGGACATCTCAAGTTGAAATAGTGAAATAAATGTTTAA
Organism: Sapajus apella; assembly: GCF_009761245.1. Classification (NCBI taxonomy): domain Eukaryota; kingdom Metazoa; phylum Chordata; class Mammalia; order Primates; family Cebidae; genus Sapajus; species Sapajus apella. The sequence continues at coordinate 2,302,049 of NW_022437041.1, read as the reverse complement.
CCTGGGAATAGGAAGATGTCAAAGACAAGTTTCCATTACTTTACAATTGTGCCTTGGACTTCCCTTTCTCATCTTCAGAGATAATCTTAGTGTAGGGTAATAGATTGGAAGAGTTACCAGGGTTGTGCTTTTTTATTTTATATTTCCCAAACACCCATTTCTAACCTTGGTAAATACTTGTTGAGGGAATATAAAGTTAGAACATTTATTTTTTTTTCCAGTGATACCTACAAGAATATACCACTGAAAAAAATATAATTGATATGAGCGGGAAAAATTCACAATCCATATTTAAATCTTGCTTAGAAATGAAAAATATACAATTTAAATTAATGAAGAGCACAACCAAGATAAAAAAAAATGCTTTTATGTCTCAGCAAGTAGCTGCACCCACATCTATGTACACTGCTCTGGCAAATTGGATTAATATTTTCAGATATATTCTCCATTCTGCTTTTGGTTTTGTAGCTATTAATATAAGTGTTAATAACTTGTAAATTATTTTTTTTGCTAGTTGCCTAAGATTGTTGACAAGTAATCAGTATCACAAATAAATGTTACTCTCCCGTATTCTGTGTCTCGGTTCTATTAAGAGAGAGTATCTCAGGACAAGGTAAATGTCAATTACTCATTACTTTACTATTCCCACTAGTTCAATGGCACAATAAGAATGCCACCAATTATCATTTCCTTGATACCTATCATAATGAGAACCTGTTAAGTTAATGATGAGACAGGTGTTCATCATTTAAGGGACTCCTGAGAAGACTGCTCACTTAGCCATTAATAACATTTCTGAGACATTTTCTATTTATGGATACCATAAAGGCTGAGTTTCACTAGCAACTGAATCACTAAGGAGAAATCTTTTTAAGACTAGTTACATTAATGCTGAAATTTTATAAAATAAATTTTTTAAAAAACAGGTTTGTCTTTTGCAATTATTTTGGAACTTAAAAATCATAATTAAAAAAGCATGAGTATACTTTAGGATTATGAGCAGATGTTGAAAATTGTTTAGCAATTACCAATTTAAATACAATTAAATTCTACTGAGTACCTTCTTGCTATAGAGGGTGTCATCCTGGTGGGGCAGATAGAAATAAAGTGTGTTGGCTAAAACAAAGTAGCACAGACTGGATGACCTCAACAACTGCAATTTATTTTCTCATGGTTAGGGAAGCCAGAAGTTCAAGATCGAGGTTGATACCTTCTGAGATCTCTTTCCTTAGATAGTCCATGGCCGTCTTCCTGTGTTTTCAGATGATCTTCCCTCTGTGTGTGTGTCTGCATTCTAATTTCCCCTTCTCATAAAGACAGTAGTCTTATAGGTTAAGGTCCAATGTAATGACGTTGTTTTAAATTAATTACCTCTTGAAAGCCCTTATCTTTAAATACATTCACATTAGGAGACACTAGGAGTTAGGACTTCAAAGTATGAGTTTTGGGTAACACGATTTAGCCCATAACAGTAAGTATGCCTTCAAGGTGCACCCTCTAATAAAGATAGATAAGTGTATAGACTAGAAATGTAAATAGGTGTAAAAGTTTTTAAAAGGTTTTAAATAATATAAGATATAGATATAATTAACTCCTGGATAAATGTTAGAAGTACTGTTCATAAACTGGAAATAATATTTCAACCTGAAGTTTGGGGAAGGATATGAATGGCTTTAGGGAAGAGGTGAAAATTGACCTCAATCTTAAAAGATTTGGCTAGAACAGTTAGGAAAATAATCCAGGAATGCGAGATGTCATTAGTAATCATGGAGATAGGAGAAAGCATAATTATAAGAAGAAGAGGTAGCAAGTTCAATGAAGCATAATGGGACAGTTAAACTGGAAGGTTATTTATGTTAGAGCTGAAAATGTGGAGGCTCCGAAAAGACACTCTTGAGATTTACCAACTGAGCAGAAGAGAAGGTGCAAGAAGGGAACCTGCTGGCATGCCTGAATTTTTCAGTAGCTATCTTCTTCCAGGGAACGACTGGCCATTTTCATTTCACTGCGCATCATATAAACAAGAAACTTATGAGGACAGTAACTGAGAATGAGTCTGAGCCAAATATAGTATGAAGTTAAATTGCCAACCTCATGGGAGTAAAACTATTCCTTCCCACAGTGCCCTAAGCAAAGATTTTGGTTGCTCATCAAAGGCCAAGACTGAGGTAAAACCTCATCACGTAGGGAAGTACTAAAAGTTGCATTACAGCCTGGATGACAGAATCAGATCCTATTTCTAAAAAAAAAAAAAAAAAAAAATGAAAAAAACCCACATTAAATGCCGCCTATGGATATTGGAAACTAGTGTACACAAGTATTTGCTCACTTACTAATAGCTTAAATCCTGGAAACACCTGGGTTTTGAAAGGACAAATGTTTTTCAAAATTTGTTTTTATATATTTTTTTCAATTACAGAAGTAATGTCTGATTGAGGCAACAGAGGACTTCCTGGATAGTTTTGGAAATACACTATTGTGACATACTACTTTCACCGTCCCAATATAATTTAGCTATACTTGAAATAGTGAATTTTGTGTTTATACTTGATATTGTATTTTATTCTTTTAACAGTATGAAAAGACGATATGGAATTTTAAATGCAGAATAACATTAAAATCAAATCACTATGTTGTTTATGCATGGTGTGCAAGGGAAATTTTTTAGTAATTCCTACCTTTTCAGATCATTAATCTTAATCATTATATTACACATGCTTTATACCACCCTTAAAATTACTAATATGCAACCCTTATAAATCTGAAAATTGGATAGAACACAGATTCCAGAGTGACTCAATAGGTAATTCTTAGGAGACAAATGCAGCTCTAATTTAGCCATATAGCTTCCTGATAATGAACTAATAGAGAAGTAACAGGTAAAGATGAATACCTTTACAACTAGAACTTATTTTGAAGATGTTTACTATTATCATTGCATTTGACTTCAAACATCAAATCACCATTTATTTGCTTGTTATGCAAATAAAAACAAATAAATTACTTGATTTAAATTGAATTTTGTAACATTTTCACATCTTTAGAGACTTCCACCAAAATATGTCCCATTGGGATCTAATTAAAGAGCTTCTGCATAGCAAAAGAAGCTATCAACAGAATATACAGACAACCTATAGAATAAGAGAATATATTTGCAAACTATGCATCTTATAAAGACCTAATATTCAAAATCCATAAGATACTTAAACAATTGAACAAACATAAAACAAATAATCCCATTAAAAAATGAATGAAAGACACAAGTACAGACACTTTGCAAAAGAAGTTATATACAACCAGTGAACTAACATGAAAAAATGCGCCACATCAAAATGCAAATTGAAACCACAATGAGATACCATCTTACATCAGTCAGAATGACTGTTATTAAAAACCCAAAAATAGCAGATACTGGCGAGGCTGCATAGAAAAGGGAATGCTTATACACTGCTAGCCAGAATGTAAATTAGTTCATCCGCTATGGAAAGCAGTTTGGAGATTTCACAAGGAACTTAGAACTACCATTTAACCCAGCAACCCCATTACTATATATATCCAAAAAACCAAATCATTCTACCAAAAAGACACATGCACATGAATGTTTAATGCAGCACCATTCACAGTAGCAAAGACATGGAATCAACCTAGGTGCTCATCAATGGTGGATTGGGTTGAAAATGTGGCATACGTACATCATGGAATACTACATGGCCATAAACAAGAATGAAATCATGTCTTTTGCAGCAACATGGATCCATCCGGAGGATTAGGCCATTATCCTAAGCAAATTAAAACAGGAACAGAAAACCAAATACTGTATGTTCTCACTTATAAGTGGAAGCTGAATATTGGGTACTCAGAAACATAAAGATAGCAACAACAGAAACTGGGGACCTTAGGGGCCAGGGGTGAAGGGTTGAAAAACTGTTGGATACCATACTCAGTACCATGGTGATGGGATAATACACACTCCAAACCTCAGCATCACATAGTATACTCAGATAACAAACCAGCACATGTACCTCCGAATCTAAAATAAAACTTGGAAAAAACATACATGTTCTTTTGATGTCAGATAAAGTCAAACATCTCAACACACACACACAAAAATGCATTTCACAAAGATGGTAGGCAATTCACAGTGGTAACTCCCTTTCTTTCTACTATTTATTAATGATAAATATTTGGGCAAATGTAGATTTTAATAATGTATTCATTAGCACCTATGAGTTCCTGTAATATTTCAAGAATTCCACCAAACACACAAAAGTGTGTCTCTATAACCCCTTATCATTCCATTTCTTATGTATACAGAAGTGCATGTCAAAGTTTTTGAAAATTTCTTTACATTTATATTACATTATATCAGTACTTAATATCTCTTTCCACTTCTAAAATAATTTCAAATTATTTAACCCTGCTCAGTGAATTTTACTCAGGATTGTGAATCTAACACACCGACTGCTATAGTTATTTTGTTTAAAACATAAAAGTCTACTGTGGCTATGGTTTCAATAGGTTCCCATATTTCATATTGTAAGAAATTCTTCAGTCACACACTTGAAATTTCCCAACACATAGAAATGGTAAATGTTTAAAATGATGGGTACTCCAAATACCTTCATTTGATCATTACATGTTCTATGCATGCAACAAAATATCACTTTTACCCTATAAATATGTAAAATATTATGTATGAATCAAACAAAATTATTTAGTCATGTTTTGTCTCCAAACTATATTGCCTCTTATGTTAAAAGCATTCTATGTCTTTGCTGAAAATCTATGATAACAGCAAAATCAGTTTCTCAATAGATTTCAGCAATTTGTTTCCTGTTTCAGGATTGCTATAAGCAAACTACTTGTTCTTGTGTACTGCAAGGAAAAACTAACATTCAGACAAAAAGTTCTTTCATCAAGGCAATTTTACTTTCTGCAGAAAGGGTACTACTCACAAGCAGTCCTGCTACAAGAGCACAATGAACAAAGGAAAGGCAGGCATATTTATTCCTTATGCATTGGGTTTATACTGTTGTGTCCAATCTCTGTTGGTTGGAGACAAACCTCACAATCTTAACTAAAACCTGATCGGATAACAACTTAAAAATTTTCTAAATAGGTAAAAGCACTGAAAAACAAAGGAAAAGAGGAAGTTGCTGTGAAAGGACTTAGAAAAGTAGTAATATTCTTAAATAAGAAAGGGGCACAGGCTGTGAGCTTGGACATGCTTGTGAGCACATCCAGCACAAATATCTTGGTTAAAGTACGAGGACATAGAATGTACTTACTCCTTTATGCCTGACAGCTACATAGGATAGGACTTAACAAAGAGCTATTAACAAAAAGCAAGAAGGCTTTGAAGAAAGTATTTGAAAGAATCTGTTATTTCTAATATTTATTATTATTATTATTCAACAAGAACAAAACCTTTGAAGAGGAACTTTTTCTTTCTCACAAGGCTGTCCATTTCCTGGCTCTTGAAAACACTGACATATTGCAAGAAGTTAGGTTGGAAGATCCAGGTGACAGTTATTTGTAACTTACGACTTCTCACCAAAGATGGGTATGATTCATCCTCACTAAAAAAAAACAGCTAACAAATGATTATTGGGCAATTCTTTATTGGAAGAAATATATATTTGGCGGTGAATATAAAACAAAAAAAATGCAAGTCAGACTTCAGGGATTTGGAGACAAATACCAGGAGAAATTTGTTCTTCAGTCACAAACTTGAAGTGTTCCCAGTTTAAAGGCTGAGTTTAAACTCAGTCTTAGAAGAATGCTAAAAAAATTTCAGGGATTTTTTTTCCCATCCAAGATCTTTAACTAGACAGCAAACTGGATAACGTTTATACAATTCAAAATCTTAATTGAATCAATATGCAAATATATGAAGGGTGATACATGTTAAGGCAACTAGAGACATTTATAACTCAAAGAGAAAGAGTCCTATTTATGAACATTACAATCTTACAGAGAAGGTCACTTAATCCATGGCCTACACAATAGAAAAGGAATCAGTATCAGTTCTCACTGGAAATTAATGTCGTTTTTAAAATAGAAAGTAAAAGATATAGCTGCTTAGAAATTACTTATTACATTTAAAGGAATAAAGATTGGTTTGTATATCTTTATTACATTTGGAACAAGAATGATGATTTTTAAATCCACATATCTTGTTTAGTAACCTCTCTATTTTATCTAGGCTGTTTTTATTTAATATTCACAAGAAGGCATTTTATAACAGTATTATATATAATGTGCATTTCAACTATAAAGTGTTACAATAGCTGACACTGCACACTGCATCCAAATCCTCTAATAGAATTTCAAAAATTTTCACAAACTCATCTTATTCCTTCAGCAGAAGTGATCCCCAGTGAATCTCTCTCCAGCAATTGGCTTTACATCAGAAAAATTTAATTCCCTGGACAAAGGAATAGAGAACATGTGATTTCGTATAGTACAGACTTTTTTCCCTCAGCATATCAGATTTCTCTCGCTCTTTAAAGAAATCCACTTTATCTCCACTACCTAAAACCAATAGACAATATATCTTTATAAATTCTATGTTTAATACACCTGATAAATAATATGTAGTTATATAAGACTACACAGTAGTGCATTCTAATGCATTGCCACAGTTGTTATTATCATTACCATTTATTAGAAAATATGTTGAAAGAAGGCAAAAAGTAATGCGAAGAACAATGTAGTCAGAAAGAAAGTAGTACTAGCACCTATTCTCAACATTTCCTTAGCATCCTTTTGTAAAACAGCTTTTCTTCGCCTTTTACTGCTATCTAATTCTCAACTACACAAGAGTCTTCATTCTGACAGCTATCAACGATTTTGGTACCCATCAAGTTTGGCCTTCACAGAAACTGTCTATAAGGCAATTGAACAAACAATAGCTAATACAAGGCTTTATAAATTTAACAGTTGAAAAAATAGCACAAATGCAAGGTCAATCCAGCAACTATACAGACATAATTAAAAGTCACATCTGCACCCACCAATGACAAGGGCACCTGTGTAATCAAACTGTTTTCTCTGGCTAACTTCACAATCAATTGCATATCATTCTCTCAGAGTTACAATGTGGTCAACAGATTCATGCATAAAGACATCTGAAATGACCAATACACTTCTTCCTAAATACAGCCATTTTAGCCACACAAAGAGAAAAGCAGCACTCTAAGGACCTTTTGTTTAAATTTATTTTTCAAATTGTCAAAATCAAGTAAGAAAAACAAGCAAGGCTTGGCAATATTCAAACTTAGCATATCAAGAGGTTTTTACAAGTGGAAGCTATTTAATGGAGGACTATCATTAGTCAGTGAGAGTCAAGGAGAATTGTAACAATTGAAAGCATTCAAATAATGAAATACTTTAATTTTACTTTTAATTTCATTTCTAATGTTCTGCAAAGCCAGCTTGACTTCTTCACAAGCTTTCCTCATGCTAAGTTCTCCATACAAAATACGACTACATATTACATTTCTACTAATCTTGGGGGCAGGAGGAGAAATTAAACTAGCGTTTTAACCAGTATATAAAAATGTATTATCAGGGCAGGAGCAGTGGCTCATGCCTGAAATCCCAACACTTTGGGAGGTCGAGGCATGTAGATCTCATGAGGCTACTAGTTTGAGACCAGACTGGCCAACAGGATGAAATCCCATCTGTACTAAAAATACAAAAATTATCCCAGCATGGTGGCACGTGCCTGTGGTCCCAGCTACTCGGGAGGCTGAAGCAGGAGAATATCTTGAACGGGGAGGGGGAGGTTGCAGGGAGCCAAGATCGCAGCACTGCATTCCAGCCTGGGGGACAGAGCAAGACTCCCCGTCTCAAAACAAGCAAACAAACAAACAAAAAATATTATCTTTCATCATACAAAACCCAAACAACGCAAGTACAAATAGGTAAATATACCCTAAAAGTCTTATTTTATGTGGAGAATAGTCATGTTAAAATAGTCACCTCTACTAAATGCTATCCTGTACACAGTGTTATTTTTCTTTTTTTTTTTTCTTTTTTTTTTCCATTTATTTATTTTATTGCATTTTAGGTTTTGAGGTACATGTGAAGAACATGCAAAATTGTTGCATAGGAACACACGTGGCAGTGTGATTTGCTGCCTTCCTCCCCATCACCTACATCTGGCATTTCTCCCCTTGCTATCTCTCCCCAGCTTCCCACCCCCCACCGTCCCTCCCCTATTTCCCCCCAACTGACCCCAGTGTGTAGTGCTCCCCTCCCTGTGTCCATGTGTTCTCATTGTTTAACACCCGCCTATGAGTGAGAACATGCGGTGTTTGATCTTCTGGTCCTCTGTCAGTTTGCTGAGAATGATGGTCTCCAGGTTCATCCATGTCCCTACAAAGGACCCAAACTCATCGTTTTTGATGGCTGCATAATATTCCATGGTGTATATGTGCCACATTTTCCCTATCCAGTCTATCGTCGATGGGCATTTGGGTTGGTTCCAGGTCTTTGCTATTGTAAACAGTGCTGCAATGAACATTCGTGTACACGTGTCCTTTATATCCAAAGGATTACAAATCGTTCCACAGTGTTATTTTTCAAAGAGAAACCACAATTAATCATTGGACACAATTCCCTGCTACTGAACTACGTGGGCCCTTGTAATGTAGTTTAAAAAATATTTCTTGGACCCTGTTTTGAGATGTTGGCAAAATGTAGATTAGTTCTCCTTTCTGAGCAGCTCATAAGTTCACACCAGAATGACTCCCATTCTCCAGCTCTCATATTTCCAGGATAGTATAAATCTTCCCTGATCATTCCAGGGCGAGGTATTCAAGAAGTCAAAGCAACTCCTATCCCTAAAGCCCACAAAATTATTTAAATTCACCAACTTACATGGATGGACCAGACCTAGCGAAACCCATCCCACTTGCCACTCATAAGCTGTCCCTTTCTGGCTCCAGTTTGCTGTGACCTTGTCCTTGCCACAGCTCCCACAGTGGCCCTGCCTCATAGCCTTCTCTGATTTGAAACAGTACGTAGCAAATAGCTCTGCTTTTCATCTATCCAAGTGTTAGTGTGCTGTGTTATGCCATCAGAAAAAAAACGAACAAACAAACAAACAAAAACCTTCTATTTTATAAAATAATTCTTGGGCACCAGAGTCCTCATGACTCATTGTCATAAGTGGAAGAAATTCACTCATGTGTAAAATCAAGTTATTTTATGCTTATGCACAGGTGTACATAAAGTATGAAATATGAATAATCTTATTAATTTTTGTAAATACTTTTGCACAAATATCCATTGTTACAAAGCATTATTTGGATCAATTCTGATGTTCTCATGTTTAAATGTTAATAGCCTTCCTTCCTCCCATCTACAGCAGTAGAAAGTTCAGAAAAGACAGACAAAACCACCAACAATTTTTTAGTCTTAAGTGTTTTATGTGACACAGTTATTATCTAAATGTGGAGAAAATATTTTTGCCTTAAAATGCTTCACTTTTTCTACCATATTACCATCTGCATATGAAAAGTATAGATACATTAAAATTATAGGATTTAATTAATATCAAATCACATCTTACCTCCATAAAAAAGAAAATAGAAACTTCAGATAAATTGGATATTAAGCTATTATAAAAGGAGCAGAAACTGAGGATGAAATGAAGAAACTAACAAAATTGAAATAAAATACAAATGTAGGTACCTCCAGTGTGTTTTAACAGTAATAAAGTAATGAGGGAGAGGCAGGAGATTTGTTAACCTAAAGCATGTACACATAAGAATGCTTTTTCATTTACATGCATTTATTTAATTACTAAAGAGAGAAAGGAAGAAAACTAACATTTTTATGGCATCTGGTGTATTCTAGACACTGGCTCAATGATTTCATAGTTTCCTTATTCTGTACAACATCACAATGTTGTAATTATAATCCCCATTTTATATATAAGGAAACAGGTTCAGAAAGACCAAAGGGTTTGCTCAAGTTTGTACACCTAATAAAGATTATGAGCAAGATTTCCACCCTCACTTTGGATCTGAAGCTTATAATATTCATTCACCGTAGGAAAAAGAGATTCATGGCAAGAAGGTGGCTACTGATGCATAGAAGCCAGAAAAACACATTAACCCATAAATTGGTTCACTTAAATAAATATGTATAAAAATTGTGAATAAATACTAGTTAATAAAGTGAGGCTGAATCACAAAGAAGATATGAAACACCCAATAAAAGAGAAGACACATAATATGTAGGAGGGAAATGTACATAAAATATATTAGGGTAGTCATGTCAAAAAATAAGAAGCAGGAGTTTTATACTATTATACAGCTTAATTCCTAGTATTGGGGGATTAAATTTCGTTTTCTTCATTTGCTTGTTTTTTTATTCACATGCCTTGAACATTAAATTGGAGAGTAGTTTTAAAATAGAAATATGTAAAGTAATCACATATACACTAATTATTTCAGTTAATCTATTGGTGAAACATAGGTCTTGAAGCACAAATTATTTGAAGATGGTTCTATAATTGGTTTCTGGAGTCACATGGATATGCAAGAGTACTACTTTCAAAACTTTACAGAATGTCCATTTGCAGGAAGATGGAGACACAGCAATATGGAAATTAGGTCAATTAAGAATTCTACAGCGGTTTCTACATGTTAAAGTGAAAGAAAAATGCCACATATCTCTCACTTTATATCAAAAGCTAGAAATGATTAAGCTTAGTGAGGAAGGTATGTTGAAAACCAAAATAGGCCAAAAACTATCCCTTTTGTGCCAAACAGACAGATTATGGATGCCAAGAAAAAAATTCATGAAGACAATTAAAAGCGCTACTCCAGTGAACACACAAATGATAAGAAATCCTTACTGCTGGTACAGAGAAAGTTTTAATGATCAAGCTAGAGAATCGAACCAGCCACAATATCCCTTAAGTCAAAGCCAAGTCCAGAGCAAAACTCTAACTCTCCTCAATTCTGTGAAGGCTGAGAGAGGTGAGGAAGCTGCAGAAGAAAATCTGGAAGCTAGCAGAGGTCAGTTCACGAAGTTAAGGAAACTGTCTGCCTAACAGAAGTTCAAGGTGAAGCGGCAGATACTGATGGAGAAGCTGCGGGAAATTATCCAGAAGACCTAGCTGAGATCATTGATAAAGGTGGCTACATAAACAAGGATCTATATACTGAAAATTATACAATGCTGCAAAAAAAAAATAGAAATTTTAAAAAATGAATAGAAGCATTATGTTCATGGATAGGAAGTCTCAACATAGTTAAGATGTCAATCCCCACCAAATTCCTATACGGACTTAATGTATTTACTATAAGAATTTCAGAAAGATTTTTGTACACATAGAAGAGATTATTAAAAAATTTATGTGAGGAAGAAGGGAACGAAAATAGCAAAAACAATATTAAAAAAAGAACAGAGTAGGAGAAATCAGTGTGCCCAATTCAAGACTTATTAGTTAGCTATAATAGTACCATATAGTATTTGCATAGTGATCTATTATTGCAACAAAAAGGAGAACTCAGAAATAGGCTCTCACAAATAAGGCTAACCAACTTTTGACAAAGGAGCAAAAGAAATTCAATGGAGGAAAGATAGAGTTTTCAACAAATTGTTCTCAAGTCATTCTACATCAAACGCCACCCCCACCAAACAAAGTGAAACTAAACCCATCTCAAAATTAACTCAAACAAAAATTAATTCAAAGTGAATAAATACAGAAAATAAAATTTGTAAACTTTTAGAAAAAAAAATAATGGAAGAAAATATTTGGGATCTAGGGATAGGCAAAGTATTCTTAGACATGACACCAAATGTGTTATCTGTAAAAGAAAAAATATGATAAATTAGAATTCAAAAAATCAAAAAATTTTGTCCTGTGACACCTACCACATGGCTAAAATAAAAAATACTGACAGTGACAAATGCTGACATAAATGCAGAGCAGCTTGGTCAATCATGCATTGCCATTGGGAATATAAAATGATACAACCAATCTGGAAAACAATTTGGCAACCACATAAGAAAAAAAAACAAGCTTGCCATTGCCATACTATACAACAATTGTACCCCCTAAGCATTTATTCCAGAGGAATGAAAACTAATATTGGCACAAAATCCTGTACATGAATTTTGATAGCAACTTGATTCATAATAGTTGAAAATTAGTAAAAAACCTCAGATGTCCTTCAGTGGGTGAATGGTTAAACAAACGAAGGTACATCCATACCAGGAAAAATTACTCAGCAATAAAAAGTAATGGACTATCAATACAAAAAACAACCTGACAAACCTCCAGATAACCATGCTAAGTGGAGAATATATATATAGCAGAAGGTTACATAGAACATGATTTCATTAATAAAACACTTTGATATGACAAAGTTAACCAAATAAATAACAGATTCATGTTTGCAAAGGGATCAAGAGGGGTGATGGTGAGAGTAAAGTGGGTTTGGTGAGACAAGGACAACATGAAAGATCCTTGTGGTGATGGAACTGCTTTGTGTGTTGACTGTCTTCATGGCAATACCTTGGCTGTGGTATTATACTATAGTGTTACAAGATGTTATCATTGGGGGAAACTGAGTAAAGAGTACATAGAATCTCTTCATATTTTTTACAAGTACATGTGAATATACATTTACTTCAAAATAAAAGTTTAAAAATAAAATACAAACTTATGAAATATTTTCTTCCTTAGATCTGTTTTAAGCATGAAAGCAGATGGCTGGTTCATGTTTTCAAAAGCTGATGTGTAATTTGGACTTAGACAAGTGAGATTCTTAAAGTGAAAAAGCACTTAAGGAGCCAAATCTGTTACAAGTTAGCTGCACTGTGTATTGTTTTCCCTCGTAGAAAACTAGGTTTAGGGACTTCCATTTTACTTAACTGTTTTTTCAATAAGAATGTTTAAATTTTCTTAATTAAATAGTTGTTTATTCAGCACCGATCCTACAACAAGGACTATTTTAGGTATAGAAAAGTTGATGTGCAAAAATGATATGCCCAATAGAACGTGACAATAATATATAATATTCAGAACCATGAGCCAAATAAACCTCTTCTTTATCAATTATCTAGCCTCAAGTATTCCTTATAGCAACACAGACTAAGACGCTTAGCAAGACTTCATACAAATCTCCATGTGTTAAAAGTTTTATCTGCACTTAAAACATGGTGCCAGCTAATGATTTTCAAAATGAAAAAAAATTAAACTTAATTTCCGTTCCATGCATAGGCAGTTTTAGGTTAAGTTTTTTGTAAAATCAAATTTTGTGGATTTTTGTATTTTTTAAAAAAGAATTTAGTAAATATCAGAATCGGGTTTGCATGCTACTCTACTTTTCATTCAGCAAATAGCAGCATCTTCAGTTACTAAGAGGAGCATACTTCAAAAAAACTTACTAAATATCTTTTCCAGATTGTCAATATTAATTCCTTTAAATGAAGTCTCTACCTTATTAAATGTGTTTGTTCTTTAAATACTTTCGAAGTGAAAATAATTAAACATTTGCTGAAAAAATAAAACATAGCATTCAGCTCCATAAGCCAGTAATATCCATTAAATAAAAAAGGCAAATAGGAAACACCATAGCTATTTCATGGATAGCTGGGATTTATGTAACCCATATAATTTTTCCTTGCCTTCCGTTCCCTAGTCACACAATAATTTGTCCTTGAATTGCAGACTATCACATTTTTATAGAATTTGTTTGGGTAACTAGAATCGAAAGCTTAGCAAAACATAGTTCTCTTATTTAATATTTTGATGACAAAATTATATTCTTACTTTGTCTAGCTCTTTAAGTGCTCCCTATAAATTCCTTGATAGCTTCTGTTGTTGTAAAAGTTAACATCAGTTTTCTGTGGGTATCATTGTTTGGATGATATAATCACAAAATATTTTATAATGAGAGCACATAATATTTTATAATATTTTAGTTGTCCTTTAAGCTTCACTATTAAATGTTTTTTTAGAACTGAAAGGTAGCAATAACTTAGCATAATTAATTTCGACTGTGAGCCACAGAGATTTAAACGCCTGTTCCTTTTTTATTGAACTCTGCCTAAAAACCAATGTAAGATTTGGATTAAAGCTGTCAAGGACAAATTACACTTAAAAAGAGAGAAAAAAGTGCCTTTTTAAAAAAGGCTATTTCTTTTTAGAAATCTCAACACCTTTGCCATTTATATCACCCGGTCAGTAGCAAGTCAATATGAGACAAGGATTTCTGATTTTGCCAAGTTATTTGTCAATTTGAAGTAGAATAAATTATTCAGAGAGAATTTTCTTCGCATACAAATAGTTTATTTCTCCCTTTTACATATGGGATCCATTATAAACAATTAAATAAGGCATGATCACATAGTACATGCTAGTTTAAATATCAATTTCAAATCCACTACATCTAATCTTTTGTAATAAGCATTCTTGATTGCTCCAATCATTGATGTAGGCTTCTGAAGGGAAAACTGAGGATCAGAAGGGGCTTTTTAAAATTGACATATAATATTTGTACATGTTGATGGGATACATGTAATTTTGTTGCATGCATAGAATATGTAATAATCAAGTCAGGACATTTAGAATATTCCTCGCCTAGACCATTTACCATTTCTCTGTCTTGGAAATATTTCAAGACCTTTCTTCTAGCTATTTTGAAATATACAATTCATCGTTGTTAACTATAGTGACCTGACTCTGTTATTGAACATTAGATCTTATTTTTTTCTGTCTGCATGTTTATATCCATTAATCAATCAGTTTTCATTACCCTATTACCCTCTCTATATACACGTATCCTTCCCAGCCTTTGGTAACTATCATCTTACCCTGTCTCCAGGAGATGAAATTTTTAAGCTCCCACATATGAATAAGTATATGTGATATTTGTCTTTCTGTGCCTGACTTATTTCACTTAACCTAATGACCTCCAGACTAGGCATGGTGGCTCATGCTTGTAATCCCAGTGCTTTGGGAGGCTGAGGTGGGAGGATCATGTGAAGGAAGGGATTCAAGATCAGCCTGGGCAACATACAGAGACCCTGTCTCCCACCAAAAATTAAAAAATATTAGTCATGTGTGATGGCATGTACCTGTAGTCCTAGCTACTCGGGAGGTTGGAGTGGGAGGGTTGCTTGAGGCCAGAAGTTCAAGGCTACAAGGAGCGGTGACTGCTACTGCACGGCAGCTTGAGAACCTGTCCCTAAATAAAAGAACCTGTCTTTAAATAAAAATCCCTAGTTCATCCATGTCCCTACAAAGGACCCAAACTCATCGTTTTTGATGGCTGCATAATATTCCATAGTGTATATGTGCCACATTTTCCCTATCCAGTCTATCGTCGATGAACCTGGAAACCATCATTCTCAGCAAACTGACAGAAGAGCAGAAGATCAAACACCGCATGTTCTCACTCATAGGCGGGTGTTGAACAATAAGAACACATGGACACAGGGAGGGGAGCACTACACACTGGGGTCAGTTAGGGGGAAATAGGGGAGGGACGGTGGGGGATGGGGAGCTGGGGAGAGATAGCAAGGGGAGAAATGCCAGATGTAGGTGGTGGGGAGGAAGGCAGCAAATCACACTGCCACGTGTGTACCTATGCAACAATCTTGCATGTTCTTCACATGTACCCCAAAACCTAAAATGCAATAAAATAAATAAATGGGAAAAATAAAAAATAAAAATGCCTAAAGGCCTCTAGTTCCATCATGTTGCTAAAATAATAAGGTTTCATTTTTATGCCCAAATAGTATTCTATTGTGTATATATACCATTTTTTCTTTATTCATTCATTTGCTGTCAGGTACCTAGGTTCATTCCATATCGTTACTATTTTAAATAGTGGTGCAATAAACATGGGTGTGTAGGTATCCCCTTGATATACAGCATTTCTTTCTTTGGATAATCATCCAGTAGTGGAATTCCTGGATCAAAGAGTAGTTTTATTTTTAGTTTTTTGAGAAACTTTGATGCTGTTTTTCACAGTGGCTATACTAACTTATATTTCAACCAACAGTGTACAATAATCCCTTCTTCAGTACAAGCTTACCAGTATGTGTTGTTTTTGTTTCTTTGATAAGAGCCGTTCTACTGGGATAGAATGATATCCTACTGTGGTTTTGAATTGCATTTTCTTGACTTTAATGCATTTTTTTTAATATACTTGTTGGCCACCTGTATATCTTCTTTTGAGAAATGTCTATTCAGATTTTCAGACTTTTGCCCACGTTTTAAAGAGTTTTTTTTTTTATGTTGAGATGTTTGATTGACTTACTTGTATATTCTGGATATTAGTACCTTGTAAGTGAATAGTTTGAAAATATTTTCTTCCATTATACAGGTTATTTCCTCACTCTGTTGATGATTTCCTTTGCTATGCAGAAAGCTTTTCATTTAACTTAATCCCATTTGCCTATTTTGTTTTTGCTGTCTATACTTTTGAGGTCTTGCTCATAAAATCTTGGCTTAAACCAAGATCCTGGAGTATTTTCCCTCTGTTTTCTTCTAGTAGTTTTATAGCTTTGGATCTTAAATTTAAGTCTTTATGCCTGCTCCCATTTTTCTGAATATGGATATCCAATTTTCCCATAATCATTTATTGAAGAGGTTCTTTTATTAGCCTGTTTTCACATTACTGGAAAGAACTTCCCAGCCTGGCCAACATGGTGAACCCTCATCTCTACTAAAAATACAAAAATTACATTGAGATACCATCTCACACCAGTTAGAATGGCGATCATTAAAAAATCTGGAGACAACAGATGCTGGAGAGGATGTGGAGAAATAGAAACACTTTTACACTGTTGGTGGGAGTGTAAATTAGTTCAACCATTGTGGAAAACAGTGTGGCGATTCCTCAAGGACCTAGAGATAGAAATTCCATTTGACCCAGCAATCCCATTACTGGGTATATATATCCAAAGGATTATAAATCGTTCTATTGTAAGAACACGTGCACACGAATGTTCATTGCAGCACTGTTTACAATAGCAAAGACCTGGAACCAACCCAAATGCCCATCGATGATAGACTGGACAGGGAAAATGTGGCACATATACACCATGGAATATTATGCAGCCATCAAAAACGATGAGTTCGTGTCCTTTGTAGGGACATGGATGAACCTGGAAGCCATCATTCTCAGCAAACTGACAGAAGAGCAGAAGATCAAACACCGCATGTTCTCACTCATAGGCGGGTGTTGAACAATGAGAACACATGGACACAGGGAGGGGAGCACTACACACTGGGGTCAGTTGGGTGGAAATAGGGGAGGGACGGTGGGGGGTGGGGAGTTGGGGAGAGATAGCAAGGGGAGAGATGCCAGATGTAGGTGATGGGGAGGAAGGCAGCAAATCACACTGCCACATGTGTACCTATGCAACAATCTTGCATGTTCTTCACATGTACCCCAAAACCTAAAATGCAATAAAATAAATAAATGAAAAAAGTAAATAAATAAAAATAAAAAATAAATAAAAATACAAAAATTAGTTGGGCATGGTTGTGCATGCCTGTAATCCCAGCTACTGGGGAGGCTGAGGCAAGATAATCCTTTGAACCGTGGAGGCAGAGGTTGCAGTGAGCTGAGATCACGCCACTGAACTCCAGCCGAGGTGACAAGAGCAGTTCTGCAGCTGTTTGTGTCTGTTTATCTGACTGGGTTACTTCAAAAGACCGCTCTTCTAGTTCTGAATTTCTTTATTCTACTTAGTGCAGTCTATTTTTAACCTCCTAATTGAATTTTTTAATTTCACTCATTAAATTCTTCAGTTCCACGATTTCCACGTGGTTCTTTTGTATATCTCTTTGGTGAACTTTTCATTCATACCCCGAATTGCTTTTCTGATTTTTTTGTATTATATTAGTGTTCTATCGTATCTCACTGAGGTTCTATAATATCACAATATTAAATTTTTTTGAAGTATTTGATAAATTTCTTTTTCATTGGAACCTGTTGCTGCAGAATGATTGTATCTTTTTGGAAGTGTCATATTTTCTTACATTTTTGTTTCTTGTGTGCTTACATTCAGATCAGCAAGTCTGTTGTAATAATCAATTCTTTCCCTTTTTTTTTTTTTTCCTTTGGATCAGCTTTCTTAGGGGAAGTCTTTTTTCTGAAAATGCATATATGGTTCTGATTGGTAAGGAGACTTCAGCTTCAAATCTGGGTGTGTGTGATAGTGTAGTCTCTGTGTGATTTCTTTTGCTGTAAACAGCGTCAGTGTGTCTGTACTTTCACAGGTGACTTAGGCCATAGTTGTCAGTGTGGGCTGCGATGAGGCTTTGCTGTTGATGGAGATTCCAGGTAAGCCACTCCTTGAGCCTAGTGGTGGCAGGAGTGAGTTGAGTGTACCTGTCCTTGGGCCCCCAGAGAGTGTATGGAAGCACTAGTGTTAGTAGACTCAGGGCGGGGGCACTTACTGGGCCTCCAGGCAGCTTGCTCATTTGTCAGCAGTGACAGCAGTGGGCCAGGTGGGTGAGCAAGTCCTAGGGCCCTGGGGAAGTGTCCACAGCATGGGTAATGAAAGTAGCAGTCACACGACAACCCTTGGGCTCCAAGGAGGCATGTGCTGGTGTTAGTGGTGGCTGTATTGGGCTGGGCAGGCCAGGCATCTGGTCCAAGTGGTGCATGTGTATGTGTCAGCAGTGGTGGTAACCGTAGCCTGGGGGGACCCATTACCAAGTACCTGGGATGCGTACAGTGATGTCAGCAATAGCTGATGAAGTGGGGCAATCTCAAGGCCTCCAGGAGGCATGCTTTGGCAGCAGTGGAAGGGTATCTGGGCCTGTCGTTAGGCCCTGGGTGTTGTGCAGATGCACCCGGAATGATGCTGCAGAATAACCCCCAAAACCCCAGGCAGTGTGCTCAGATTCTAGAGGGTACAAGCCAGGCCAGATTGACCTTTCCTCATTCCCCCTGCTGCTGTTCATGGGTGCAGGTGTTTTCGAGCATGATGGGGATCATCAGTATACTCCGGTAGTAGCGGCAGTGGCAGCGGCAGCGGTAGAGGCAGGTAGGGAGAGCCTGTGGTCAGGGAGCATGCATGTGCACTGTGCTTCTGCTGCTGGAGGAGGTAAGATTTCTGTTAGTGGCCGTGGTCCTGAGCAGGCAGCTCTCGGGCTCTGGGGAGTGCACACTTTGGCTGCCTTTGGTCTGAGGGAAGCCTCAGATGCACTCCTCATTCCAGGGTGCAGGACACTGTGTGTGCTAGAGTGCTGCATATCCTGCCACTCCACTTGGTCCAGCCAGCACTGTGCCTCTGAAGCCATAAGTAGACATAAGGAGATGTCAGTGGAGCTCTAGGATGTGGAGAGGCAGTCACTGTTGGGCCCCGGGGCAGGTGCAGCCTGTTTGAGGCTGGACTCTCAAAACGGAACCACGCTGCAGACACTTGGGGGTCAGGGGATGTGTGGGACCTAATTTGAGCTCTCTGTCTGGAGCAATATTGTCATGTGAACTCCCACCCACCCCCATACTAGCCTCAGGCTCACAAGGGGCCAGGGGCTCTCTCATGACTAGAATTGCAGGAGTCCATTATGGGAATGTGGACCACTGGGGATCTCTCACTTAGCCTTTCCCCACACTGGGAAGTGTCTCTTGGTTCTCAGCTGGTCCTGGCCAGACCATTCTCACTTCCCTTTCCTTCTGTGCCTATGGGGTTTCCCATCACTTTTCTGCTAAATTCCTGTGTTCTCCCTTGGATGCTCTAGGTGAAGTGTGATTATCTGCTCACTATTTTGGTTATTCTTTTTGGATGAAGCAAGAGCCAAATACCTCTCTAGTCAGGCTTCTTGATGCCCCCATGAAGATCAGAAGTTTGAAAGTGACTTGCATCATACAGCAGTATAAACTTCTTATTTAATCTGCATTAGGTAGGATGGTCTATGATGGTTTCACACTCATCAAAATAATTTACATTTTAAAAAAAAATTTATTTGTTTTCTGTGATCAGTGCTGAATGAGGACTTTTTTTTATTGCAGAATCCCCCCAACGTTTTTATTTATTCATTTTCATATTATTTAGTATGATATTAAGTACAAAATATTTAAATAGACACTGACAGAAGCAAAAATTACAAAACATAAATTCTTGCCTTGATTGATTTATGACTTCACAATGATAACTAATAAAATCCATGTCTATACCGTTTATTGAGCACTGTCTAAACACCAGATGCAGATGCATATGTGTGTGTTTGTGTGTGTGTTATTTCATTTAATCATTACCATGAGAAAATACTATGAGAAATGTATTGTTATTATCTCCATTTTCACACGGGAAAAACTGAAAGACAAGGAAGTTAAATAACTTACAAAAGTATAAAATATGTACTAAAACTTTAGAAAATTTAGCAGTCAGTAAATGGACGTTCCAAAGTTGTAGTTAGCAGAGATTTTTCGTTTTTTTTTTTTCCTTTTTCTTAAAACCAAGATATAGGTCCTAGGGCTTCCTTGTGCAGTCCTGTGACTATTTGCTATAAAAGATTTGCCTGGGGATTTCACAGAAGCATTAACTAACTCATAACATTTCTTGTCTTTCCCTCTGTCTTTTCTCCAGTAGTATTTCTCTCTAAGTAGAAACCTGTGTATTCAAACCATATATTCATCCCAGGATTTCTGATGCTCAGATAGAGTAGAGTCCTAGTACCAAAGACTTTGATTCAATTTTCTTAGATAAGGAATCAACATTATCAATACTCTACAAACTCTTCCAGAGAATAGGAAAAAAATGGAAGGAATTCTTAACATATTTAGGAACCTGACACTATTTTTAGAGAAAAAAACTATAAGCCAATAATTCATAAACTTCATTTCAAAAATTATTCCAAAATATTAGCAAATTGAATCTAGTGACACACTGCACGGATGATATATTTTAACTACTTAGAATTTATTACAGGTATAAAATACCTTAACACTTTAAAATCAATTAATGTATTTTACCAATTTAACAAAAATATGAAAAAAATATAGGATTATCCTATTTGATACAAAATGATGTAATTGAATACTCATTCGTGGTTTTAAAAAACTACTTTAGGAAACTGGAATAGAAGAAATTTTTCTTAATATGATAAACAATATACCTACAAAAAAAAAAAAAAACAAGAGCAAACATCATAATAAACTGTAAAATGTTGACTGAATATATTAACAGACAGGGGTTTCAATCCAGACCCTAACAGAGGGTTCTTGAACCTCACACAGAAAGAATTCAGGGAGTGTCCATAGAGTAAAGTCAAAGCAAGTTTACTAAGAAAGTAAAGAAATAAAGGAAGGCTACTCCATAGGCATGTGCTGCTCAACTGAGTATAACTTACAGTTATTTTTTGATTAAATACTAGACAAGTGGTGGATTATTCATGAGTTTTTCAGGAAACGGATGAGAAATTCCCAAAACTGAGGTTTTCTCCCCATTTTAGATATAGCGTAACTTCCCAACATCGCCGTGGCATTTGTAAACTGTCATGACACTAGTGAGAGTGTATCTTAGCAAGCTAATGCACTATAAGTAGCCATCAATGAGCAGTGAGGACAATCAGAGGTCACCATTTTCCTCACATCTTGGTTTTGGGGGGTTTTGGCTGGCTTCTTTATGGCATCCTGTTTTATCAGCAAGATCTTTGTGACCTGTATCTTGTGGGAACCTCCTGTCTCGTCCTTTGACTTAGAATGCCCAACCTCCTGGGAATGCGGCGCAGTAGGTCTCAGCCTTATTTTATCCAACGCCTATCTAAGATGGAGCCACTCTGGTTCAAACACCTCTGACAAACAATTTCTTCTTCTTTTTTTTTTAAATTATACTTTATGTTCTAGGATACATGTACAGAAGTTGCACGTTTGTTACATAGGTATACACGTGCCATGGTGGTTTGCTGCACCCATCAACCCATCATTTACATTAGGTATTTCTCCTAATGCTCTCCCTCCCCTTACCGCACAGGCCCCAGTGTGTGACGTTCCCCTCCCTGAGTCCATAGGTTCTCATTGTTCAAGAGGGAAAACGTGGTGTTTGGATTTCTGTTCCTGTGTTAGTTTGCTGAGAATGATGATTTCCAGCTTCATTCATGTCCCTGGAAAGGACACACTCATTTTTTATGGCTGCAGAGTATTCCATGGTATATATGTGCCAAATTTCCTTTATCCAGTCTATCATTAATGGACACTTGGGTTAGTTCCAAGTCTTTGCTATTGTGAATAGTAAAATACTTTCTCTGGAGATCTGGCCCAAGAAGAGTATGCCTGTTATCACCGCTTCTATTCAAAACTAACCTAGGGGAACTTGTCAGTTCAATGGGACAAAAGAAAGATGTCTTTAGTATTGTTTTCAAAAAAGTTAATTAAAAAAAATTTTACAATACTCAGAAAAACTTGAAATATATGTAAATTTAGTAAGGTCGTTTGATATAAAGACAATATATTGTGATTTTATAAACCAGCAACAGAGAAGTTTATTTCAAAAAAAACCTTTTACAATATTTTTAAAAACAAATACCCAATAATAAAGCTATTAAAAATAAGCAACTAAACATAAGATTAAGATTTTAAAAAATTGAGACATAACAGGTTCATAATTAGTAAGATTCAATAATAAAAATATGTAGATTTTTTCAAACTAATCTGTGAACTCAGTGCATCTCAATTTTTCAAATTTCCATCAGGATTTTTTTGCAGAAATTTGCTAGACAATTTAAAAAGGTATATGAATATGCAGGATCAAGAAGAGCTGAAAAATCTTTCAGGGGAAGAATAAAGCTGCATTGCTCAGACTGTCAATATCAAAATCAATTGTAAAGCTAAAGTAATTAAGACTGTGATATTCTTGTACAAATAGAGAAACTGGCTAAAGCATAGAACAAGGAGCGTAGAAATGCGATGGGAAAATCAAATGCAAAAGAGGAAAATGTGGCCTTTTAAATAACTGGTACTGGATCCATTGGATGGCTACCTAGAAAACAATGTGTCTTCAACCTCACATTACATCATGTCCCATCTGTGCCCCAGTGAAAAGTAAAGCTTTCATTTAAAAAAATTACATAGGAAGACATCTTCATGAGCCTAGAGTAGGCAACAAATTCTTTAATGGAATATGAAATGTGCTGACTATGAAAGACAAAATGATAAACTAAACTATATTATATTTAAGAACTTCTATTAAACTGAGACCACTAAGAGAGTACAGAGGCAAGGCGCAACACGCGAAAAAATATTTGTCTATGCAAAAAGCTGTTTATCCAGAATATTTATTTTAAAAAATATACTCAAGGTACAAACGGGAAGTGAAAAATACATGTACAGAGATTCCACAGAAGAGAATATTCAAATATTCCATAAACATAGGAAAACATGCTCAACTTCAACAGTCATCAGGAAAGTTTAAACTTTAGCAACCACCACATGCATGACAAGATGGCCAAAAGGAAAAAGAAAATTGTAAAATTCTATGGAAAAATATGGAGCAGCCACAATTCTCATATAAAGCCATGGGACTGTACGTTGTAGATTGGTACATTACCTTCAGGGAAATTTCTGGAAGCCTCTACTGAAACTGAACATAGGAATAAGCTATGACTCAACAATCCTACTTGTTATTGTGTAACCAAAAGTACAAAGTAACATGGCCCAGAACTCAAAACTGCTCAAATATCCAACAACAGTACAACAGATAAAATACACTGTTGGATATTCACACATTGAAATCCCTGAAAGCAATGAGAATTATGATCTCCAACTACATGCAGCAATAAAAAAGAATCTCACCACCATAATATTGAGATAAAGAGGCCAGGCACAAAAAGTACATACTGCCTGGTTTTGTTTATATAAAACATAGAAATAAGCAATCTTAATCTGTGATGTTAGAAGCTAAGTGATTATGTTTAGGGTAGTCAGGACTGAATAACAATGAATGAAAGGGCATGGATGGTGGAGAAACAGGTGGCTTTCAAAGGACAGTGATATTAATTTTTTTAATCTGGGCCCTGGTTACACAGGTGTGATCAGTTTGTGAAAATTCTGCTGGCCATATAGAGTGTACTAGTCAGGGTTCTCTAGATGGACAGGACTAGCAGGATAGATGTATATATGAAAGGGAGTTTATTAAGGAGTATTGACACACATGATCACAAAGTGAAGTCCCACAATAGATCATCTACCAGCTGAGAAGCAAGGAAGCCAGTATGAGTCCCAAAACCTCAAAAGTAGAGAAGCTGACTATGCAGCCTTCAGTCTGTGGCAAAGCCCCTGGCAAACCACTGGTATGGGTCCAGGAACCACAAACCTGAAGAAGTTGGAGTCGGATGTTTGAAGCAGGAAGCATCCAGCACAGGGGAAAGATGGTGGCTAGAAGACTCAGGCCAGTCCAGCCCTTCCACGTTCCTCTGCCTGCTTTTGTTCTAGCTGCACTGGAAGCAGATTAAATAGTGCCCACCTGAATTGAGTATGGGTCTGCATTTCCCAGCCCACTGCCTCAAATGTTAATCTCCTTCAGCAACACCCTCACAGGCACACCCAAGAACAACACTTTGCATCCTTCAATCCAATCAAGTTAACACTCAATACTAACCATCACATAGAGTTTGGTGTGTGCATTTGTGCATATATATGTATACTTCAATAAGTATAAGAAATTCTAAAAATAATTTAAAAAGAAAAGCCACCACCTGCATAGTACTCAAAAATCACAAGATTCTAAAACAATTAAAAATTATAAGTTTGAATTCACAGAGAGTGATTTGAAGAAAGGTAATTAACAAATTTTGGTTTAAGACATAGTTGTCTTTTATGAGCCTAGTTTTACTTTCTGCCTCTTAATATAATGACTAGTTTTATTAAAAATCATTTTTAATTAAACTTTTCCACATTTGTGCAATTCCAGTGATGAATTTGTAAACTGGTTGTAACAAATGTTTGCCACCTGGTATTTTGTAGGAGTGGGAAAGTGTGAAACAAAATCAGCCAACAATTATAGGTGATTTTTACTACAAAAAATCAAATATTACTATAGGCATTTTGTGGTTATATGGAAAATTTTAATTCCAAATGCTTAATCAGAAGCACAGTGCATTTTTGGATAACTATCATAGCCTTTTTCACCCCGTATCTTAGGCAATAGTTTTAGATTCATTTGTGAAATTTTTCCACTTCTACTCATAGTTCTGTGTCCAAGCACTAGACTGAAATATCTCATTTTTCTTGGAAAAATTTAGTAAAATCTAGAGTAGGTCCAAGGGCAAGCTGTTACATGATAAAAAGAGTCTTCAGTCCCTCCAACCTTCCCATTTCACCATGCCCCTACACATCCATGCATGTGCACACACATGGTGTGTACCCTACACATCCACGCATGTGCACACACATACAGACACATGCACACACACATGCACACATGCATTCTTATCCACTACTATTATAGGTGTCTTGTGTCCTCCAGACCCGTGCCCATGGAGGAATCACACTCTGTTTGTCCTTCAGGAGCTGACTGTCATGTCAAATTTCTCCTACCCTTACCGACAATAAAACATGCTAATGTTTAATTTCATGCTCTTTGGACGAGGTGTACTTTCCAAAAGGGCAGCCAAAATTAATATGTCCTACAATCACATATATAAAATGCAATGGCCCTTACTTCTCCTCCAAGGGAAATGCATCTCCCACAACAGTCCTTTTGAGACTAGGCTTTAACTGCAATGTACAATGTTTATGATGAACTCATTAGACTCCACTGAGCATTCACAAGAGATTTTGGGGGCAGCATGAAACTCTCCCTGCCCTTCTTATATTTTTATAGGAGTATCTAGCCTATGGCAGATCTTGTGCAACCTACTCTTAAGTGATAATACTTCAGTATTTGCCACCTTCTTTTAAAAGACTGTCAAAATAAATGTCAAAGATTGACAACACTGAAATAGTTGTATATTAAAAACAAATAAGCAAATTTGAAGATCAATTGTTCAGAATCAATTAAATAGTGAAAAGTTAGCCATCTTGCTTTAATTTTCCAAAGTACAAAAATTTACGTATATTTGTCTAATTTTATAGAATCTATCTTTTGTGAAGTAAACTACTTGAAAATTTATTCTATTGGATGATATTTTTTGTTTTATTTTTCTAATATGGCCTAGAAATGCTAAGCTTGTTGGAATGTTCTGACCTTTGAAATTAATAACTCTGTTTGAAATAATTGAGCAGAATGGTTTACTATATAAAAGAATGGATGACATAAGTTTTATTCAGAATATTGGAATAGTAAAATATTATTTTTAAACTTTCTTACTTAAAAACATAGTCAAAAAATTTGTTTAAAGTCTATGTGAAGATCTTCCTGTAGAAAGGCAAAACTATCCCTTTAGGCTAAAAACAAGATCTCTATTCTGTTATGTCATTTTCTCAGCACGCAAGTGAATGCTATACATATGAAAACCAGTTCTTTTGAGAACCTCATCTATTTTACAAAGTTACTTAAGAAGATTTTGTGGGAATTTTCAGTTGGATATAATCAAAAAGAGAAAAATGAAATACTCATTATGACTCAGCAGTTGTTGTAATGCATGAATGCTCCAAAGGTCTTGACATTTATTTTCTTAGAAGAGTATTCACTTTCTCATGATTTATTTATAATACAAAAGAATAAAGTACAACAGATACACAGCAAAACATTTTGTATTATTGAATAAGGCAAAGAATGACGACGGGTGGGATAAGGCAGATAGTAAGTCAAGGTCACTGGGGACTAAGGTTGTGGCCCTGAATAAAGTCTTTAATAGAATCTTTATATGGAAACTTTAAGAGGTTACTGGAATCAGGCATTTGGAAACACAGAATGGGAAAGTCAGATATCATGAAACTAACAGAGGCAGGAAAGAGAGAATTCCAAGAATATTGTTTAGTGAAAATGGCAAGTTGTAGCAAAACATATGAAATATATGAAAAAATGACTGCAAAAATGCTCATAGCATTACTATATATGAGGCTATCTGCTGTATGTTTTTATGTTTCCCTTCTTATTTTATTTTCTCCTCCATCTATTGGTAAATAAATATTTTTTAAACCTCTCTTGGCGTCATCTGAAAGGTTTGTATGAAGCGTTACTGTTACAGACTTCCAGAGAAAGAATAATAGGATTTTGAAACAGAGGTGGAATCAAATAGCTACTTTAGATTTAGAGATAAATTATTATTATTCATCAATTTTTAGAGGGAGAAAGTATTCATGTATTAATTTTAGAATAGCGAAAATGTTTTAACGTCAATAAAATAAATCACGAATTCAGCCACAAAAGCAGAAATGAGAAGCCATGAACCCTAAACAGGTTAGAAGTAAGTAGCAAGGGTAAAGTGCAGTGCGTACAGAAAGAGTTTCAGTCTCCAGATCCCAGATCTACAGCGCTTGCCTTCTCACTCACTCAACAGGCACTGATTTACCTGCAATGTACCCGGAACATACAGCTGCTGGGGCTTTGATGGCTCCTGACTTTGGGGGAAGACAGGCTATTAAATTACAATAGGAGATGAGCTTCTTGGCAGTCTATACTCTGTAGTCCTACATGAAATAATAAAACTTTATTTTTGCCCTATGTGGTAAGGAGATAATATAGGAAAAGATTCTTGGAGGAAGGACTTAATAAAGTGCAGAGGGATTTAGAGACACTACTTCAATTTGGACGTTAAAGATATTGGCCTAAATCAGATCACCTCACTGAATAAAATGTAACCTAGAAAATCCTTGAAATTGGAGTTGCCGGAGATGGAAGCTGATCTCCGCTCAGCAAAAACGGTTTCCTTCTGGTGGCAACTCTGAAAGTATCATGAGAACTACAGACTCAGTAGCATAAAGAGATATTTTTCATAGTCTGTGTGTCCATATAAATTTTTACCAACTTTCAGTGGCCTGTGATATTTCACATGGTCATCGAACCTGAGAAGCAATTACTATGTCCCTGGAGATGACAAACTGGTGTGCTTCTTATAATTGCTGACATTACCAGAAACAATATTGTGTATTTTTGAGATAACTAGTGTCTATATTTTCATAGAAATAATTTCTACTAAAAGTTAGCTTTTTTTTAGTTGCATCTACTTCCTAATTTCCCAGCGGGCTCAAGTAGAAGTATTGCAGATTTTTCCCTAAAGGTGAAGCGCATTCTGATTCACAGCCATGCCTAATCAAAGCCAGAAAAATATTTGGGAATAATTTGGAATAGCAGCTGAAACGAAGAATTAGTGTGCAGTAGGTTTGATGATATGCCCACTAAATGAAATATATAAACCTTGGCTTATGATTCTGTTTCCAGTTTGATATTTTGTCAGAACCTGCCAAAATTCGAAATGGTTTTCCTCTCTTGGCCTTCCATAACTTGATTACTTTAATTGGGACCAGATGATAATTTTAAGTGCTTGGGACTAGATGATAATTTTAAGTAAACAAAGGGTAGAGACTGGTGAAATTATTTCCCTAATTGAAATTCTTAAATATAACATCAAGATATTATCTAAGGTGCCTCTCCTGTCTTTTTGAAAGTGAGATTCTTCAACTGTCAAATAGTTGCTAAAAACAAACAAACAAAAAAAAACAAGAACAAACCCGGACTTAGATAAAGAAACTGTCGTAATAGCTTTCGTAAACTATTGTAATAGTTACTGTATTGTTCATGTATTTTGCCCATGTTATCTTTGGATTATTTCTTTTCTTGTTCTCAATGTCAAAAGTCAGCAAGTGTCTCACAATAAAACAAAAAGAGGCCTGTAAGACTAAAAAGGTTGTTTTTTTCAATGGTAACGTCATCCAAACCATAGAATTTCACAGCCAGGATATTGGCATTGATGTGTCAAGATATAGAACATTTCAATCACAAGAATCCTTATGCTGCCCTTCTATGGCCACACCTATTTCTCTTCTAATTACACCTCTCTTTTACTTACCCATTTTTTGGCTACTTAACCCTGGCAACCACTGATATATTCTTCATCCCTATAATTTTGTCATTTCAAGAATATTATGTGATGGAATTATAGAGCATTTAACCCTTTGAGATTGCTATTTTTTTCACTCAGCATAATTTGGGTAGATTCATTAATGATGTTATAAGTAGCGATATGTTGTTTCTTTATTGTTGAGTAGTATTCCGTTGCATGAATGTACCACTGTCTTTGCATTCATCAATTGAAAGAAACACTGTTTTCTAATGTTGGCTATTATAAATAAATCTCCTATAAAAAATTTGTGAACACACTCTTTGTGTGAAATAATTCTTCATTTTCCTGGAACCAGTACCCAAAGTGCCTTGCTGGGTTGTGTGGTAATTATGTATTTAGTTTATTACCAAGAAGGTGAAAATGGTTTCCCATGGTGATCATATCACTTTATCATTTTGTGCTCCCACCAGCAATGGGAGCATAAGTCACCAGGTTGAGTCACATTTACATCAGCATTTGACATTGTCAGTATTTTTTATCTTGGCCTCTGGTAGATAAGTAGCAACAACTCATTAGGGTTTTGATTACATTCCCCTAGTGGTAAATGATGTTGGATATCTTTCCATGTACTTATCTGCAATATACATATCCTCTTTGTTGAAATATCTGTTCATGTGTTTTGCCTGTGTTATCTTTGGATTATTTCTCCTTTTTCTATTTAATTTTGAAAATTGTACTGGTTTTCTAGGGCTGCCACAACAAACTAGCACAGACGGAGTGGATTAAACAGCAGAAATTTATTTTCTTCCAAGTATGGAAGCTAGAAGAACAAAATAGAAATGTCAGCTGGGTTGGTTTCTTTTGAGGCTGCTGTCCTTGGCTCGTACATGGCAAAGGAAGCCGGTCTGTGTCTTCTTATGGTCTTTCCTCCATATGTTTCTCTCTCCTAAATTTTTCTTTTTATAAGAAGATGAGGCATATTGGATTAGTACCCATCCTTAAGTCCTAATTTTAACTTAATTAACTCCTGAATGGCACGATCTTCAAATATAGTCACATTCTGATGGATTGAAGTTTAAAACCTCAACACACGAATATTGGGGTGACACATTTCAGCTTAAAAAATGTATTATATATTCTAGATAATGTATCCTCTCCAAAAGTCTGGTATTTCCAATGTGATAGTATTAACAGGTGAGTCCTTTAAAAGATCAATAGGGTTGGGAGCAGTGGTTCATGCCTGTAATCCCAGCACTTTAGGAGTCCGACGTGGGCAGAACATCTGAGGTCAAGCATTAGACACCAGTCTGGCCAACATGGTGAAATCCCCGTTTCTACTAAAAATACAAAAATTAGCTGAGCATGGTGGTACGTACCTGTAATCACAGCTACCCAGGAGGCTGAGGCGGAGGAATAGCTTGAGCCCAATAGGCGGAGGTTTCAGTGAACCGAGATTGTGCCACTGTACTTCACCCTAGGTGACAGAGGGAGGTTCCGTCTCAAAAACAAAAACAAAAAAATGTTATTAGGCCATGAAGGCTTTTCCCTCATGAATTCAGATCAGTGCCTTTGCAAAAGATGCATCATGCAGCATTCAGCTAACGTGCTTTCCCACTCTTGACATGTGAGAATGCAGCAAGAAGGCCCTCACAAGATCCCAGTGCCTTGATCATGAGCTTTGCCACCTCCAGAGCTGAGAGGAAATAAAATTCCCTTCTTCCTAAATTACTTGGCCTCTGGTATTTTGCTTCAGCAGCACAACTGAACTAGGACAATTATCTTTTGTCAGATACGTGGTCTACAAATATTTTCTCCCCATCTGGAGGTTCCCATTTCATCCTCTTAACAGACTCTTTCACCAAGCAAATATTTTAAATTTTGTTAAATTCTAATTTACCAACATTTCCATTTATACTTGTATACTGGTAGTTTTTTTTATTATGAATAGATGTTAAATTTTGATTTTTCTGCATGAATTGATATAATTATGTAATACTTCTTTAGTCTGTAAACAAGGTGGATCACACTGATTTTTTTAAATATTGAACTAGTCTTGAATTTTTGGAATAAACCCTACTTCTTGTAGCATTCTTTTTTTACACTGTTGAATTCTATTTGCACATATTTTTTTAAGAAATTTTGAGTCCATTTTATGAGGAATATTGATTGATGGTGCCCTTTTTTGGTATTGTCTTTGCCTCCTTTTGCTGTTGGGCTAATTTCATAAAATAAATTGGGAAGAGTTCTCTCCTTTTCTGTCTACGTTATCTTCCCAGAATCAGAAGTCTTTCCTTAAGCTTTTAAGGTTAACTTAAAAATTGTGTTACTCTTTTTAATTCTAATGAATTCTAAAAATCACTCTTAGGGAAATTTTTATAGCTTGATAAAATACATATTTTGAATCTTATACATTGCATTTATAAACTTAATATATTCAACTTTTTCCCCTTTTAATAACTTTAAAAACCTTTAGTAAGCAAAATGTTTGCCATATTTAAACTATTATAATTTTTTCAATTGCTTACAAACATATCCAAATTATCTTTTATATTTCTAATTAAAACTTGTAACAATAAAATCACTTAATTGTATACTTTTATTGGAATTACAAGACTATTGTGAATAATATGTCAAAATATCTTAAATAGTTAAAACATTTTAAACCACGATAAACATATTTTTCTGAACTTAAAAGATTTGTAGTAAAGTGGGCTTTTTTATCTTTGTACAAAAGTCTGAATCTTTCCAGGATAGAAAAAAGATTTCAAGCAGACTCACTAAAGAAACAATTTTATCATTCCAAGCATATAAGGATTCCCATGTCAACAGCTAAATTTACGCATTGACTGAATGTTTGGGCAAGGGTATAGAACTCAAAGCTGTGACTATCAAGAGTAACTTTTCTCACTGCAAAATGGACAGGTTGAATCCCTCATAGGTGGTTGGTCTTTCTTGGATTCAAGATATGCCATTAATTAATTCTTCTAATTGATTTCAATCTGATGCTTCACTCAGACTGTAGCTAACTGCATTCAATGATGAGTTTGATTTTCCTATTTTCCTATATATTTGTTATTGTTATATTTTAATTCCTTCTCACATGGAGCTAAAGGCATGTAAAATTCGATACTGTATACCCTTAAACGTATTTTTCTTACTTCTTTTAGCTTTGCCACCTAATTTGAGCTGATAGATTTCCTGTGACTTTTACATTTTCCTGTTTGGCACTTTTTCATCATTACACACATGTATATTTAAAAGGACCGTGCAGTGTGCTGACAAACTGCTAGTTGGATAACTAACCAAAACACATAGTACTATGAATCCACTTCATATATAGTGGGTCACTCTGCTACCTAGAGCCCAAGTGTAGCCTTGGCCACTAAATTAGATTATTTTCCTCAGACTGAGTTTACTGAAACTCATTAGAAATTATAATTAACATTGATTGGTGTGGCTTCCTGGATTACAGTAATTCTCCAGCAAGCAGGTGTATTCTTTCTTCTGGCTTTAAGGGGAACTACTTCACCTACATAATTATCATTTGCTCTAAAGGGGGCTTTCAATAATGATACTTTGAATTATTTTACACCCTAAATATGAGAACATGTTTCAAACTTAGACAAACATACGACATTTACCCCAACCCACTGCTGCAAAATGAGCTCAGCAAGGTGTGAGCCAATCAGAGCCCTGCTCTGATTTTCTACAAAGTATTGTGGAGGGTAACAGTCTCTTCACCTCCAGCAACAAAGCTGCCAGAAAGTGAGCCTAGCACTTCTTGTGGCCCATCTGCCATCACACAGTGAAAAGTGGTCAGTGGTAGAAGAATGTTAAGATAATACACAGAAGACCAGAAAAGGGAGGGAAAGAAAGAAAGCCCTAGTGATGTAATGGTTGTTTTTCTAGTAATTTCCTTTGGCGTTTCTGTAATTTCTGAATACATAAGCCAATGTATCCCTCAGTTTGCCTAGAGGGTTTTGGGTTAGATCTTTGTCACCAGCACCAAGTACAGATCTAATTACTATAGTCACAGCTTTTTCCCTTCCTCATGTGACAGCTTTCTGCTCATTTCCCTTTTGACCTAGACTCTTACTCATTTGAATTATAAATACATGAGATTTGTCTTAGATACTATATCTAGTTTTTAAACTTCGTAATCAGAAAACATTCTACAATACTCAAAGTAAAGCACCAACATGCAATGTCTG
The DNA here is from genome assembly GCF_009761245.1 of Sapajus apella. Lineage (NCBI taxonomy): Eukaryota > Metazoa > Chordata > Mammalia > Primates > Cebidae > Sapajus > Sapajus apella. Next base: position 2,268,899 of record NW_022437041.1, on the reverse strand, counting down.
ATATACTATTTGTAAATTGAAAACAATTCACCTTTTTAAAGGATTATTATGCTATAAGGATGTGGTTATCTTCTTGATTTGTTAAGTTTCCAGTAGTGTTATAAAATGTTAATTAATATGATTCTATTTCCAGAAAGAGCATCATCTATGGCATTCATTCATTCTAAACCAAAAAAGTCAGATAAAAAGAAGCATAATTTGTCACTGTGTCTTTCTAGAATTTGCTTAGCATCCCAATTTTTTACATTTGCTTTTTTTCTTCCATTCCGTTTATAGTATTCCAAAACTGCCAAGAAATTATCCCCTCAAAGAAATTAAGATCATATTCTTAATAGCTATGCTCAGATAACGATACTAATCTATGCCTTACAGAGTTATTCTAAAGATAAAATGAGTTGTCTTTGTCTCTCCAGTTACCCTGAAAAGCTCCTTGAAAGTAAGAATCCTGTCTTTTGGTTCTTTTTCCTATACACTGTGTCCCCAGAGCACTTCCTTTTCATACAAGTTTCACAAAATTGTTTTCAACCAATTAAAACTATAGTATAAGTATCTTCCTTTCTGAGCATTTCAATCCGACAGGCTTTTGTTGGATAAAGTGAGGTAGATGTCCAGAACGAAGGTGGAGAGGCGTTGCCTCAATGAACACCCTAAGCAGGGTGAGGATAATAACACTGCAGAAGAAACAGCGTGGCTCTGGGAGTTGGCATTCAAACAGTGTGGCAAGGGTTGTTGGAGTTCACGAAGGCTGAGGAGACGGCCCACACAATTGTGAAGGAAAGCGTCCAGGCAAGGAGCTTAGGAGCCTGAGCAGGGAGATGACGGCCTCTACGCAGAAGAGGAAGTCAAAGCAGAGGTGGGAGATTGGATACATACAAGATGATTGATTGGGTTAAAAACCCAAAGCTCCATGAGGAAATGGATTCTTTCTAGTTTGAGTCAGGGGAAGTACAAGATGAGCCTGGAACATATTTTACTTTCAGAAAGTAAGGAAGTGCTGAAAGAAAAAAGCAAACATCTCAGAAGCACAGAGTAGCCAGCTTGAATGAATATAAACTGGCCAGATCCAGGGACAATTTGAGCATCAAAATAAATAATGATAGCAATGGATTGGAACTAACGGAATAAAAAAAGTATGAGTGCCTATGGTATGAAAAAATAAATGAATAAATGAACATTTTAAAAGGGAGGATTATTTTCATAGATTCAGAGTAACTCTACGTAATACTTACTAATTTGAAAGGGAAAAAGTCTAATTCTAAAATTGAGGATCCTGGCAGATACCATCTTAAACAAGTGATCCAAGTAAACAGCATCAGTGATAAAACAAACTGAAACCATGTGTCACCTGATAGTACGTACGAGAAACAAAGCATTACATAAAACCCCTGCCAAAGATGAATCTAGAGACGAGGAAACATCAGGCAATCCCAGATTAAGTGGTAGTCCACAAAACAACTCGGCAGTCATCCTCAAAAATGTGAAGGTAATGAAATCAAGGTAACACTGTGGAACTGTTGCAAATTGAAGAAGACTAACAACTAAATGTAGTGAGGGATTCTGAACTGAAACCCTTTGTCATGTATAAATTACACAGGGAAACTGGAAAAATTAGAATAGAAACTAAGGATTAGGCAGTACAGTAGTATGTATCGTTGTTAATTTTCTGGTTTTGATAGTCATGGTTACTAAGGAGGATACCCTTGTTCGTTGTGCTAAAAACTGTATACTACTGCTAAATACTACCAAGAGCTGTTAAAAACCCAACCCCTATGGGAAACAGTGTGGCGATTCCTTAAAGAACTAAAAGTGGATCTGCCATTTGATCCAGCAATCCCTCTATTAAGTATTTATCCAGTGAAAAGATGTCACTATATGAAAAGGATATTTGCACAGGCACATTTACAGCAGCACAATTTTCAATTACAGAACATCAAACCAGCCCAAATATGACCATCAATCAACTAGTGGATAAAGAAAATGTGGCGCATACACACACACACACACACACACACACACACACACACATGTACACCATGGAATATTACTATACTATATACAGACACACCGTGGAATACTACTCAGCCATAAAAAGGAGTAATGGCATTCACAGCAACCTGGATGGAATTGGAGACTATTATTCTAAGTCAAGTATCTCAGGAATAGAAAAACAAACTCCATATGTTCTCATTCATAAGTGGGAGCTAAGCTATGAGGAGGATGCGAAGGCACAGGAATGATACAATGTACTTTGGGGATCCAGGAAAAGGGTGGGAGATGGGTGAGGGATAAAAGACTACACATTGGGTATTGTGTACACTGCTTAGGAGATGGGTCCACCTAAATCTCAGAAATCACTGCAAGAGAACTTCTTCATGTAATCATACACCACCTGCTGCTTAAGAAACCTATTAAAGTAAAAAATAAATTAATGTTAAAAAAAGAAAAATTGCAGCCGGGCAAGGTGGCTCACACTTGTAATCCCAGCACTTTGGGAGGCCAAGGCGGGCGGATCTTGAGGTCAAGAGATCGAGACCTTCCTGGCTAACATGGTGAAACCCCGTCTCTACTAAAAATACAAAAATTAACCAGGCGTGGTGGCACGCCTGTGGTCCCAGCTACTCGGGAGGCTGAGCGGAAGAATCGCTTGAACCCAGGAGGCAGAGGTTCAGTGAGCCCAGGTTGTGCCACTGCACTCCAGCCTGGTGAGAGAGCAAGACTCCATCTCAAAAAAAAAAAAAAAAAAAAAAAAAAAAACGAGAAAAGAAAAATTGCTAAAATTTGTCAACACAAAAAGACAGAGTATAGAAGAATAAGTATAATAAAATATCAAACAAATTCAGAATGTCAACAAACCCAGAAACAGACTATATTTTAAAAATGAGTAAAATGCAGGTGACCTTGAATGACAAAAAAGAAAACATAAATAAAAAATAAAAACCACCTATGTTCTCATTTCTAGGACTAAGGTATTAGAGTGTTATGTGGTAGCAGATTGTCAATTTCATCTCAAATGAGTCAGAAAAAAAATATTCCTTATCTGGTACTTCCAACTTTTTTAGTTTAAAATTGTTACAAAGTTAATAAGAACACTGTTTACTAACATTATAAAACGTAAAATACCCTAAAATATATCACTGTCACAATAAACACAAATAAAATTATTATAGAAATACTATTTCATGTGCAGTTTATCTACCTGGTTAAGTATTAACCTTCTAGACAGAAGTTAATGTCATCTTTTTAGATAAAAGGCAAACCAACCACTTTAAAATAAAATGTACAAAACAGAAACAGCTTATTTGTGTCAAGTAATTGTATCATTCTGTAAGATGCATAAGGGACTTGGTTCAATTTTTCACTTTTTCTCCTGTGCATTGCACTTGGAAATAAAAACATAGCTATTTCAATTCCCTTCACACACCATGTTGTAATTATGAGTTTCTTGTCTGCCTACCATATTATGAGTATCTAAAGAGCGGAGCCTTGTCTTACTCAGCTTTGCATAGCTGGGGCTTATAAAATCTGCTAAAAAAAACCATTTATTAAACTGTTGCTATTTTTATGGACTTTTTTAACAGCCTGATGAGCATGGGAATGATCATTACCACCTGATATAAATGAGCTGTGCCAATGGAAAATATTCTTAGGGCACATGACCATACCTGAAGCAGGTATAAACCCAGGAGTGGATGAGAAAATCTATATATTGACACAAGGTCAAACAGAAAAATAGAGTAACATAGCCACCAATTTTTAATCTATAGGTTATATATATATTTGCTTTCTCCTTCTTACCCTCTTTTTTTCTTTTTTTGAGACGGAGTTTCGCTCTTGTTACCCAGGCTGGAGTGCAATGGCACGATCTCGGCTCACCACAACCTCTGCCTCCTGGGTTCGGGCAATTCTCCTGCCCCAGCCTCCTGAATTGCTGGGATTACAGGCACGCGCCACCATGACCAGCTGATTTTTTGTAGTTTTAATAGAGACGGGGTTTCACCATGTTGACCAGGATGGTCTTGAACTCTTGACCTCTGATCCACCCCCCACGGACTCCCAAAGTGCTGGGATTACAGGCGTGAGCCACCCCGCCAGCCCCTTCTTATCCTCTTCTATGAGAACTGCCTTTCCCTTAGAGGTAAGACTCTGAAACTACTATACGCACTATATGACTCTCCATGCCCATAGCTTATTAGGCAGAAAATGAACACCTAACCAAGAGAGAATATCTCCAGAGACTTGGTTAGGCCATTTAAATTCTCTCTTCCAGGAATTCAGAACTAGGATAGGCGAAATATAGACATTGGGCTAGTGTATATAGGTATAGAAGCTAAGAAAACTAACCAGAGAAAAGAGGGGAAAAAATGGGAGGGGAAGAGCAGAAAGACCAATAAGTCTTTCTGTAGGGAAATTGTAAAAGTGCTGCACAAATTTTCAGGGTTGTTCTAGTTCCAACCTCACGTTCTGTCCTTGGCTTTAATGTGATGAACTTCTATCTTTCCAATACAATGATTCCCTTTTGTGCTGTAGGTACTTCAAATGAGATTTGTTCCTTATAATCAAAGTATAGCTGATCAAGAAATTAGTGCAGTGTACACATAGGCAACATCTACCAAATGCAATACAGGTATTTATCGACTTACGACCTATGCAACTTACGACCATTCGACTTTACGACCACAATCGCTAGCCATGACTGCTCCGCGTCTGGCAGCGCAAACGTTGCCCAGCTGGGCGTATGACAGTGCGGACCAGCTTCTGGCAGCACTACCATCTCCACGTGTACCATTTCAACTGTACATATAGCCTACTCAACTTACGACCAAATCGTGTTACGACCGGTCTGCTGGTCCCGATCGTGGTCGTAAGTCGAGCACTAGCTGTAATTGCTGAACCAGACTACGTAGGCAAAGTAATAAAAGTGGTAGTAATAATGAGAACACAAAATCAACTCAACTGAAGGTGATTTAGTCAACTGAGACAAAAGCTTTGTTGTAGAGTCTCCGGGTAATATGAACAACTTGGAGGTGATTGGTAATGCTATCAAGAGTTATTTTAATGGGATATCAAGGCCAAATACTAAAGTGAATTATATGGTGAATAAGAGTTTTAAATGAGCTCTACTGTTCTATAGCACTGTAGAATGACTATAGTTAGCAATATAATATAGTTTCAAGTAGCAAAAGAAGGATATTTAATGTTCCCAAAACAAAGAAATAATACATGTTTGAGATGACAGGCATGTTAATTACCCTGGTGCCATCACTGTACATTAAATGTATCAAACTACCACTATGTACCCCATAAATATGTACAATTATTATTTGTCAATTAAAAAAAGAAAAAAGTTTAAAATGTTGAAGTGGGTTTAGACAAATTTTATACCATTTTTAGATATGGAAATGAGGTAGAGTGGGATCGGAGAATACATAAAGAGTTCTTACTGCTTTTGTGTTTGTGGACTGACACAACACAAAGTTTAGATGTACAAGAGATAAAAAGTATAATGGAAAGTACATGATTCATTCAAAACAAGTGTTCACTATATGCCTACTTATGAGCTGAGCTTTATTCCAGAAGCTAGGGACGTGGCAGTGAACTACGAGGTCACCTTTCTCATGAAGCTCACAAGCTAGTGTGCAAAGCAGACAATAAACAAAGAAATATATGTCAGTTCAGATCAATATTTTGTAGTAGAAAATAAGCATTTCAAAGTTAAGCAGAAATATAGAGTGTGTGGGGATGGGAGGGTGTTATCTAAGGTGCTGCGTAATTAGGAAGAGTAGTTATGGGTAAGGGGATACCCTTTCATCAAGAGCTGAATGGAGTTATGGAGCCAGATAAATATCCAGACAGGAGTTTCAAGTAGAAAGTATGGAAATTACAATGACCTGAAAGAAGATAATGTTCTTAGGCATCTCAACAAGTTTGGCTGCAGCACTCTGCAAACTGGAGAGTGGTCAGAAGTCAGAGAGGTGGCCAAAAACTGGATTATGCAGGACTTTGAGGGTCTTGTAAATTTTTTATTATTATTCCAAGTAAAATAAAAAGCCATTGGAGTTTTTAAAAATTGGATAACAGACAAAAAGCGAGTAAAATATGCCTGTAGCTTGATAAATTTTACAGATATACCATGTAACTACCACATTAAGCAAGTACAGAACATTTGTAGCAATCCAAAAGATTCTTTTAAGGGTTCATTTTTCTCAAAGGTAATTACTACTTTGACTTCTATTAAAAAGATTAGTTTCTCTTGTTCCTGATCTTCACAGGGAAGATGAAGTAGGTAATTTTTGTTTTCACATTTTAGCAACATAGCATCTTGGATATTTTTCATGTTTTGCATGTATTTTTATATTGCCAAAGGATTTTATATTATATAATTGTATCACATTTTATCCAATCTTCAGCTTTTGACATTTGAGTGGCTTTCAGTTTTAGCTTTATTATGAACAAAGCTGTCAGGAATATGCTTGCACATGTCCCTTGGTATATACTTGCACTCATTTTTAATAGATATGGAACAGGAATTGCTTGATTGTTGGGTATATTTCAAGGTGGAAAAAAAAAAACCTACGAAAGCACTTTCAAAAATGATTTCACCAATTAATATTCCACCCAGAAATGTGTCCATTTCAGTTGCTCCTTGTTTTTGCTAACACTTGATATTATCAGCCTCTTTAATTTTGGCCATTATTTTGAATGGTTATTAGTACTGTTTTGTGGTTTTAGTTTTCTTTTTCTTTCCTTTTTTTTAATGACTAAACATTGGGCATCTTTTCACGTGCAGAGTGTCAAATTAAATATCTTCTTTTTTAAAGCATCTATGAATAGGTTTTTGCTGACTGTTGTATATTAGGATTTTTTTCCTTTTTGTCTTTTTAAATTAATTTATAGAAGCCCTTTATATATTTTGTATGCAAATCATTTGCGAGATATATATTGCCAAAATCTTCTCTCACAATATGTCTTGCTTTTTCACATGCTTAAAGATGTCTTTTAATAAACAGAAGTTTTTACTTTAAGTAAGTTCCATTTTTTTCTCTGATGGTTTGTGCTTTTTGTGTGTCATTCTTAAAATTTATGCCTATTCTAGAGCTTCAGAGATATTGTATATTTAATACAGGTTTATTATTTACTTTACATATTCCTATATGTAATCCATTTGTGTCAGTCTTGGGTATGGGATGGTCACAGTCAAAGTTCATTTGTTTCCATATGAATATCCAACTGATCCAACAAAGAATGTTTTTTCAATAAATAATGCTATACGAGAAAGAGTAACAGAAACTGTATATTACCAAAGTGAAAAGGCTGGGAAGATCAGGTTGTAAGAATAGAAACAAAAATTGCATATTCAGTTTTGAACATTAATTTGGAGATTCTTAATCAATTTCTTAGTAGTTATGTTGAGCTGGTAGTTAGATACAGCAATCTTAAGTTTAGGAGGATGGTTTTTGAGTTCTGTAAATATATATTTAGAAGTCATCAGCATATGTGATATTTGAAACTATAGCGTATTTGAAATAAGTGTAGTTAAAGAGGAGGAATAGTATAAAAACATAGCTGTGGGACACTGATACTTTTTGTCTGTTCCTTTTCATATAGCAAAACAAAATAAATAGGAGCAACATATTTTATTATTACCATTAAAATAGGAGAAACCCCAGAAAATTATGTTTTCAAAAGCTAGTAGAGGAAAGTGTTTCAAAGGTAAAAGGAATGACCAACTATGTCATATGATGCTGACAGTTCCACTAAAGTGAGGACTGACAAATCACCATTGAATTATTTCTTTGAAGTTATCAAATAAGTGCAACTGAAAATGAGATTGGCACATCTCCCTCCCACCAAAAAGTGGCTCTACTTAATGATAATGACCACCTATCACAAGTAGAATCAATAACTTAGTATCAAGGAACTCAGTTTCCTCATCTGTAAACATCAACAGATTTTTTTTTAATTAGCAAAACTATGATAAATGTTTAAAGCAGTAAGGTTTCCAAAATGGTAGTTACATTTTCTTGTTGATCATCTTCACATTTGGGCAAAGTTGGTCTTAATTCCCTAAATCTTTTCCTTTTGCATTTTCCCCAGCTTTAAGTGTCCTCTCCTTCACAAGCAGCAAACAACAGATATTCTTTGATGACCAAATGGCATTGCCATATGCCTTATTCACACTGAAATGTAAAGAATTTATTTTATCCCTTCTTCCAGAAGCATCTGCATTTTGAGAGAGAATCACTAAGTTGAAAGTAACTTTAATACACACGAAATCACCACCAATGATATAATTTCAATCATTCTGCTGGTTGGTTTTGTGGGTGTTTTTTATGCCATTTGCCAACCAATTGTTAAAATAAAGGCAAACATTCATGAAGAACTGAGGCACCAACCATCAATATCCCAATACTATGTATCTTTTAAAATTTATAGAGTTCTTATGCAGACAAGCCATCAAGCTAATCCTAAGCCTAAATCTAATTCTCATTCCTATTCACAAAATGAATAAGAAAAATCATCTTGATCCAATTTTATAAGGCTAACTACTGATTTCTTTTATTCTTTCCACATATATTTCTAATTACAAGAAAACATATACCACTGGAAATATTATGTAGGTCTCTCATTAAAATAATTAACTTAGATTAAGGCATGTCTGTCTTTAAATGACCATGTGTACCATCTTTGTGAATACAACCCCCAAATGATTGTCAGGGATATTGTCACTAATTTTTATTATTGATTCAGATATGATTTGCACATTGTCCTCAAATATTCTCTTTCACAAAATGCTGATGCGGAACTTCAGGTCAGTATAATCCAGCTCACTATATTCTTTCTTCTTTGGCTAATTATTCTCTTTGAACCGATTGCCAAACACTAATATACTTTAGGTTAATACAAATAATCTAACTTAATTAAAATAATAATCAAAAAAAGTTTAATCAAAAAGGTAGTCTTGGAAGTATGATAAGGAGATTGACCTCAATGGTTCCAAGATAAAAGATAGCTGGTTGCAATAATATTAAAAAAAACTCATTCTCATTTTAGAGTAGGATAATGATTAAGTATAAGCCACAGATGTGCTGTATAATGTAATAGATATGATTTTTTTTCTGATATAGCACTGTAGCTCCTGGTCTAACTTTAGAGATGAGACAGAGTACCTTGTAAGAAATCTAATTTTTCTACACATTTTGCACAAGCCCAATATATCACTTAATTAAGACCCTTGAGTATTTGTGTTTACTTTCAGAAATTATAAAAATTCAACAAGAAAACAAGAAAAACTTAACAAAGCTCAATTAGAGCTGACTTATATAAAATATTTCCAAAGATAGATCACAGGATACTTCCTAATATTTATTCATATTCCTCTGTAAATATATTTTCATTAACTAAAGCTAGGTTTACATTAGGAAAAAATGATGTGTTTAAAATAAAGACTCATCTTGCTTTGGTAGGAATATAGAAGCCTTGAATTTTTTTTCCTAAGGAAATGGTATGAAACAAACTTAAAAAAGTATATTAAATACAGAGAAGGTATTCAAGTTATTTGTCATCAAAAATAATTGTGTGGTTTGTTGTTGTTGTTGTTGTGGTTTTTCCAGATGCAGGGATGATTTATCTCCTGAAATACTATTCAAAAGTCTATAATAGATCTCTTTGTAAAGAGACACAAATAAGGATATTCAGACTCTAAACATTTTTCAGAATAATTTAACTGACCCTCCACAAAAAGGGAACAGGCAACCCTTAGTAATAAAGCTAATTTTAACCTAATTTCTGCAACCTCCTTTGAAATAGCAGTTTCTTGGGAATTGCTGTTATAGGACAAACCCAGAAGCTTGGTTTCCAATATTGTACTTAAAACTTCTCAACTTCAGAAACAGCAAGACTACAGAGTTATTTTGAATAATAATTGAATTGGAGATGATAAATCAATATAAAACACTCTGTTAGGGGTACTGTTATTTATATCAACTAAATGAATTTTTCAAAACGTACTTAGCTAAAATTCAAAATTTATTCAAAAATTACTTAGCTAAAAAAGGTAATAGTAGAGCTGTATTATGGTCCCAGAAGTATGAGGTAAAATTATTAAATTTTGTACATGGAGAGAGAGTGATCATTTAAAAGTTTTATGCAAGAATTACCCTGAAAACAAAACCAGACAATGGCACAGCAAACAAAGAAAACTACAGGCCAATACCCCAGATGAACATAGACGTAAGAATAAATCCTCAACAAAATACTAGCAAGCTGAATACAGCAGCATATCAAAAAATAATACACCATGATCAGGTAGGGTTTACCCCAGGAATGCAAGGATGATTCAGTATATACAAATCAATAAATGTCACACATCATATTCATAGAATTAAAAAACCATATACTCATCACAATAGATGCAGAAAAGCTCTTGATGAAATTCAACATCCTTCATGAGGAAAATTCTTAACAAATTATGCATAGAAAAAAATACAGCAACATAGTAGAGACCATATATTACATATTCACAGCTAACATCTTGCTGACTGGGGGAAAATCTAAAAGTATTTTCTGTAAGAATTGGAACAAGACAAGGATGCTCACTATAACCACTTATATTTGACATAGCAGTGGAAGTCCCAGCAGAGCAATTAGTCAAAAGAAAGAAATAAAGGACAATTGAATTGTAAAGGAAAACGTCAAATTGTCCCTGTTTGCAGATAACATGATCTTCTATATAGAAAAACCTAAAGACTCTACCAGAAAACTTGGAATTGATCAATGAATTCAGCAAAGTTGCAAAATACAAAAATAGTATACAAAAATCAGTAGTATTTCTACAAATGAACAACAAATTGGCAGAAAAAGAAATCAAGGTGGCAATTTCACTTACAATAGCTAAAAAATAAAATACCTAGGAATAAATTAACCAAGGAGGTGAAAAACGTCTACAAGAAAAACCACAAAACACTGACAAAAGAAATTCAAGGGGATATAAGCAAATGGAAAGACATCCCATGCTCATGGATTGAAAGAATTCATAGTTAAAATGACCATATTACTCAAACTGATCTATAAATTCAATCCAATTCCTATAAAATTACCAATGATATTCCTCACATAAATATTTTTTAATAACTGAAAATGTGTATGAAACTTCAAAAGACTCTGAATAGCCAAAGCCATCTAGAGCAGAAAGAACAAAGTTGGGGGTATATATACTGACTTCAAATTATACAACAAAGCTGTAGTAACCAAAATAGCATGGCACTGGCCTAAAAAGAGGCACATAGAACAATGGAATAGAATAGAAAACCCAGAAATTAATCCACATATCTACAGTCAATTGACTTTTGAGAAAGTTTTCAGAAACACTCACTGGGGTAAGGACAGTCTATTTGATAAATGATGCAGGAAAACTGAATGTCTGTATACAGAAGAATAAAACTAGACCCCCACATCTTACTCTATACAAAAATCAAATCAGAATTCATTTTGCAATACCTGAAATGATAAAACAACTAGAAGAAGACACGGGGGAAATGCTGCACGATGTTGGACTGGAAAAAGATTTTATGAATAAAACCTCAAAAGGCAACAAAAGCAAAAATAAACAAATGAAATTATATCAAACTAAAAGCTTCTTCACAGCAAAATAAACAATTGACACTGTGAAAAGACAATCTACAGAAATAGAAGAAAATATTTGCAAACTACTCATCTAACAGGGGATGAATATCCAGAGTATACAAAGAATTCAAGGATCTTAAGCATTTCCAGAGGAAAAAAAAAAAAAAAAGGTAACTGATCTGAGCAGACATTTCTCTAAAGAAGACATACAAATGGCCAGCAAATATCTGAAAGAGAAGTTCAATATCACTAATCATCTGGGAAATGCAAATCAAAACCACAGTGAGGTATCATCTCACCCCAGTTAAGATGGGTATTATCAGAATGGCAATATTAAACACTGGTGAGGATGCAGAGAAATGGGAACTCTTATCACTGTTGGTGGGAATGCAAACTAGTACAGCCACTATGGAAAACAGTATAGAGGTACATTTAAAAATGACAAATAGAATTACCATGTGATTCAGCAATCCCACTACTGGGAATTTATCTGAAGAAAAGAAAATCATTGTATCAGAAAGACATTTGCACACCATGTTTATTGCAGCACTATTCACAATAGCCAAAGTGTGCAATCAACCTAAGTGTCCAAAAACTGATGAATGAATAAAGAAAATGTGGTATGTATACACAGAAGAATACTACTTGGCCATAAAAAGAATGAAGTCCTGTCATTTGCAGCAACATGGATTGAACTAGAGGACATTATGCTCAGTTGAATAAACCAGAAACAGAAAGTTAAACACTGAATGTTCTCACTCATATGCGAAAGATTAAAAAAATTGACCTCATAGAAGTGAAAAGTAGAACAGAGGATGCTAAAATCTGGGACTGCTAAGGGAAAGGAGTGATAGGAAGAGACTTGTTAAAGGATGCATAATTACAGCTAGATAGGAGGGATAATTTCTGCTGTTCTATACTACTATAACTATAGTTAACAATAATATATAGTTTCAAATAGCTAGAAGGGTAATATTGAATATTGAAAATAATGAACGTTTGAGATGATTAATATGCTAATTACTCTAATCTATTTACCTTACATTATATTTGGTGAAACATCACTATGTACCCCATAAATATGTACAATTAAAAAATAAAATAATTTTAAATAAAAATAAACAAAAGGAAACCAATTCTGAAAAACATAATACAGAAATCTCTGAACTTCAAAATTAAAAGATACCTAAAGACATCTAAAGAGAAAAAACAGATGGAATGCAGTACATCAGTTGTTAAGTATTCATGCCCACTTTCATGGAAGCAGTATATTTGTTGGCTGTATTCATGGACAGAACATAACTCACCAACCATTGTTTTGGACTCAACCTTATGATTCATTTTGCCAATAGTCATTAACGGGAGTGTCCCCAAATAGAGATAAAATGTAATTGAAAAGTCAGGCATGACTTCTCACACTTTTTCCTTTCCCTATGAAAAGAACACATCCTGGATAGCCTACATATTCGAGAGGAATGAGGAACAGCAGATTTTCACTTGACCTGCCTGTGAACCGAACTCAGTAGAGCACAGACTTTGTTAGCAGACCCACTCCTTCCCACCTCCTGACAGTTCCAAAAGAATGTGCGATTGCTTTTTAGACACTACATTTGTAGTGATTTATTATAGAATTTTACTGAGGCAAAGATATTAAGGTAGACATGGATTAGAAGTGGGTTGCTTCTTTAACAGAAGTCTAACAGTGGATTTAGGACCAGATATTACTCCACAAGGAAGTCATTATAGAAGCCTGGAGAAATGATGAGAACTGTGGTGAGAAGCTGAAAAAGTGACAACCTATGTCATGGAGTAGAAAAACATCTGACAAAAATTTAATACATCTGTCGGAGATTGTATTAAAGGTAAAGTAGGGATATGACAAATTTGTAGTTAAAGAGTGGAATCTTAGACAAGATATAAAAAGCATGACCTGTCTGATATTTGTTAGATTGTTTGATTTATTTTAATAATTTTTTAGCAGCCGCATTTGATTAGAAATTGCAAGAAAGAGATATGGTAGGGAAATAATTCAGTTTGTAAGCAAAATTTAGTGGATATATATTAAGTCAATTAATTTCAGCTTGAAAGATGAAATTATTTTCTACCAAATCGAAGGTGTGACCATTATGCTTTCGCTCCATGAAAAGGACCAAAGTCAGGGCTTTGGCAGAGTAAAATAAGACTTCAGGATAAAATTCAAGGGTGAGGCTTAAGACTCTTTCCTCTTCACAAACTCAAGCCTGTTGTGATTCTCACCTTGAGGAGATGACTCTAAACTTTATTCACGAAATTTCCCTGTCATTAGTGGTCTTGTCTTTACTGGGCTGAAAGTTTTTCATTAACTTTCACAAAAGACCTAGGAGTTACATTTGTTTCCTAGGTCTGTCAGAACAAATTACCACAGACTTGTGGCTTCAAACAGCAAAAATGTATTCTCACAGTTCTTGATGCTAGAAATCCAAAATCTAGGTGTTGGCAGCACCATGGCACCTCGAAAAGCTCCAGGGAAGAATGCTCTCCTGTCTCTCCCTAGCTTGTGGTGACTCTTGTTAAACCTTGACATTCTTTGATTTGTAGTAATCTCTCTCCAAGGTACCGAGCTGATGAACAACTGGTTGTGTGCAGTTTGGCATTTCTGGGTCATAAATCCCATTGGAGGGATTCCTAAGAGATGACACTGGAGAATTGAGCAACAGCTAGAAATCAGAGAGACTTGAATGCCACATTAGCAGTATGGACTTTCTCTTTGCATAAAGGAGGGTTATAAAACAATCATAAGCAAAGAATGTGACATAATCTGATCTACTTAACAAATAGAATATACTTGCAAGCATGATTTCATTCCCCACAAATCTCAACGTGGCCTACTTCCCTTCAACTCTACATAAAAATTGTATGCTCCTTAGAATTGCGTAATCCTCACCGTACTCTCATTTTAATTAATGAATATGTAAGATGGGGCTCTTTCACAATTCTGACCAAGAGGTACGATGTAATTACTGAATTCTGAATAGTCATAAACATATACATAGTAATTTAAATAAGAATATATAATTATAAATTTTATATTTTACATGTAAAAATTATATAATCTTAAATTATTATATAATTTTACATGTAATATTTCCCCTAGTATCAGTGTCATGCTCTTTATTCCATCAGCTCCTCCTTTTTTATAAGTGTATGAATACAAATAGTTTTATGCTTGTTTCATTATTTTAGGTATTCAAGGATAAACTTGCACATCAATAAGTTTGCATTACCAATCTAGAGAAAAGTCTTTTGATTATGCCTTTTAAATTCAAAGAGCAAATTCACAGAGTTACTGAAGACTCAAATCACCTTGTATTTTGCAACAAAATTTACATTACAAATACAAGTAAAATAATCATAAATATATTGCTACGCATTGCAATGTGACAATGTCACTTTTTTCTTCTTGTGAGAAAGAATGAGTCACACACTGAAATAGAATTGTTAAAATATTCCTTTTCTGAATCTCCATCAGCCTCAATGCAGGTGCAATTGGTCTCTTGTGTTCTCAGAAAAAAGAAGCAAGTGGCCAATTAAACTGAGAATGAGCCCATTGAATGGTCAATTTCTGGCAGGCATTAACTTGCAGATGTAAAAATTTGGCTCTAACCTACTCAGAAAACCGAGACATGCACAAAGAAGTAAACAGGAAAGGACACCTTGAAATTGGTTTGGTCTCTTATAACTGGCAAAAGAGAAAATAAAACGAACAGAATTCTCACTCATTAGACATCTTTGCATAAAACAGTGGTTTTCAGAACAGTTTTATTTCACTGTTACCGAAAAGTGTGACCACCTCTTCTGGCTATGTATATGATTTACCAATAAAATTCCAAACAGTGAGGGGGAAAAAACGGGGATATAAGCTAATGCTTAGTCTCCTCAATACCAAAGTATCCATTTGATAGAGTGTTAGAAGTTTGGTAAATTGGAGTCATAATCTCATTATGCCTTTTGACAGAATACAACTTTAACCCCTTCCCTATGCAGTGATAATAATATTCAAACATTTTTCTTGCTATCATCAGTAGTTGAATATCTATTCCAATAAAAGGGTGTGTGTGTGTGCACGCGCGCGCGCACGTGTGTGTGTGTGCAAGTGTGTATGTGTTTGGGATTTTGGATGGGGCAGCTAAAGAGTCATATTGACATGTGGAATATAGCTGGACCAAAAAATCACTTTCTGACATATTTTAAACAGTATCCTCATTTTTCTTTTTACGATACCTGAGTCCAAGAAAGCTTTAAAAACTTGTCTTCAGTGTTATACACTGAGATCCTGTAAAGCATTATTTGAAACTTTCAGAGAATTAAGGACCAACCCAACATAATAAAGAGGCAAAGATCCAAGCACCAGACACAGTGATTAGGAAAGAATCCTGGGATCAAATAGCTTAAGCTTGTAAGTGAGCGAGTTTATGCACACACAATGAATAAAGATAGCTCTTTTTTTAATGCGGCTTACTACGTGCAATTGCAGGTGGCATTCAGCAGAGAGCACACATCCTTTTCAATTATTTCAGTAAAGAGATCTGTTAAACAGAAATCCTGTCTTTCAGCTTTAACTCTGACCCTAACTCTATGAATGTTTGCCAGCCACATCACTTCTTTGTCTCAATTTCCTCCTTTATAAAATTAAAGAGTCAGACTCAATGATTTAAAAAATCTCATCCAACTGTTACATTCAGTGACTCTCTATTAGCATAAAGAAGCATATGTGTCTTCTATATTACCTAAATGAACTCCGGTATCCAAGAAATTAGTTTTTATTTAAAATAAACTCTGGTATAATTTTTAATTAAATTTACCAGGCAGATGTTGGCTAAACCAATCTTTCACTGAATAAAAAAATTGTGTTATTACTCATTCATTGTAGAACACTCCTGCAAGTGAATGCAAGTAGTAGTTACAGACTTCCATTGATCCATAATGAATACCCTGTAGAGACAGTATGTTCCTTCCTCGGACCATTTAAACTCAACATTTGTCTTATATTTACCTGAAGCTTAGCTCCCTATGGCTTCTACTCATTTCTCATGGCTCTAATCCTTTGGAAGGCTATATGTAATGAGCTTAATCCTTCTTCTCCATGACAACTCTAAAAATATTTGAAGATAGCAATCATATCTTCTCTAATCTTTCTCCAGCTCTCTCGATGACTCCTCATATGAGAGTTACATATTCCCTTATCCTTATCCTCTGAATGTGTTTCTATCCCACTTAACATGAGAGTCCAAGCACAAAAACTAGAGAGCTTGATAAGTGCCAGGGAAAGCAGTTCTTTCTGTCCTATCGTGGGCAAACGATTAGCATAAGATTAAGAGTAATCGCCTCACATTATTTACTCATACCAGGTTTATAAAGCACTAAACTAAAATATTCTTCAGTGTCTCCTGGTTAAGCCCATTTTTTTCTGCTTATCTGTGTATAGTTGGTTAAAAACGAAAGAAAAAAAGATGCATAAACTGAAAGTAAAGAAGTTCTTCTTGTATAATAACTCACCATACACTTGTCCCTACAAAAGAGCTTTGGAGAGACAGTTCACTAAAGCATATTGGCCTAACTGTGATGCAGAGAAACTCTATTTGTTCTCTAATTCATGCTAAGTGATATCTGGGGCTATTTAAAAATGAAAATGTTTTAGTTTCTTCTTGGAGATTTGGCGTTCTATTTGGTTTTTCTTTTTACTTCTTTTTTTTTTTAATAGAAAAAAACTAAGATTTCTTGAGGGTATACTTTCAACAGATACCACTTTCTCTTTTAACTCTCTATACATGTGTTATAAAAGAACAAGCAGAGTAGAAACAAATGCTCAGTTTTAGCTGTGTGTCACACAGTCCTGAAGCTTTCACGGGAGATAATGGCACATTATACAATAACAAATACGTAAGGTTTCCACATTTCAGTCACTGGGTACAAAACACAGTAGCATTGTCTCTTTGAAATGTATACAAACATGACAATCTTAGGAGTTAATGAAACATAAATACTTTTTTCTTGTCCAAAAGTACTCTCGGAAAGCTAATACTGATTATGAGACTTTCTGCAGTGCAATCCCTGGGCTTTTGATGTCATAGAGTGGTTATACCACCATGACATGAAGAAAGGATGCATTACATTGTCAATAATTTACCACAAAATAAAAAGTAGTATATGAATAACACAAACTTAGTGTTGTTCATCAAATTATCTTATAGAGTCATGAATTTAAAAAAAATAAAAATGTTTACCTATTTCTCCAAAACTCTTAAATAATGTTTATTTTAAAAGAAAGCGACATAACTTTTGAATTCGTCATTTAGGACAGGCACGTCAAACTTTAAAATTTTAAATGAGGAGCATAGGTATTTGACATATATGATAATCAAAAGGAAGCAAACAAAATGAAGTTTATTTCATATAATCTGCAAACTGAGTTTTATGATAGCAACAAAAGCAGACTGGGAGCAGTTGCTTTTCTCTACTATGTCTACCCAGTGGTTTGTTTAATTTACATACATCACCTTTATTGTAACAATAATCCTGGTCATAACTGCTGTCCAAACACTGTTCTCCAGTCCCTGACTTTGACAAAGCCCCCCTTAATTCCTTTCATTGATAACAGGAGTTTCCTATAATGTCGGCCAAGACTTTTAAGCCTTGTCTTTCAGAGAATTGTGAAAACCTCTTCTAAAGATTGTCTTTTATCCCGCTCTGATTCAGTACAAGAGGAGAGCTTACCTCAACATGTTAAACTTAAACCACTTGAGGTGAGTCTACTATATCTCAACTCTGAAGATCCTCTAGTGTCACCACGAAGGTCAGCATTTTGTGGCATTATTCATCCCTCTTATTTAAATTCTCTTCTTTCTCCAGCAGTGTGATGGAGGCCGCAAAATGTGTGAGACCTTCCTTACAAATAAGGCAGTTCTCTCCTGCACCAGGGAGCTCTTAATCCCACAACTACAGAGATCCTATTGAGGGACTGTCTTAAGGACTGTGGTTCAAAGGCAGAAATTTCCCAGCACCCTACCTCCATCCCCACTCCACACCCCCAACCCAGGAACGTAAAGTTCTTTGTCTAACTGCCCTGCGGGCTAGGTAGAAATTCCAGGTGAGCTGCTTTTCTTCAGAAAGCCCGCCAAAAGCTCTGGGGGCGGGGCCTTTGATTGTGGGCCAGGCAGCCAATCCTGTATCAGAGTCGAAGACCAATTTCCAGAGGAAGTTTGAAAGAGCTCCTCTCATTGGACGAGAACATGAATGGGGCGAAAGTAATCCCGTTTAAAACTCAAGGCTCTTTACCTGTGCAGATATCTCCCCCGGACTCCCTCCCATGGCAGTGTAGGAGCTCTCTCTCTCTCTCTCTCTCTCTCTCTCTCTCTCTCTCTCTCTCTC